>NW_025963935.1:6031723-6631723 GCF_023055435.1 Haliotis rufescens
ACCATGCATTCCATGGTTTTACAAAAGCAGTTTACGAATATAATTCTTTGATGAAGGCCCAACTTATCTGCAATGTCATATTTATCGTTTAATATGGTATTGCCTTCTTTAAAATGATGAACACCAGAATTTGAACCCCTTGCCTTTGATTTTCCGTATTGTGTTCTACATCTTAGACATCGGTGTACGTGAATTTATGTTTGATATAAAGTTTTTTCTAAGGCTGTCAACGAGTGTCAACTGTAGGATGCCGGAAAAAAATATTTCTCTGCTTTCATCCTACACTTCCTAGCCTGTTTGCAATCATCATTAAACCATGGTTGCGAATCTGTGGGCGAACAGAAGACTTAGGAATAGAAACGTTAGCTATAGTATTCATTTGGTCCCTAAGTGGGAGTGTTTGACGTATGCGCAGCCAGTTATTGATTTTCTCCATAAAGGATTTAGTTACGGGGCTTACAAAGAGCTGTCTTCACGAAGCCATGCCACTTTGAACATAATTCATTCAACCTATCTCAGGTAAATTGTCATTCCTTCAAAGGAGTGTTTCCGTGAGGCAGTTTTCTGAAACAGTGAACACTTGGATGTCTTCTGAAACCAAAATTCTGCAGATGTTGGCTCTCTTTCGTTTCATCTTCAGGTGTACTTACATCTTGAGTGTCACAATTCTAACTTGCATCGCTGCCTCCGAGTATTTAACGTCTTTGTATGCACGACGTCTAGAGGAGTACAACGGTAAGAAGATATTACAGTCAGAAATACATACTTTCACAAATCTGAGCAAGATCGACTGTGTGAGTGCATGTTCTAGAGAGAAGTACTGCTCAAGTTTTCACTTCTATCCCGGTGGGCCAACCTGTGTCACTCTACGTGAACGTTTTAACAATGTTCCTGTGACGTCACTAGCTGTCCCTGGGTATCAGCTTTTCCAGACGGATAAACGTAAGTATAAGTTTGAGTTTCTTCCAAAATGTAATAATGCAAAGTGATGTATCAGTATACGGCTTTATTATAATTATAAGTACAAGCATTAACATTAGTCTAGTAGGAAGAAGGGGGTATTGTGCACACCCCGGAAATCAATTTCTAATTGGTGTTCCTAGACTGGAAAAATGTCGTAAAAAACGATTTGCTATGTTAAAAAGTTGTCAAAATGTCCCACGTACCATTTTTATGCAAATTAGTCGCCATTACTGGAAAATGCATATTTCGTCATATCTCAGCCCATAGTGCAGATAGCTCAATACTTAAGGTGTCTAAACCCATGTTTTGAGGGTCCAAGAGCATTATAAAACTATTGTTGAAGTGATCAGATGTGTCTAAGACATGTGAGTATGCTAAGTATTGCCGCCCTTAGCGAAAAATCTATTTTTCGCCATATCTCAGCCCATCTTAATGATAACAGCAGACATTAAGTGTCCGGACCTATGTTCAAAGGGTCAAAGAACACAATAAAACTGCTCGCGGGGTGATCTAATATGTCCTTTGCATGTCTCTATGCAACATAACAGCATGTGTACTGCATCTTTGGTGTTGTTTCAGCTTTGCTTTGCATTTCACATTAATGTCGGTGGTGGTAGAAATACATGTAGTAATAGAGGTGGCTTTTGCCACTTCTACTACTACATGTAGAGGTGGTAGTAGAGGTGGTAGAAATTCTAGATTAGCATGCGTGGTGGTATTTTTCAGGTCTTATAATAAACAGTGGTAGTAGAGGTAGTAGACATTACAGATTGCAGATTAACAGTGGTGGTGGCAGTGTAGACATTTAGCAACCATGTCTAAAAGAAAACGTGAAAAGATCGCAGATCCTGGACCTTCCAAACACGCTCCACCTGCATGCATCCTTCATGTGCCATCTTTATCTGATCATGGTCGATTCACACCATTCAGTAATGTTAAAGGAACTGTTGCTGAAAAACTCATACAATCCGGGAGAGACGTCTCCGCCAACCACATGGGTCCCCGTATCGTATGCAAGCAGTGTGCGACCACATACCTGCATCTCTGCCAGATGACCTGCAAAGTGTTGGATATCATCGACAGTGTTATCAGCGGTTTACTGGCAACCTCCATCTTCTGGGAGATCAAACAGAATCGCAAGCATCAACCTCGCAACAACATCATTCCCCTCGTAGAAGATCTTCCACTGTACCTATCTTCCCCCCCCCCCCCCCCCCCCCCGAGTGCATATTCTGTGACAAACTAGAGGTCAAAGATGGTGACCGTAAAACTGAACGGGCTGAGCTGTTCTCGTACTGAAAGAAAAAAGAAAATGCATGGCGGCAAATCGAATCACGAGCTGAGAAAATGGGTCTAGATCAACTTCATCGACTGGTGAAAAACAAGGATCTCTTTGCTGTTGAGGCCAAACACCATCCATCGTGCTTGAGATCTTTCCGAACAGCATTTGCTAACTATGAACGTGGGATTCGCAGGGCTGAAGGGCCAAAGTATACGGAGCATGCCCGTGTGTCAGCTGCACATGAAAAGGCACTCGACTTCGTACTGGAGAACATTCAAATGCATGTTGTCCAACAGAATGAGGTCCTACTGCTGTCTTCCTTGCGCCTATTATATGCCGAAGAATTGAAACGCAATGGCTATGAGAACCAGAACCAGAACCCGATCAAAAATCAGGTCAATTTCACGAAGGTCCCGGACAACACAAAGGATGCCTTTTCATTCTGGCTTGTGCATAGTTCGGTTATCACTGTTGCCGATGCTCTTGCTCAAGCTTACGTCCTTGGAAGTGCAGACAAGTACCGGGACGTCGCTCTCCATCTTCGTCGTAACATTCTGCAGGCTTTCGAAGATTCAAAAGACCAACTGTGGCCGCCAACATCCGACAATATGGAACTCAGTTGCGAAAATGTCCTGCCTCCAGACCTCGTCCGATTCCTTAACATGGTTTTGGCCGGCAAAGAACAAGTGGAAACGCAGGAGAAGTTGAATCGTATAGTATTCTCCATCGGGCAAGACTTATGCCGTGCTGTATCAGAGGGACAGTCGAAATTACCAAAAACACGTGCTTCTCTGTGTGACTGTCAGGCACTTGTTCAGAAGCAAGCAGCTCACCACGATATTGCATCGGCTTGGCCACTCTGAGAGCTATGACTTTGGCTTGGAGTTGGAAACTGCACTGGCAAAGGCGACGGATGCAGCCTCAACCCATCTGACACCCCAGATTGTGACAGGAGAAGGAAACGTTGTATTCCATTCAGAGTGGGACAATTTGAACAAGACCACAACAAATGTGCATGGCAGCAACATTGTAAACAGTGCTGGGGGAATCATGGTGCAGGAGGTCAAGCCTGGATTTGAGAGCACTAGGGTCCTATTATCGGCAAGTCACAGCAGCGAAGCCTGAAGGTAGACACGCCAGAAACTCTCCCACCGCTGCACTTCACTCGCATTGGCCCAAAGTTTCCCGAAGGCTCATCATACACATCCCCTGCAGGGAATGACGCAGTCTATGCTGCTCAGATGAAAGAGTACAAGTTATGGCTGTTCAGCAGGTACATCGGAAGCAGTGGCAAGCAGCCTGTACCAGGACTAGGGGGCTTCACCTCTGCAACCGGTGCCCCACCACCAAGAAAATCAACAGTGGACTACTTCACACCCATCCATCAACCTATAACGGATAACTGCGTCGTCCACGAGCTACTGAAGCGGTCGGAGGCAGCCACGGCTGAAGTGGGTCAGACGTGGGTCCTGAATACATTCGATCTAGGTGTCTGCATGAAAGCCCTACCCATCATCTGGCGATGGCCAGATGAATTCGCTAGTCACGTTGTCACGATTGGGGCATTCCACACGTCTATGAATTACATCGGTATGCTCACCGGCCACAAAATGGCTGGCTCAGGATATACAGAGATTCTATTTGAGGCATAGCTGGTCACAAGTGGATCCCTCAAGGGTGTTCTCAGTGGGAAGGCCTATGCCAAGTCTATTTTTTGGAGCCACACATTCAGCGTGTGAACCATCGGGTTGCTTTGTACAAGCGAGCTGACCAACCTTTTGTGGAGAAACCCAAGCCTTACGAGGAGCAGCAGGGGTGGATGAGAACTGACCAAGGAGTCCTGGAACCAATGTGGTCAAATGGTCCTGTCCTACCAACCTCGCTGGTTGATCTCCTGGATGCTGGTGATCGGGAAGGAGATGAACATGTTGTTGATGAAGATGACGATGAAAATGATGAGTTTGACAGTTTAGATGAAAGTGATGATGAGTGATGAGTAAAGAATTTGACTGTAACTTACAGAATTGTATGGCCCAGTCCTAGCTGTTCTGTTGCATACTTAGCATGCTTGGACATGCTAGCATGCATTCTACATGTACTAGGACACTTATAGTGTTATTGTGTTATAGTGTTATTGTGTTCTTGAACCATCAGAAAATAAATTTGTTTTAAAATATATATACATGTATTTATGTTTTTATATTCCTTGACCTTCAGAACATAGGTCCATACGCTCTATGTCTGCAGTTATCATTGATATTGGCCAAGATATGGCGAAAAATAGAGTTTTCACTAATGGCTGCAATAATTTGCATAATAACACATCTGATCATTTCAAGAATAGTTTTATAACGCTCTTAGACCCTCAAAACATGCGTTTAGACACCTTAAGTATTGAGCTATCTGCACTATGGGCTGAGATATGACGAAATATGCATTTTCCAGTAATGGCGACTAATTTGCATAAAAATGGTACGTGGGACATTTTGACAACTTTTTAACATAGCAAATCGTTTTCTATGACATTTTTCCAGTCTAGAAACACCAATTAGAAATTGATTTCCGGGGGGTGCACAATACCCCCTTCTTCCTACCCAACTACATGCACACATTGACAAGGTGTCATTCAGTTTATCACAATGTGTTGTCATCAAACTTTGTCAAACCAATCTTGAAGTGTTCGTCTTCCAAACACACCACTGTGACCCTGACTCTTTCTATCAATCGGCTGGCCATGTCCCTGTGCATGACGTTTTTGATATGGTATGTGACTCAGTTCCCTTACTTTTCATCGAGTTTATGAACTTGCCTAAAGTGTTTAACCAGAAAGTGGTGGCTCATGGGCCACCTAGTTCATCATCAGTGTGGTTGATCCTCTGGAGTATAGCATTCCTGTATTTCTATGGTGTTAAGTTAGCTGAATTGCTGCTTACCAATGACATCACCCTTGATGGCAGAGATGGTTCAATAAATACAACCATGGATAAACACAACAACCCCCCTCAAACTGTCAGATTCTTATTCTGAGCTCCATTCATTGTAAAGATGAAACAGTAGCCAGGGTGATGTATTCCTTAAAGGGATACTTAGCCTCGTATCATGTCATGACCATACTCCAGCTTCATATTCACTATTTCGTTTCAAAAAGGCTCAAGCATAGAGCTAGTTAAGTTGCAGGAAGTTACGAAAATTGCAACCTGGAGCGCTTTTGACTGAATGTACAAGACAAATACAAGCCATCAATCTCATGACATCAACTAAGTTAGCTGACATACCTGTTAGCTATTCTGCTCAAAATAACCTTAATTTCAGCAAGGGCATAATCCCTTGTAATCGTATTTGCTTCCAGATAGTGGCAGTAGCCTGAGTATACTATTTTATGGCTATGTTCAGGAAGAAGAGACAATTCTTTCATCAGACGATCGAGAATAAAAACAGTATTTCCACTCTTCCAGCGTTGTCCACCGTTGGTTCCGACTGTGAGCTGGACGAGGACTGCAAGTCTAACTCCCGCTGTCACCAGGGTTCCTGTAGGTGTGACGTTGGGCATCGCGCTGATGGACACACATGTCGCAATTACACAGGTACAGTTGACTAGAATGCGTGTGTTGTTTTGATCAAGGTGCTTCAACTATACTCAAAAACAAAAGTTCCCGTGACACCAATATTTTAGTGTTTTTTTCAAACAAGTAAAGTTTGGTTTTCAATATTGTAGTACATGTATGGAATCAAGTCACAAAAACGCTACTGCTACAGAAAAGCATGCATTCTATGCAAAAGTTGACTTTTATGCAAGCCCCATGCACTTCACTACCAAAGAATGGGTATAAAAACTTGTGCGTTAACGGGATTCCATATGAATTGTTTACCATCGTGCTGGCAACAACCACTCAGAAAAACAACAAAATTATGCAACGAAACATAGTGAAATGCCACACCTGTCCGAAAATGAGCGTCTGCGAGCCGTTGGTATACTTGAAGCAACGTGATGTTGCAAGACAATTTAACGTCCGCAGAAACACCATTTTAGGTTTATGGCAACGTTGGCAACATAGACCATCCTCGGAGTGGCAGGCCACGCTTAACCAATAATCGACAAGACAACTGGATTCGAACAACACACCTACAAAATCGATTCCATCCAGCAACAGTGACTGCAAGAAGCATCCCTTGCCTGCGACGAATAGCTTCACATACCGTACGTGGTCGCCTCAGATGTGCAGGGATTGTCACCAGAAGACCCACCAGACGTCTCATTTTGACAGGAAACCACGTCAAGCACGTCTACAGTGGTGCAGACAGCGTCTACGCTGGACGGCCATGCAGTGGGGACAAGTTCTATTCACTGACGAGTCTCGTTTTCACCTCAGCCACAGCGATGGACGGATTCGAGTGTACCGACGTCGAGGTGAACGTTACGTCAATGTGGTATGGAGTGGGATTACAGCAAGACAGAGGACCCGTTTGATAGTGGTAGAGGAAAATCTCAATGGACAGCGCTACCGCTACGAGATCATCGGCCCTGTTTTGCTACCGTTTTTGCGTCGTCATGGCTTTACCTTTCAACATGACAACGCCAAGCCTCATATTGCTCGACTTGTTCAGGATTCTCTTCAACAAAACAACGTGAATACCATGCCCTGGCCGGCTCGCTCCCCTGATCTCTCACCAATCGAGCACATGTGGAATGAGATGGATCGGCGCCTTCGACGTCAACCACGTGTTCCACAGACACTCCAGGAACTTGGATACATGCTCCAGCAGATATGGACAGATGTCCCACATGACTTTGTGCAACGCCTGGTCCATTCCATTAGACGAAGTTGTGTTGCTTGCATCACAACCAGAGGTGGACACACACACTATTGATTTGTAAATTGACATTTTGGCATGTTCATGTTTTTATATGAAATCACACATTTTCTGAAGTCAGTATCGCAAATTAAACCATTTGAACACTTCCAGGAGTCTTTTATCTGTTGCAAACCGAAATTTTATTAGATTTGGTAAAAGACATAACATTACATTAAATCTTATTCAATTTCACAGGAACTTTTGTTGTTCAGTAAATATGGCCAATTAGACTAGCCTTTGATCAATATAAAGATTGTGATATAAACGTAAATAGAGGTTATCACGCTTGTGTGTTTGGGGATGGTAAATATCCTACATTAGGAATAAACATTGTATTTAGCGAGCCTTGGCGAGCTAAATACAAAGTGTTTATTCCTAGTACAGGATATTTACCATCCCCAAACACACAAGGGTGATAACCTCTTTATCATATAATGTCATGCTTTAATTCTGTGCTTTAAAATCGCTATCCCTCTCTCACAAACATTACCGAAACATTGCGAGTTTTCCTGGAATGCGCGCTTTAATATTTATTACGTCACAGGGTAAGTGATGTGTCAGTCGGACAGTGACAGTAGCCAATATAGTTCCAACTGAAATCTCTTTCTTATACAGTGGCGAAGCAACATAAACGCAAAACAACAGTTGTTTTTAATTGCCTTTCGCGGCAATCCATCGGTCTGTCCGCTAGAGTAACTGCCCTTTGTCAAAGGTAAGCTACTCTAACCCTAGTCTATGAGACGTCACGGGCACGGTCAGACGTTGTTGACATTCGGTCTGTCCTGTCATAAGGTTAACAAGTGTAGTCAGATGTACACACAGCGACAAAACCAAACAAGGTCACAATTCAAACATATTTCGGCCAAATCCAACTATTTTAATTTGTGGAGAAGGTTTCAAGTCGCAGAGGTCTACAAGCACAGATATTTGCTACTGATCCAGCTTGGCTAGGCCTCGCGCCCTCGCAAAATTGTTTCGAAATTTATACCTCCAAAGTAGCCAAAACTTATCAAATGCCTTAGCTACGTCACAGTTAGACACTGATTTTCAGTATATTAGACAGTTCTTTTGATAATGGTAGCAATTATCCCTGTTGTTTATCCAGATTCCCGATGGTTAATTTTGACTCGGATCACCGAATGACGAGGACGACGCCATGTTTGTTTATAAACAGTGAAAGTAGTCCTACTTGACCTTTGATATTTGCATCTCTATCCGCATATGACCCCAACGGATATCGTTTTTATCCGTTGGCTTTATCCTGCCGAGAAACCTACCCATTATATGATAATTTGATTTAACCATTGTGAATTCCTTTTATTAATTCCTTCTATGAAGTAAACTTGTACAGCACAAGTGGAGAATGGAAAAATATGGTGTCATCGTGACGCAACCATGTCCAACATTGTTGTTGATGTTTTCCACCATTCATATGACCCCATAGATGCTTTATAGTCAAAGTGACTTGAATATCTAAGATTCTGGTATAAAACAGCATTTCTTGAAGATGGGTCAAGACCAATTTGCGCGAAACAATAAAAAAGTGCAGGCAAGTAAAAAATGATCTCGGAAAAGCAAAAATCTGCAAATGGTGGTTTCCTTTCAGTGGCATGTCGCTCATCTCTTGGCTACACGTGGGATGCTGAGAGTGACATGTGTTCCCGGATCGAAACACAAGTGAATGCGAGCTGGGCTGAAGCTGTGGAAAACTGTAAAATGAGACAGGGACGTCTTGTTAGACCTGACACTGCCACCAAAATGGATCAGTTAAGAGTGCTTATGAAAAGAACTAACTTGGGTATGAAACAGTTTGTTCTTTAGTCATGATTTTATTATCACTGGTTCTTTTACTAATTTCTGACACTGCTTTTTTAACAGTTTCTGAGGGGATTAGGGTTCCCAAGATTTTGGTTGTTATGTTTATTTTAATATCATCGAACCCTGTAGCATGTGCGGGTGATCATGCAATCAACTGCTGCTGTCTCACGGACTTGTGGGGCGGTCGGGTAGCCTAGTGGTTAAAGCGTTCGCCAAAGACCCGGGTTCGAATCTCGACATGGGTACAATGTGTGAAGCCCATTCCTGGTGACCCCCGCCGTGATATTGCTGGAATATTGTCAAAAGCGGCTTAATCCAAACTCACTCACTCACTCACTTACTTGTGAATTTGGTAAATCATGAACAAAATGTTCATTGTTAGCCGTACAGTCGAGCGTGTGAGTTAATTTTGTTAACGAAAGCAGGTTGGAATATTCGAGAGATATTGTCACGGTGGTTAACTGACGCCTACGCTAGAATACACCCATCCACAAAATCTGACTCATAACTTTCAACAGATTTTACTAGTGAGCGTGAGTACACACATGTGAAAGTCGAAACATTTAATAGAATTGTAACATAAAAAGTAGGTATGTTCTCTGATCTGATTGGTTAAAAAGTGTTATCGAATGAGCATAACATCGCTGAATTTTTTGGGTCTCATCACTGTGTATGTATACAATAATTCATAGAACTATTTTTGAAATCATCAACATGGAGAAACAGATGGAAATTCACCCTTACTTCCACATTGGAGATTTCAATGAAATATTGAGTGATTGGGACGACGAGACATTTTCTGAGATAATTCAAGAATTTGAAGGTAAATGAAATTGACGTTTTTTCATTAATTACACAATCATAATCATAAATGATGTAATTTTCTTGGGCTTGGAAAGAAAATCAATTTTTAACAGAGTACAAAACATTTATTGCAACTCTATAATAGTTATGACTATTACACCCACCTCATTTTGTTATTATTATTACTCACAACAGCTGTTGAAGTTGAAAACCATTCTGAGATGGCCCCTGAACAAGGAAATACAGCCAGCGTTTCCATAGAGCCCAAAGTTCAAGCATCCCTTGATGCAAATGCAGTACAGGACATCGTGGATGGGAACCTCTCCAAGTGTACTGGGTGTAATACCCCCTAGGGAGTTAAAATATTTTGACATAAGCCATTGAAACATAAAAGAATACATAAACACATGCCAAAGATTCCTACGCAGATTCGATCAACATCAGCGAGAGTTACCTCCCTTACACCATTGCCATGATAGTAATGTCAAGCGTGACCAATGTGTCATCACAAAAATTGGCAATAATATAACGAGATTGACCAAAATCTTAACGTAAATTAAATATTTCGTTTTGTAAGATTTGAGATATGTAATGCTAAATGGATGTACGGAAATTTCATTTACGTAATAATAACAAGTTACTCCCACTTACTGTCACATTTGTACCCTGAACAAGGCAGTCTTCTTCACTTTCAGAATGGCCTGGTTTCCGAGGTTTTGAACCAAAGTTCGAAGAGCTTCCAGCTTCTCAACTGAATGAGAGACTGAGGTTCTTTTATGCTGAAGTCAGAAATGCTGAGGGAGATCTTAACTCAAAATCGAGTTTTGTTTGGTTGTGTGCTGCCATACACAGGCACATCAAGGGACCGCCATTTGAGCGAAGCATAAACATTATCCAAGACCGGGAATTTCGAACTGCAAACAATGTTTTTCTGTCCATGATAAAAAAAACTTAAGCACGATGGCCTTGACCAGACAACACATCATGCTACTATCCCCGAGAATGATCTAACAAAAATTCGTGAAAGTTTGGATACGGAAAGGCCTTCCGGGTTGCTTCGTAAAGTCTGGTTCGACCTTACTCTCGGTTTCGCTCGTCGTGGTAAAGAAAACCAAAGGGAATTAACTGCATCTTCCTTTCGTTTATCCACCGATGAACAGGGGTTCGAGTTTATTGAAATGATACACTCCGAAGTCACTAAAAATCACAGGGGGGACCTCAAAGACTCAAATGGGCCCAACAAACGCATTTATGCAACATCGGACCAATTCTGTCCTGTACTTTCATTGAAAAAATACATGTCTCTCCTCAATCCCAACAATGGTGCTTTTTACTAGGCTCCCAAGAGACGAGCCCATGTCGACGACACCGAATGGTACACTGCGAGGCCAGTTGGTGTAAATGTCATTGGCAACATGATGAAAGAAATTTCTACCAAAGCTGGTCTCAAAGTATATACAAACCATTGTCTTCGGGCAACTGCCGTCACTTTGCTGTCAAATGAAGGTATTGAAAATCGCGAATTTTGCAAAATTACCGGCCACAAAACCGATGAATCGTTGAAGTCGCATTCCATTGACTTGAGCTCGGCTCAAAAACGACATTATTCGAATATTCTTCGGGGACAGCAGCAGCTCGCTAACAAACGTAATTTGGTACCTGTCCAAGATTCAAATATCCTGCCACTGTCCACTGCTCCCGTGAATAACTTCCAGGTTAATTCTTCTGCTAATTCCCATGGTCTCTTTCACATATGTAATTCCACTGTAACAGTAAACAACTTTTTCCATCCCAGCTAAGCAGCATATCTAAAATCTCGCACATGTTTGACCTCTCTTGTCACCACCTCGAGCTCAGTTTCAGGCGAGTTGACACGATCTTGTATAGGGGCCAAATAGTATGTACGTCTTTTCCAATTTTGAGTATTTGTATTTCATAGATACGCATAAAATTACAAGTAAGATGATGAACTGTGATAAATAATTGAATTTGTGATATTTCCTGTTGTTTGTTTATTTTCTGAGAAATGGGCTTGAACATGTGACCACCCGTTTCGTAAAATGACCCATCATAATTGGAGTACCTCGAAACCATTGATCGGTTTCGCGGCACCCCATATCATGCATCTCTTCGAAGGTGAGCATGAGGAGACGTATTACTTACGACATTCTTGTTGTGTCATGCGCTCAGTAAATTAGTTCCTCCTACATATCGATTTTAATTAACGTTCATGTTACAATGTCGATAAATATTTCGTTTTGTAAGAATTGCATCGTCATGTTCAAATGAAATTTCCGTACATCCATTCAGCATAACACCACGCAAATCTTACAAAACGAAATATTTGTCTCCTAAATACCGATTGCATTAAGACGCATTAACAAAGATAACAAAACTAACGTATATTGATCTATTAACACAGAACAATAAAGAGCAAGCTAGAGCATTCAGGCTGAAATAAGCACTAGTGAGGTGAACACAGGTAAAGCACTTTCATACGAAGGTGTTCCAGTCGTGATTTTGTAAAACGTTCTCTGATTGGACTATCGATATGTGCGATAGTCCAATCATATCTAGCACATGAAATTGGGCTTGATGTTGCCAGGGGGGAAACAAGACATTGATAAAAAGTCTACTGGACGCTTTCGCCTGGGTAAGATAGAGATACGTCAGATATAGACGAGTATATACGAGTTAGCAGCACTGGCGGTAAGCTCGTCAGCACAAACATACAACAGACCTGATCTACATATGAAGAAGGTCTTAAATCTTCACCAGTATTTACTGAAATGGGCTGTAGTCTAAATAGATAACTGACATGTGACTCAAATGTAATGTAACCTGATTGTGTATGCACAATTGGACAGCACCTCTGGTCTCGGAACTTTTATCGGGGCACTGACACATTGATTCAAACTGTGAGCCAGGTTTGGTGAATCCCCCTTATCAATATTGTAATATTGATAATAATAAAAAGGATATTATAATAAGATGTACTTTAAGAACAAGTTGTGTATACAATCAAGGCCAAGTGGTTATTTAGCTACCGCCTAACAGGTAACAAGAAACCTGATGGAATTACCATTAAAATGTTTTAACACACATTAGCAAAACAGTGCAAGGGGGGCAGTCCCTCAATCTGAACCTCATCATATGCAGCTCTATAATTTTGGCAAATTGGCATACCTACAGGTGTGCCAGTTTCCTAACATCAAATTACAATACATCAAAGAGAAATCGACCACATGGGAGTTATATATTGTCCAATTGGCACAATAATTGTGTACCCTGGGTGAAAGTCGGAGGTAGTCAGTGGTAAATGAGCACAAGAGTTGTGTACCCTCGGCGAAAGTCGCAGCTCGTCAGTGGTGAATGGGCACAAGAGCTGTGTACCCTGGGCGAAAGTCGGAGCTAGTCAGTGGTGAATGAGCACAAGAGTTGTGTACCCTGGACGAAAGTAGGTGGTAGTCATGGTGAATGAGCACAAGAGTTGTGTACCCTGGGTGAATGTCGGAGCTAGTCAGTGGTGAATGAGCACAAGAGTTGTGTACCCTGGACGAAAGTAGGTGGTAGTCATGGTGAATGAGCACAAGAGTTGTGTACCCTGGGCGAATGTCGGAGCTAGTCAGTGGTGAATGAGCACAAGAGTTGTGTACCCTGGGTGAAAGTCGGAGCTAGTCAGTGGTGAATGAGCACAAGAGTTATGTACCCTGGGCGAAAGTCGGAGCTAGTCAGTGGTGAATGAGCACAAGAGCTGTGTACCCTGGGTGAAAGTCGGAGCTAGTCAGTGGTGAATGAGCACAAGAGTTGTTTACCCTGGCTGAAAGTAGGTGGTAGACAGTGGTGAATGAGCACAAGAGTTGTGTACCCTGGGCCAAAGTCGGAGGTAGTCAGTGGTGAATGAGCACAAGAGTTGTGTACCCTGGGCGAAAGTAGGTGCTTGTCAGTGGTGAATGAGCACCAGAGTTGTGTACCCTGGGTGAAAGTCGGAGCTAGTCAGTGGTGAATGAGCACAAGAGTTGTGTACACTGGACGAAAGTAGGTGCTAGTCAGTGGTGAATGAGCACAAGAGTTGTGTACCCTGGACGAACGTAGGTGCTAGTCAGTGGTGAATCAGCACAAGAGTTGTGTACCCTGGACGAAAGTCGGAGCTGGTCAGTGGTGAATGAGCACAAGAGTTGTGTACCCTGGACGAAAGTCGGAGCTAGTCAGTGGTAAATGAGCAGAAGAGTTGTGTACCCTTGGTGAAAGTCGGAGCTAGTCAGTGGTGAATGGGCACAAGAGTTAACGAAGGAAGACTCCTGTCCTGACCAGACAAGAGCGTAAGCTGGCACATTATCTACACCTTCAATATTTGAAATGGAGATTGGATGCCATGGTAGCAGTAAAACACATTGAACTATACGTTGTTTGATGGCTTTTAATGTCAGTGGATGTCAGAGGATTATAGTCGGTATACACAAGCACTTGATGAGAACCTGTTTGCACGAATACCTCAAAGCACAAGTCCAAGAGACTTCTTCTCCACAGTTGAAAATTTCAGCTGGTGTTGATTCAACTTTCGTGAGAAGTAGCTCACTGCCTGATCGACACCATCCAATCCCCTTGAAGTATGACTGCTCCTGTACCGACTGCGCTAGCGTGGACGACCAGCTTGAAGCGGACGCCAAGGTCGAGAGTGGCCAGCACTGGCGACGGGCACAGAATCGTCTTCAGCAACCAGAATGCATGCTCGCATATCAACGTCCAGGTGAACTTGACGTCCTCATTCTGCAGGTTCGTGAAGGGGAGTGGCAACCGAAGTGAAGTGAGGACAGAATGGTCGGTAATACCCCCGGAACCAGGTCACCTCTTTCCAAATGGAAGTCGGGAAATTCCGTTCACCTTGGCTGTAACAGGAGCGACAGAATCCAGGCCTAGAATTTGGTTGGTTGGTTGTTGAACGCCGCACTCAGCAATGTTCCAGCTATATGACGGCGGTCTGTAAATAACCGAGTCTGGACCAGACAGTCCAGTGATTTTTATCATGAGCATCGATCCAGGGAATTGGGATCGATGACATGCATCAGTCAAGTCAGCGAGCCTGACCATCCGATCCCGTTAGTTGCCTTTTACGACAAGCATAGTCACTTTTTACGGCAAGCATGGGTTGCTGAAGACCTATTCTACCCCGGAATCTTCACGGCCTTAAGGCCTAGGTTCGTCATCTGAGCGAACTCATTCTTAACCAGGTTGAGATTGGCCTGCCATGTAATCTTGCTAGATATTTTATCCAATTCTCAAGGTATACTTCTACACTACGTATGTCTGCCAGAAACAAGTCTATAACTCATTCAAAAACCACAGGACGGTGATCTACCCAAATGACACTGATGTGGTACGTTCAGAGTAACAATGTTTTACACCCATTTCTGTTGGGGAATTCTGGTAGTGTCCTTTCCATAGGTCAAGGTTAGTGATGTGTTTTCAGTGTCCAACACGTTCAAAAATCGATGTTGTTGATTGTCTCAGGTCGGCTGACAAACAATCTATGAAAAAAGTTGATCCTTGTAGAATGTGCACGGATACCACAGTCTGTCAATATCAAGGTTGCTGTCTCAGTGCACAAGACACTGCAACCATTTGTACGGCGTCTTCTGTGACAGAGCTTCCTGCCTGTTGGCCAGGACCGAAGATAACACTGACAAGGAACAACAGCCCACTGCAGATGTCAAACGATTTACCGGAAAGAAGGATATCTTCACATTTGCTGGAACGTCAATCCCTCGATGGATCAAAGCTGGTTATTGTAGCATAGTAGTGGAGGTGTATATCCCCAATCCAATCCGGTACAGAAGGCCCCGCCTAGGAGGTCAAAGTACTGTAAAACTATTGTCACATAATTCCTATCATAATCAACTATCATCAAACAGTGTTTTAATGTCTGGCATTTTAATTAACGGTGGTAACCATAATTTGTTCCGAGCACCTACGGTATTCGGTAATAACATTAACAGTTTAAATCATAAGTCCCAAGCACGAGAATCTGATGGCACACAAGTTCAGTGGCCACCATGTGCGTTGACAACTGCCACACAACGCCTCCACATGGACCTTGTGATGCTTGTGAACACATGATTGGGAAGACGACGCCATTATTGCTGCAAAATGGTGCCAAGATCTTGCAAATTCTGTGGTTGGTTCTGGAGAGAGCATACCAGACGTGTTCGATGGGATTGAGGTCGGGAGACCTTGACGGCCATTCCATGACGTTGACTCCGGCATTCTGAAGGAGATTCCTTGTCAAAATTACCGTGTGGGGTCTGGCATTGTCGTGTTGGACGAACAAACCGGGTCCATGTCACAGCAAAAAAAAGTGTAGGTTTCCGGATTCCGGAAACCTTCCAGAAACCTTCCGGATACCTTCCCATTTTGGATCCGGCCCGGATACCTTCCGGAAACCTTCCGGAAACCTTCCAAAAAAAAAGTCAAAATTTGGGGGGTGCATTTTGTTCACTTAAGTGTGAAACATGTAAAAAAGTTATCTTGAAAATACCAAGAGATTTGAAGGTTGCTGAAGGCATCTGGAAGCTTTCCGGAAGGTTTCCGGAAGGTATCCGGATGCAAATTTTCTTCATGTATTTTTTAACAATAAATGTGTCAGTGTGGGATATCATTCAACTGCAGTGATTTTCTGAGTCATCACATTCCTCAATATCCTCAGTAATGTTTGAGATTAAATCAGTTTTATCTTACATATAGTGTAACTTCATAAGGAGTAAACACTAAAACAACAAAACTTCCCCCCTCTGCCTTTCAGATAGCTTAAACTCAGTGGGCATCATGGTTTAATGATATAAATTGTGAATTTTATGGACATAAACAAGTCCTCGGGAAAGTACTTGCAATAGGAGACTTAATGGTTTGAGTGACCCCAACTGGAAGGGATCCTGCTTGCTATAACAATTGTGCGGGTTGTTTACAGGCTGTCCTCATACAACGGAGTAAGCTGAATGTGCCAATTAATCTACACTATGAAATGGATTATCCTATTTGATTTTGATAGCCTAAACCAAAACATGTATGTAATGAATCATTACTTCAGCTAAGTTGACTGTTTAATAAGGATATTGGTTGAACCTACTAAAATCTAAAGCCTCAATTAGAAACTACAAAAATCAAGTGCCCTTCAGGCACCAGGAACTTCTTAACCGTGTCATTGACACTGTAACACAAAATGTTACAACCTGAATAATTATAAAGATTTCAACCAGAATCAACTGCCATTCACTTATTGTCATTGGACTGACCCAAAAGAACTGGTATTTATAACCAAATTTGTTGTTCAGTGATCCTTTTTTCACCCCATAGATAACTGGTCATCCTGGTAAATAAAGACAAAAATGATGCTCAACATTTCATGTGCTTACATGCAAATCTTTTATTTATTTTTACAGCCTTCAGTCAATCTTCTGTCAATCAATGGGGCATGTTGCATACAATTGCCTTCCTTATTGAATGGTAAAATTTAGAGTTCCCTTTATTCACTAAGTGGACACCATCAGGCAGAAACAAGGAATCCCGCATGTTAAACTGGCGGCTGTGGTCCCATATGGTGACATGAGGGTTGTCACTCAACTGTTCCTGGAGAGTCTTGTTAATTGTCCTCATTTTCTTACCATAAGCATTTCTGCTCATGCCCCTTGGCTTGAGTCTGTCAAATAGAGATCCAAGAATCAGATGTCATGTTGGCATTGCAGCACTGACATGGGAAGCAAGTCTTTCCATCGCGTTTACAATTTCCCCAGCGCCTCTTGCAGAACTGATGTCATTCTCGCCTGAAAAATACAATAGTTGTAAAAGATTGGACAATGGAGTTGGGTGTTATAAGCCTTCAAAATAAACAAAATAAGCAAACAGTTACCCTAAATAATTTGATATTTATGATTAAATTTAATTAAGTCCAATATTAGTTTTCTGACCATGGGTGAATGGCCGGTATTATGACTAGGGATCTTAAGCTAAATCTAATAACAAAATCACTTACAAAAGCCAATACATAATATTTTACTTACCGATCTGCATGAAAATTATCCCACAGAATCCTTGAGGGAGTTGCCTCACCTCTTCCATCATCCTGGCTACATCAGCACCACCTATCCCTCGAAAATGTGCTGTGACCCCATTGAGATCTAAATCCCCATGAGCATGAGTGCTTAGCCTCTTGACAAAACTGTGTCCCATGACGTACACATTTATCTTATTCATATTTCAAAGTTAGTGGGAAAATGGTGAATATATCTGGAAGAAAGTAGAATATTGTGGAACTGACTGGTCTCAGACTGACTGATATAGAAGATTTAACGTGCGCTTTCCGACTGCAGCGTATTTCGCACACGGGCCTGGCCAGGCCATTTAGTGTATTCCGAGAAGGGTGAAAGTGGTGTGTGCAACCCAAGAGGGGGATTTTAGGGGTTGCTTATATCAATTTTTTGAAATTTTAAAATTTGGAATAAATGCCAAAGTCGGTGGAGGAGGGAACTAAGGGAGCCGGGTGAGGTGGGTGTTTGTATGTTTATTGGATTTTGGATTGGTAGATTAATTAGTTTTTAGATGCGCTTAATTAGGCCTGTTTTGATTAGGAATACGCCTAGGGCCTTGAAGTTTTCTAGTTTATTTTGAGGGTTTAGTATTTCATCTAGAGTAGGAACCTTATTTAGATTGAGGTTGGTTTGTAGTGTGGTTCTGTGTGTTTGGTAGTGGGTGCAGTGGATGAGTGCGTGTTCTGTGGTTTCGGGTTGTTTGCAGTGGGGTCAGTTGCCTGTGGTGTGTCTTTTAAGTTGTTTTAGGTGGTTATTTAGGTTCGTGTGTCCTGTTTGGAGTTTTGTAATTAATCTGTCAATTTTTTTAGAGGGGTGTAGGATTTTAGGTTTGGCTAGTGGTTTTCTGAGCACTTTTTGGATTTGGCTATTTGAGTTTTGATATTGATTATGCCACATTTTTGTTATTTTTTGTTTGTTTACACTTTTAATTTCTGATTTTGAGATGGGTAGGTTTAGGCTTATTTCTGGTATTTTGAGAGATAATTTAGCTGCTTTATCGGCGCTTTCGTTGCCGTAAATTCCTACGTGGGCGGGGATCCACAAGAAGGTTATTTGTTTGCCTGCTTTTGTTAGGTCGTTGGAGCTTTTAAGTATTTGGTTTATTAATTTAGGTCGTTTTATGGTATTTTTGTTTTGGAGGGCTTGTAGCCCACTAAGCGAGTCAGTGAGAATAAGGATTTTTTTTTTTTTTTTTTGATTGTTGGTTATGCAGGGCTGAGGCGATGCCCATAAGTTCGGCCGTGAATATAGATTGGTTGTTAGGGAGTCGGTAAGATTGTGTGGATATAACTGGTTGTGTGGTATGGACTCCGAAACCTGTGTGGTTGGAGATCGGGTCTGAAGATCCGTCAGTGTATATGTGACACCAATTTGGCCAATTTTCGTGTATGTAAGAAAGTGTGGTGGTTTTAGCTATGTTTGGGTCGGTTTGTTTATTTATTTGGTTAGTTAGCGTTGTGTCTATTTGGGGTATTTTGAGTTTAGGGGTGAAGATATTTGATTTTTTGCAGTTTTGTTTAAGATTTTGAGTTTGGTGTTCATTGAGGTAGTTAGTTATTCTTTGGGATATTGGGGTGAGTAAGGGGTGTTTGCGAGCTAGAGCTTGGTTTCTTGGGCTAATGTTTTGGTTAATTAGGTTTTGGATGAGAGGGTTTGTTTGGGACGCGGCCCAGAAATTAAGGCTTAGATGTTCCCTGCGTAGATTTAGTGGCATTTCTCCTGTAAGGGCCTGAAGTGAGGTGTAGGAGGTGCCTAGTTGGGTGCGTGTAATTAGTTTAAGGGCTTGGTATTGAATTGAGTCAAGTTTTTTAGATAGAGAGTTGTTTAGGGTATTGTATATGGCGCAGCCGTAGTCTAGTTTTGATCTAATTAGTGTTGTATATAGTGAGAGGAGGGTATCTTTGGAGGCTCCCCAGTTAGAGCCGGTGAGACATCTTAATGTACTGGTCTCAAAGATGACAGTCACTTAAATATCACCCAAACCGTTGATGCCAAGCTTGCAACAGGTAATTGTTTTGACAGCAATACTAACATGTTCTCCAAAAACATTCTCCGGAAGTGTGATGTTTACACAACCTCAATAGACTTAAGCTGCTTAACATATTTATCTGGGAGAACTGCTGGATTGTATGTAATATTTATGTGGTTTAAGTAAGCACTTATTTCCATTGAGGTTAATGCTTATTACAACATTCTAACATCTGTGTTCCCAGGGTAGTCTAGTGCCAGTTAAGTTGGCAAAGCAGTGCTAGATGCAGAAATGACTGTATCAAATATATGAAATACACATAGATAGAGTACAGCCAGGAAGTAAAGGAATATTAATCATCAGCCAAGGTAAGTGTGGTTGTGAGATATTATTTTTATACCAAAAGGCAGTAAAATGATTTGTTTGACTTAGTATGGCATTAATGTATTGAGCCAGTGTCAATGATTTCATGAAAAATAATCATGAAACTGAAACGACACCTGAGTATTCATTCACAAGTTTGTACTGCTGTGCCTTCCAACGTATCAGTTCTTGTGGTTCTTTGAATACAATGTGTTTAATACAACTTTTATCAATTTTACAAGTTGACAAACCACATGTCATACCTTAACTCACTTGAACATTCAGTAATGATGGTAGAAAACAAAATATACTGCATGATAAAAATGGACAACAAACAAACAATGCTTAAGATATATATTTAATTTATTAGTAATTATATTTTGTATGTACATATCACAGATTTAACAGTATTCACATGATAGTGACAAATAGCCATGGTGAACTATGACTTCCATTAACTGACACAATAAATAACAAGCACGCACAAGTTCACATACTCACAACCTATTTGTAATTTCTTACCCCGCACCCAGCACTATTCCAGCTATAGCACGGCGGTCTGTAAATAACCGAGTCTGGACCAGACAATCCAGTGATTGACATCATGAGCATCGATCAATGCAATTGGCATCAACCAGGTCAGCGAGCCTGACCACCTGATCTTGTTAGTCGCCTCTTACGACAATGTTAAAAGTTATTAGATTGGCCTGGGTGAAATTGAATAAATAATGCCATACTATATAAACACAGTAGTTGATCATAGTTATCATGTTCACAACATAAATAGCACTCAAGCACATTCACTCACACTTCACAAGAAAAATACATCCACATAGACAGTTATTGCACTATTGTACTGAAAAGAAATTGTTTGGTTTTATGCATGAAATAAATAGGATAATAAATAAATAAGTACTATTCATAATCAACTATACACAATGGCTTCTCTAGGAAGATGACAAATTGTGTTCTCATGAAGGTTTGATTTGTCAGTTTTTGTAAATCAGCTCAGCAATATTCCAGCTAAATTATGTTGGTATGTAAATAATCGAAGCAAAGCCAGACAATCCAGTGATATAATGTGCAAGGACACATTAAAATTTAACAACTCAACAAATAATGCAAATGCTATTCTAGTGTGCAATGTGGGAAATACTTATGAGTACGAAAGGAAAATGAGTGAGTGAATGCTCAATGACACTCAGCAATATTCCAGCTACATGGCAATGACCTGTACAGTAGTGAGTCTACACCAGAGAAACCAGTGATAGATGTAATGTCGTACACCACCATGGTACATTGTCACACCATCTACAAAGTCATTGCTATTGACCACCCAATCCATTTAGAAGCATTATAGGCAAACATAAGGTACTGAAGACCTATGCAAA
This sequence comes from Haliotis rufescens, assembly GCF_023055435.1. Taxonomy (NCBI): domain Eukaryota; kingdom Metazoa; phylum Mollusca; class Gastropoda; order Lepetellida; family Haliotidae; genus Haliotis; species Haliotis rufescens. The sequence goes on from NW_025963935.1 coordinate 6,053,249, forward strand.
CCTTGAATCCCTGAGACTTAATTGATAAAATTGGATAAATAAATTAAAATGCAAATCAAATGCTATTCTAATGTGCATTATGAAGAATACTAGTTAGTATCAAACAAAATAGTGTGAGAGTGAGAGAGAGAGAGAGAATGCAAAATAAGAAAAACACACTAAGCAATCTACCAGTTACATTACAGTGACCTGAAAATAACTTATCCTTGATCAGACAAATACAGTGAGTGAGTTGGGTTTAATGCCGCTTTTAATAGTATTCCAGTAATATCGTGACGTATCAGCTTATGTGGGAGGAAAGCTCGAAGTGATGCAGGTCTCAGACGTTTACCACTTCGGTGAAACCCACGAGCACGGGTATGGTGCTGACAAACCTAGAACCAGGATTCGAACCCACAATCCTACCAAATATCATTATGTATTAGCAAAATCATTGATAAGAAACATAAATGTACAATGATACAATAAATGTATCAGATGTTTTGTCTGTGATTCAAACTTGAAAAAGGTATTTCAACAGACAAAAAATCTTTAGTCTTAATTTGTATCACAAAGTAATCTCATCTGAGGTAAGGATTTCTCTGAGTATACTCAATAGAAACTGTTCCTGTTTTGAAACTACATCAGTTGACAAGTTGTCAAATTAAAGTAAGATTGGGCGGTGGGGTAGTCTAGTGGTTAATGTGTGGCCTCGTCACACACCCTTATCTCATGTTGGGGCTCACACCCTACTGTGATAATGAGGGCCTACACTTGACTGAAATCCAAAATGGAATCAGGTAGGATGACATTTGAAATATCATTATGTATTATCATAATCAATGATAACAAACATAACGATACAATAAATGACAATCTTTCTGATTTTTTGTCTGATTAAATCTTGAAAACCATTTAATGGAGGCATTTCAACAATTTCTCAGACAGAAAATCTGAATTTGTAGCACAAATAATTGTATCTGAAGGTAACAATTTCTTTCTGTTTACTCAATAGAAACTTTCCTGTCTTGTAACGGCTACATAAGTTGTCAATGAAAGAGCAAAGTAGTTAATGCGTTGGCCTGTCGCACCAAAGCCATGGGTACGATTCCCCACATGGGTTCAAAGTGTGAAGTTCATTTTCCGATGATGAAATACTGCTAAAGGCGCCCTAAAAAGCAACCATGGGGTGCTGCCAACTTGCAGGGGATCTATATTCTTACATGGAATCCCCATTAGTGTTCTTACTGTAGACTGCAGTTGGCAATACATTATCAACATGACAATTGAGATGTGAGAACAAATGATGCTAAAAAGGTGTGTTAGTCCACAAATGATAATGCAAATAGTGCTAAATAAATATAATCAGGGTTTATCTCAGGAACTAACGAGTAAGTGCCTGTGGCTGGCAACTTTTTGCAAGAACAAAATGATTGCATTTTAGTGATAAATATTTGTAACATTCTGAGCAAGACTAACGTGTACAACAATTTGAATTAATAATTTTCGGAATATATCCGTACTTTTGCCATGTATACCCTTAACCAAGACCCACCTCAGACCAAGATAAAACCCTGAAAATACTAATTACCTGATCTCTATACTTACAACCTACTGTTCGCTTGTCCTGTTTGGTGTAGGCTGACTGGGGCTGGACTCAAGCAAGGCTGGAAATAACAAAACCTCCACATTGAATGCTCATTTTGATACTCCGAGGCAAAGAAGACAGAACCATGTCTAATGTGATTAAGCTTTGCTCACATAAGTACAATGCAAGAGATCTGTTACTGATGTACCCCTCTCAAGATATCTGCAATACTGCCGAAATCTGAGTAAAAGCCACATTTCAACCCATTTTAAAATTTACGTTTTTGTCCCACATTCATAAACTACAGACAAGTCTAAAAAAGAGCGTTTGACATTTACTATCTCTCACATACGTGGATCGAATGGCCCATGATGGCAACTTCTTCGGCATGGGCTCCTCACAGCTCCTCGTCGGGTCGTACTCCAGCTTGGCCTTGGGTGGTCTCCTCACATGCTTCAGAGCAGCCTCGGTCCGTTCGTCTAAATACTTCTTTATGTCCACCATCTGTGTGGACTCCCACGGTAGTTCGTGAACCCATCTCATCCCAGGCTGGTCATCGTCGCTTACATCTGGAGAGGTACACTCCCGGGTGAGGACATCTTGTACGCGTTCCTTCCAGGCTGCTGGCTTGGGGCACTGATGTGCATTGATGACTGCCGTGCAACGTCGATACATGGAATGGATGAGGCGGTTGCTGAAGGCCATAGGCACTTGAGCCCACACTCTGAGGGACGCCTGACGCAGTTCAGCTGCAGTAAAATAAACTGTTGTCGGCCTTGGTCAGACGTCATTCAGCCGTCTTTGAATCTCGTCCCACAGGTGATTTATATCGGGCACGAGGGCAGTCCACTGCATGGTTCTGATGCCATTCTGCTGGAGGAAGTCTCTTGTTGCTCTGGCAGTGTAGGCACCGGGAATATCATGCTGAAACACGTGGTTGCGGCGACGTGTCAAATGAGGTATGGCGTGTGGTCTCAATGTATCGAGCTGCTGTGACACCATTGCCTCTCCCTGGACCGGTGTCCTTGCAAACGACAGGAACGACCCTCTGTGCAAGACCAATTCGACCCCACACCATGATGCTCGGACCACCCCACGAGTCTCTCTCAACAACAAAAGAATCCGAATAACGGTCCCCACGGCGTCGCCAGACTCTCTCTCTCTGCCATCTGCCGTTGAGATACAGTAACGGCTCTCGTCTGAGAAGAGAACTCTTCTCTACTGCTGGTGGCGCCAATGCTGGTGCTGTGCTGCCCACTGAAGACGGTCCCGGCGATGACGTGGTGTCAGAATGGGACCTCGGTGTGGCCTGTGACAGTGGTGGTGTCACCTCGTCTATTGTCGACGCACGGTGTCCGCACTAATGTGTCGCTGGTGTGTCCCATGGTCCGTCGAGCATTTTCCGCAACAGTACCTGGACAAGGTATTATTAAATTTGAGAAACTTTGCAAAAAATTACCCAGATAAGACAACTTTTCATGCCATGTTTCTTGGGGTGACGTTTCTTTTGCGGTTCAGTATATGCTTGACAATTTTGTATTTAAATATAAATTGGTATTCATGAATCACTTGCGTATATACCAACATGTTCTCATTGCTATATGACTGAAATAATTCCTGTGTGGGGTTAAATCTCTCTCTCCCCCTCTCTCTCTCTTATGGGGGCGGTTGGGTAGCACAGCAAAAAAAGTGTAGGTTTCCGTCTTCCGGAAACCTTCCCATTTTGGATCCGGCCCGGATACCTTCCCAAAAAAATGTCAAAGTTTAGGGGGTGCATTTTGTTCACTTAAGTGTGAAACACATAAAAAAATTTAACTTGACAATACCAAGCAATTTGAAGGTTGTTGAAGGCATCTGGAAGGTTTCCGGATGCAAATTTTCTTCATGACTTGCTTCTAGTAAATAATGTTAGCCTGTGCATTACAGGTACCTGTTGTAATATTCTGTGTTATTTTAGTTGTAAATATCCTCCTCAAACTGAGATATGTGGGCATGCATTGTTCACAAGTTGTTTTGTGACATGGGTCCAATGTGTGAAGCTTATTGCTGGTGTCCCCCACCATGATATTGTTGCAATATTGCTAAAAGTGGCAAAACAGCATTATCACTCAGAAAACAATGGAAAGTCATTGGCTATGTGCTTTGGCATTTGGCCCTGGTGAGATTAACAGATTAGTTTGGAACGGTATCAGTACTTGTTATATCGGGACAGTGTAGTTTCATGGGAATATAAAACAGAATACAATTGTCCCAAATTGGTGCATAAGACTAATGGCATCCATAGAAAACACCTAAATGAAGTACAGAAAAAATATCAATGTCATTTGTCTACTAAGGTGGAACTACAACTTTTGTTAAGTGAGCTGTATCTATAGTAGGACAACATTCAGGGCATTAGTACATTTTATATTTGTTCAGCCCCTATGTTATTGCAGATCAGTATTATATTTCTTTATGCTAATGAAGCAAAACAAATCATGTTTTTGGAAAACAATCTTATTTATTGACTATATGGCATTTCATTTGTACATATCACAAATTGAAATTTGATCAACCGAGAAGAGGAACTAGCATAAAGTAACCAGTGGTGTTTGCAAGGCCTTACAGAACAGACGATTCAATGCCATTTTCTAAATAAACAAATTAGTCAAATCTCAGAAGAATTTTATTGAAGAAGAATATCTAAAGTCAATTATGTTTCTGCAGTAAACCACAAAAGTCATTCAGATTTGTATAGTCAGCATCGGTGTACAGAAACTGGACATAGTCACAGTGCTTTGGCATAAATTCATTCAGACTTCATTAGTGTCATAATAAAACCACCTTAAGTAACACTGGTGTGGCATTATTCATTCAATATCATCACTTTCTGAGGTGAATCTGTTGGTTGTTATCAGGAGTACTGTTCATCATCCGGCGAGTCCCTTGTCTGAATTGTGTGAGCAAGATCTTCTTAAATGTAGCTGGTGTCAGATTGTGAAATCCAGGTACCTGAAACATTTCATAACATCTTTAGAAACTTGTTAGTCAAAAGTTATGAAACACACACATATTTACAAATGTTTAAAGTTGTTTTCTCGAACAGTGAGGTATTGACAATTTATCTTGCAACTGATATTTAACCAATCTTTGAACATGTAAATAAGCCATTGCAAACAGAAAAGTGTTCAGAAAATACAAAAATGTATCCGGTCTTCTAAAACAATACCACAAGGTTCACCTGAATTTTGCTTGAATGTTTGCATTACATCAAAATGTTAGGAAGGGTAAACAAGACTATGCAAAACTAAGTTACATAGTTTCTCATACATAAATACATAAATGCAACTATTCATAATTATCAAAACACATGTCATGTAAGTGATCTCAAAATACAACATAATGAGCTAGTGAGTTGGTATAGTTTCATGCAGCTTGTTAGCAATATTCCAGCTATGGACTTCACACATTGTACCCATGTGGTGAACTGAACCCGGGTTTCAGAGACTGTTTCACCCACTACGCTACCCTTGCACACCAAATACAAAAGAAAGTATATTAGGAATTCAGACAATAGATATTCTCACCAAATTCATTAATTAATTAATGGAAGCAATATTGAAATTCAAATTTTGACAAATTAGGATGAGACTGTAGAAACATTTATCTAAGTTATTATGGATATTTAATATCTACCGTTAATTGGTAGTCCATCATAGTCAGTGATAAGAAATTCAACTGAAAAGTACAACCTGAACCATCAACTAAAAACTACGTATATTACATTAAAGGGGACGGTCATGTATTACCGGTATGTTCTCATTCATTTTTGACACAACCCTCCCTGAAAGAAAATGCAAAGCACTTTATATTTTACTGTCCATTTTGTCAAAAGTCTCCCCTAGAGGCTCTAACATTTTGGGGTGACCCTCCCCGTTTGTTCTGATCTGAATTCAAATATTCATGACTCATTATCATATGTTATCATTTATCCTATCTTTTTTTTAAAATTAACTAAATGAAGATTAACAATAACATGCAAATCTGCCAAAATATTGGCCTGGCAAAGTTTAAATTAATCATAATTACTGTTATAAAGTTTTGGATCCATCGTCTGTTTCTAAATACAGTGAAACCCAACTTTGACTTGTGTGGCATTGTTGAATCATCTACCCAATGTTCTTTATGCACTGATATGCATCTGCACAGAGTGGTCAAAGTCTGTGTCTGACACATAGTGTGCTACACGGCTACAGTTTGTGTCAAACTGTCTGATAATCTCAAAGGCTGCCTTGGTAGCATCAAGGGATGTAGCTAATCCTAAATAAACATAAAACAAGTGACATCATCTTTTCTACAGAACACTTGATCAAAGCCTGCCCCACCTTTGATGTTTATTACCTTGCTACTCTAAAAAACAGCTAATTAGCAAAATGAACTCAATGTCAACTCATTGTGGACTAGGGATTAACAGGGCAATTAGTGTCGGGCGGGTATTAGTACTTGCAATTGTCTGTTAATTACTTAATTGAGTAGTGACGGCTTAGTCAGTTGTGCCTTTACAACCACGCTGACTGCTATTCAACTTATCGAGTCAGTTTACTATGTAACATGCTTCTTGGGACCAAGGAAATGTATCTTGCTGGATAACAGTTTTTTTCTAATTTATCAGAGATCAGAAATAATAATAATTATGTTTTTAATTTGCATTTCTTTGTTGTGTTCACTAGGATGATTTGTAGTGATGGTGTTTGAATTATTAGACACTATTTATTCCAAAAGAGGAATAGGGTTGGTGAAGAGGCAAAGCTTATTTGAACAACATATACATTGAATAAACAGAAACTGTACAAAAATAAGATTAACTGTATCTACAGTTGAAACTATCATGATGCAAATTTTCACTGAATCAAAGTCATATCTTTTCAAGACTCAGATCAGGTTGTAGTGATTGAAGGTCACATAAAACTTGCTAATTGCAAATCACTCATCCCGCACTTATGATTTGGTTTGTTGTTTTATGCCGCACTCAAGCAATATTCTGGCTATATGTAAATAATCGAGTCTGGGCCAGACAGTCCAGTGATTGACATCATGAGCATCGACCCACACAATTGGGATCAATGACATGCATCAACCAAGTGACCGAGCCTGATCGCCGAGCCTGGTGGCGTTAGTCAACTCTTTAGACAAGCATTGTCGCCCGTTACGGAAAGTATTGGGTAACTTTATGTTTGTATGTCCCAATTACGCCATTATAAGAAATAAAATGTATTATACACATGAATATGATATAAAAATGGCAAATATGGTTGACAATATGAGCATTGATCTAAGCATTTGGAGCAGAATTGTGAATATTCACCTAATGAAGGAGTAAGTACATACTCCGAAATGTTGTGATCATCATAATAAAGAAGTTGACATCAATACATTCTCCACCTTTAAGTCCTTATGTGTATAACTTGTAAATAACTTTCATAGACTTCAGGAGTTTATCTGTGATATATGTGTGCACTTAAATAAATCACTGCATCCTTACCTGAGGCAGGAATAGATAATAGGCAGGAACAGAAAAAAATTGCCAAAGTTATAGCCAAATAAAAGTATTTGAAGATTTTCAGTTGTGGCGACACTTTCAGTGAAACCCATACAGTATTTGATTTGTTGTAGTTAACGGTTCTGGTATTTTCTGTCTGTAACTGTAGAGAAGTTCCAAAATTGTAGTGAGCAACTGCCCAGACATAAGGAGGAACAAGATGACATAGATATTAACCCATTTGTAAACTGCAAGGCCTGAAGTATGTTTGTTGCCACATATCAATAAAATAGTTCCATGTTGGCTGATTTATTTGTTGTAGTGTAAGGGCAGAAATAGCATCAGTTATTACTGACAAATATCCCTTGTAAAACCTTTCAACATGTTCAAATGACACATCGAAAGGCCATTGTGAAAAATTGTTATCTGACAGCACCATGTTAGGATTCTTAAATACAGTTTCAGCTTGACATGGAGTACTTTAAACTTTAAAGTGAAAAATACATTCACAACAAATGAGCTGTGTCTGCCAATCAGAGTCGGAGAGTAAATCGGAGTAGGGGACTAATTTCGAAGGTAAACTTGTTTCAACGTTTAACAACTACATGTATTTGTGTTTGTATGAGACGATGTGTGTTTAATTCAATATATTTTACTTCAAAGCATGTTATCACAATAAATTGAGTCGGGTACAGGATAAGTTGGAGTAGAGGCTAATTTCTAATGTAAACTTGTTTTAACATTTCACAATTATTGGTCTTTGCAAGTTATCAATCCAAGTTTAATTTCATTTATGTTACCAAGGTTAAAAAAAAAATAAGGTGTCACCTAGTCAAGTAATAATCGCCGTTTTCGCTTTCGGCGAGTATTTCGCCAGTCAGTGCCGTTTTGCTAAGGTGTCGTTTCAGCTATAACCCACTTATTGTACGTTATAAATTTCAATTTATATTTATAATCATTTAAAACACTGTAATAAGGAAAAAATGAAATAAAAGCATATAGAAAATAAACAAGCACTTATTATAAAAAATGTGCATCCGCAGGCAATATTTATAAGATAATCCTGCATGTAGCTGTGGCCATCACACTAAGATGCACTTCACTTCTTTCTCATATGCCCAAATTAAAATGATTTAAGACAGAATATGTACTATTACGTAAGGGATATGATCTAAATTCAATTCTATTAGGTAATCCTGAAAGGACGTCAAAAATAAACTTAGAAATTCTTAAATCAGTACAACACTACATTCAGCTATCCAATAGGTTTTGTGATTTTACATAGCATCTTAAATTTATAACACTATTTCTTGCTGTATATTCAGTACACTATTACTACTAAAAATGCGACCTGACAGCGCCGACAACGTAGTTTCTATAATAAGAACATGTATGTAATTTGTATTCCTTGACTGTACTTTTGTCATATCATATTGTATTCTAATTCTGGAGCAGTATTCAAAAAAGTTTTTGCTTGTTTACCCATCCAGTTCACAAGTTGTGAAATAAATATGTTTAAAACAATATTTAGTAAACAAATAATTAAAACTTATGCAACAACATAGCGTGTGGAGACAATAGACCACTGAAAAGAGCATATATATGCACATCCAATGACCCCTGACATCACAAGGCATTGTTTTGCCAGTTTGTCAGGCAACAGAATACTACGAATTACATCACAGGGTACTGTGACCTATTTGAAAAGTTAGGTACTGTATTCTAAAGGTAGGCCCAAAATTCTAGACAATCCAGTGATTGATATTGTGAACATCAATCCACACTGTTAGATGCCATGAACCAGGTCACCGAGCCTGATCACCTGATCTATTAGGTTATCTCTTATGGGTGAGGCTAATACCTCAGCAAAATGTCACTGATTTCTCGGACAAAAACAGCACCTTGTTTTGGCAAAAAGGGCTACTAATTGTTGTCTGTTATCTGGAGAGTCATGTTGATTCCTGGCCGAAAGATATATCAATGAGATTTCTATAAAATTACTATTTATTTCCTGCTTACTAAAATAAATATGACAGATATAGTATACCTGTTGTCCAGTTTCTTGACATTTTCGCGAGATTCGGTTTCAGCTTGACATTGAGCTAATTATGAGTAAAGCTACTTAAAACTTCAAAGCATGTGATCTTTCAATGATAAGTTTAGTTGCACCTCCCAATCAGAATCATGAGTAAATTTGAGCAGAGCCTAATTTCAAAATGCAAACTAATTTTAGGTGATTAACATTTAACAATTATTTGTGTTTGCAAGTTTAATTGCATTTATTTTACTTCAAAGAAATCAAAGCATATTATATTTTCACAATAAGTTTAGTTGCATCTCCAAATCAGATTCGGGGAGTAGATGCTAGTTTTTAATGTAAACCTTTTTGAACTTTTCTCAGTTATTTGTGTTTACAAGAGACCATGCAAGTTTAATTTCATGTATTCGGGCATATTCAGACCCAAGGTAAAAAAAATAACAAGGTGGTGTTTTCACCAGGCAATAGTAGGCGAGGTGCTATTTCCCTTTATAGTATAACCCTCTCTTACAACTAGCATAGGTTGATGGGGACCAATTCCAACCCGGAATGCCCACATGAGTGGGTATGGTTTTACGCTGTTTTTAGCAATACCACAGCAAGGGACACCTGACATAGACTTCACACATTGTACCCATGACAAGAATCGAACCTTGGTCTTCAGTACTTCAACCACTAGGCTACCCCACCGCCAAAATTCCCAACATGATAAAGTTGTCATCACGGTATTCTTCAACAAGTTCAAGTGAAAATATCCATACCTTTCAAATGTCTTATCTTCCACTTCACAATGTTCACTGTTGCGAAACTCCTGTCATTTAATTTTCTCGATTCTTCACACCTGCAAAAGTAAGTTTAGTCGGTACGGTATGAACTAAAAAAATGAGTCACTTTAGAGTATCTAGATAAAGGAATATAAGTAAGCAAACACATTTCTACATCATATACATTAGCAAGGATTAACATAAGTTAGGTAGATTGCTTATCCTACAAAAATTAAATCACACATTTACTAACATATATAAAACAGAATAAGTGGCCCACAGAAGATAAATAACTTTAATACGTGATCAATATTATTAACATATTCCTTACCTGAATCAGAGACCATATAACAGTCTATGTATTATGGTCTCTGTCTGAATATGGCACGTCTTCAGCTCCCTGCAATCGAGGTTGTGAAACATGTCTGCTGTAGGAATATTACATCCGCTGGGATATCCCTTGTCACACTGCCTGGCATGGTAGGCAAACGCATATTTCATACACCACATAGATATACTTCCTAATACACACTGTCGAAATCGCCGCGGCTCCCAAAATGGCCTGTATGAACTGTAATCGGCCAACCTCGTCTCTTTCCGTAACTGCTGTAGAAATGACCGCTCGTCATTCGTGACCAACTCGTGTTATTCCGGGACAAGCAAGTCTACCCGTAATTCCCTGTATGGCCGAGGGCGCCATTTTGGAACACAAATGTAAACAAACACTCAAACCTCGTGTAATCGATGTACACCGTGATGCATGATTGCGATATGCTTACCTCGTGTATCGATAGATTGTTCTCAATCACCTCTAACACGGAAATCCCGGTCGAAATCAAACTGAGCCATCCACGTCAAGTATTTCGAAAACTCGATTGACAGCAGAAGGAAGGAAGATCAGCTTGCGGATGCCAGGTACGTAGCAGGGCTTCGAGACATAATGTTCCGTGATTTCTATACAGAGATCTTATAGAATGGATTGATTTAGATATTGTCCTGATCTCCATGTTACTACTGTAAACGCCAAGGGCCTTTTAGTTTTGTTGTTTTCGGAAACCCTTTGTTATTATTATGATCATGTGTTTGTTGTGACATGGTATTTCTGTTTGGGCTTGCATAAGAGCTACAGGTGCAGGACTTTTAAGGGTCGTGTCCTTATTCTCAACATAACGCTGGGATTTGATGACGAGGGTTAGTTACCAAGGGTATAAATCTGGCAAAGTGCATGTCAAACAAAACGTGGCATTCAATTCCAATCATGTGTTACCACCTGAAAGTGAGATATGGATTACAAAGAATAATGACAGCTTATCAATCTTTAACAAATTCACACTGAAACATTGAAAGGATAAAGACAAGTTAGCTGTTTTCCGTTTCAGCATGTTCCGGGTTTGTGGGGAGGTTCACAGACATCCTCAGGGAGGATACCAAGTATTGAGTGAGTATTTTTGTTTGTAATCAATACAAACTACATGTATTCATCATGGTATATTTCAATGCAATGTGAAACATCACACTCACAATAGTCCAGCTCTGTGATTAGCAGCCTGTAAATTATTGAACATGGACCAGGCAATCTAGTGATTGTTATTATCAGCAAAGATCCATGCCCTCAGAGTATGATGACAACCTAGCCTGACCACCCAATTCATTAGTTGATTAGTGTTTGCAGCGGTAGAAACTAACACTCTCAGTCCACTAGTCCTAAAATGATAGCATATAGCAAAACCTTTAAATGTCAAAATGACTAGTGCTAATTTCTAATCCTGGTGTTTGGATGTTGTGTTTGTTAGTGTATGTATGAGTGTATTTAGGTTGGTTTGTTGTTTAACGCCGCACTCAGCAATATTCCAGCTATATGACGGCGGTCTGTAAATAATCAAGTCTGGACCAGACAACCCAGTGATTGATTTCATGAGCATCGAGCCACGGAATTGAGATCAATGACATGCATCAACCAAGTCAGCGAGCCTGACGAGCCGATCCCGTTAGTCGCCTTTTACGACAAGCATAATGGCCTTTTACGGCAAGCATGGGTTGCTGAAGACCTTTTCTACCCCGGAATCTTCACGGGTCGAGTGTATTTAACTTAAATCATGAATCTTATACTTGTTTCTCTGTGCTTTTACAATGTAACCCTAATTTTCTCGGGAATAATAAAGTATTCTCTTATTTATATCATTTCTGAACAAAGTGTCATATCAAGGTTAGATCTCTGTCAAAACAGTGCCATGGAAAAGCCAAACAAATAGCCTAGAAATAAAAGTAAATACTGCATTGCATTAATCTGCATTTCAAGAAAATTTGGCAATAGTTCATGGAATGATATTCACCTCGGTGAGGATCTCTCTGCATTGTCGAACAAGTTATTTCCTATGTAATGTATGTGTTAAATGACCCTGACTTTGTTGTGTAAATATTGTTTTGACATTTGTTAAATATGGGGTTAAATGTCATCTCTGAATGGTTGACATGAATTATTATGATTAGGGTAGTTCTAAGTCGGAATCACAACCGGGGTCTTTTCATTTGAATCAAATGTACTACATGTACAGTTTGGTAATTTTTGTGATGTGAATGCTACTTATGTTTGTAGAATGTCCGGATGAATAAAAGAGACAGTCATCTGTGCAGCATCAATGCAAAGAAAGACCATAGAAGAGCATAGTGAGTGGTAAATATTTTGAAATTATTCTGTTTGGTTCATATGGTTATTTTGCAAATGTTTCTTCAGTTTGTTCCTTATCGCTGTGGGCACGGATGTCCTATTATCTAAGGCACTACAATTTTCTGTGCAGAGTTGCATCTGTTGGGCTTAGCAGAAACCTATAGTCATTGGTTCAAATCCTGATTCTCCCCGATTATGTTGCTAGGTTTGTCAGCATTATACACATGCTCGTGGGATTTATCAAAGACCTGCACCACTTAGGCTTACTTCCCACATCAAGCTAACATCCGGTGATATATCTGGAATACTGTTCAAAGCAGTGTTAAAGCCAACTCATTTATTTAACACTGCAACCAGCTTTAGTTTGGCTATATGACAAGGATTGTAAATATATATGTTTAAGTCTGTTTTCAGTCGTACAATTGGGTATCTCATACCTCTAGTCGCACGTTAAAAGGAAGCTAGAAGCAGGAATGTAAACAATAAACTTGTTTCCGTCCGGTTGCGCACGCACCTCCCGATGACATGCCACAAATCTCTCAGTGCGCCTCTGAGCTGGTCGCTCGAGAAGGACTTTCGCGATAGACTGCTAGTTTGTATTCTCCTAGTACTTATCGTGTGTCTACAGTTGTTGTTCTAATACAGTAATAATACTATGTCTTACCTGTAGACTCCTGGAATGTATTCATTGGTAATCCATTGTTTGGGTTCAACACGTGTTTCACCTGATTATACACGTGGCAACATGTCGGGCATTTGTGCCTCGTGTCAAGGACAACTGTCTAAAGTAGATCCTCACAAGTATTGTCCTTCCTGCATAAATAAGGACGGGTTTTCAGCGTGTTCGTGGAATGAACGTTCTTAAGAATGTGACCATTTGTTTTCTATCAACTTTAACTTGTATCGTCGTGCGTTGGCGAAGCGGGCTACTGACCAGCGCTACAGGCAGATGAGGTCATCGGGTGGATCCTTGGACTCTGCACCCCCTACATCTGGCCCTGGTGGTGGCGCGTCGGCCACACCCAAGAAATCAGTTGAAAAAGACCCGCCTCAGTCAACTTATGTTTTTGACAAGACACGGGACCGTTCGCCTGCTGATGATACTACCCGCACGACTGATCTTCGTCTATTGGTTGATCGAGAGCGTCATTCAGCCACCCCCATTACGATGGGACCGGGTGGTGACGAGGACCACGAGGGGACTACGGTCCCCAGTCGGTCTGTCTCTTGTCCTACCAACGACGATAGGAACGTTGTGCGGGTCGACAGTGTACACAGATCCCTCTCTAGACGTCGTTCCCGTTCACGGGACGACAGGTCGAGGGCCTCGTCGAGTAACAGTAAACGACACGAGGACATTCGTCGCCTTCGAGGTCGTCGGGAGTTCGATTCGGACGATAACTACGATGGGGATCGTAGTACTTCTACAGTTAGAGATCGTAGCCCTCGTCCCCACGGGGACGTGCGACGCCTTCGAAGGGAGTTTTTGGGAGATCAGCTTCGTAGAGATAATGATCGATCGTGACCCTCGTCTCACTTTCATATCGACCCGGGCTTTGATAGGCCAGATGACGGCGGCGGTACTCGCCTTGACGGCGTCGACCGAGAAGGGTTCGTCTACGTCGGAGGTCCATGGACCATCGTCCCTTACACCGGTTCCTTCATCTATGCCTACACAATCGACGTCGACGATGGATTGTGACGACAGCGTCGTAGAGATAATGATCGATCCTGACCCTCGTCTCACTTTCATATCGACCCCGGCTTTGATAGGCCAGATGACGGCGGCGGTACTCGCCTTGACGACGTCGACCGAGAAGTGTTCGTCTACGTCGGAGGTCCATGGACCATCGTCCTGTACACCGGTTCCTTCATCTACGCCTACACAATCGATGTCGACGATTGATTGTGACGACAGCGTCGTAGAGATAATGACCGATCGACACCCTCGTCTCACTTTCATATCGCCCAAGCTTTGTTAGCCCAGATCACGACGGTGGTACTTACCTCCAGGGCGTCGACCAAGAAGGATTCGACTACGTCAGAGGTCCATGGACCATCGACCAATACGTGCCTTCATGGTTGAAGATGAGTCACATTAATTCCGCCTGCCGGCCTGGGACCTCGATATCGTTCTCCGCTACCTGTCTAGTTAGACTTACGAGCCTCTCGATCAGGTCGCCTTCGACATTGTCTCCTACTAGAAGTACTGCTCGTATTTTTTTTACTGCGAGTTGCTCTGTAACTAAATTATGCGCCGACCACACTTCGATCACATTTCATCTGACGTGTGAAGTTGTCATGTCGCATCGATAATTTGTTGTGTCGAAGAGCATTAACCATGCTATTTTTCGTTACCTTGGATACGACGAGTCGTTCTGAACCACTTTATATACCGTCCACACTTCGATCGCAATTCAACTGTCGTGTGCAGTTGTCCTGTCGCTTCGATAGTTACTTGTGGGTCGAAGAGCATTAAACATGCTGTTTTAGTTACCTTGTATACTGCGAGTTGCTCTGTAACTAAACTATACGTCGACCGCTTCGATCGCAGTTCAACTGACGCGTGCAGTTGTCCTGTCGCATCGATAATCAGTCATGTGTCGAAGAGCATTAAACATGCTGTTTTAGTTACCTTGCCTACGACGAGTCGTTCTGTAACTACATTATAAGCCGACCACGTTTCGATCGCACCTCAACTGATGTGTGCAGTTGTCCTGTCGCATCGATACTTACTTGTGGGTCGACGAGTCGTTCTGAAACTAAATTATATGCCGTCCACACTTCGATTGCAATTCAACTGTCGTGTGCAGTTACCTTGTCGCATCGATACTTACTTGTGGGTCGAAGAGCATTAAAGATGCTGTTTAGTTACCTTGTATACTGCGAGTTGCTCTGTAACTAAACTTCGACCACTTCGATCACCGTTCAACTGACCGTGCAGTTGTCCTGTCGCATCGATAATTAGTTGTGTGTCGATGAGCATTAACCATGCTGTGCGTTCGTGATAAACAATTTGTCTCGTCCGTGCATCTGGTCGAATGTTCTATTGTCACTACGGGGGTGTGGAACTTGGTACATTCGACGTGCAAGAGGTCACTTCCGGATTACTTTCCAGACCCTCCTTCCAGTGTTCCGTCGAATTCTACCCAATTGTACGACTGAAAACAGACTAAAACATGGGTTTTTCAGATTAAAAACGATGTTTTATTGGTCTGTTTTCAGTCGTACGTTCCCACCCAGACATCCCCACTGGGAAGTAATCCAGTCCAGTCCTGCTTAATGGCTTATTCTTCGAGATTTGTGGCATGTCATCGGGAGGTGCGTGCGCAACCGGACGGAAACAAGTTTATTGTTTACATTCCAGCTTCTAGCTTCCTTTTAACGTGCGACTAGAGGTATGAGATACCCAATTGTACGACTGAAAACAGACCAATAAAACATCGTTTTTAATCGGAAAAAAACATGTTTTAGTCTGTTTTCAGTCGTACAAATGGGTATCTCTCATACCCTCACGTCTAGTCGCACGTTTAGAGGAAGCCAGAAGCTGGAATGTAAACATTAAACTTGTTTCCGTCCGGTTGCGCACGCACCTCCCTATGACATGTCACAAATCTCTCAGCGCGCCTCTGCGCTGGTCGCTCGAGAAAGTCTTTTGCGGTAGACTGCTAGTTTGTATTCTACTAGTACTTATCGCTTATCTACAGTTGTTCTAATCAAGTCATAATATGTCTTACCTGTAGACTCCTGGAATGTAATCCTTGGTAATCCATTGTTTGTGTTCACGCGTGTTTCGCTGTTTGACAGTGATTCTACACGTGGCAATGTGTCTGGCATTTGTGCCTCGTGTCAACGAAAACTGTCTAAAGTAGACCCTCACAAGTATTGTCCTTCCTGCATCATTAAGGACGGGTTTTCAACGTATTCGTGGAATAAACGTTGTAAAATATGTGAGAACTTGTCTTCAATAAACTTTAACTTGTATCTTCGTGCGTTGGCGAAGCGGGCCGCTGACCAGCGCTACAAGCGGAGATGGTCATCGGTTGGATCCTTGGACTCTGCACCCTCCGCATCAGGCCCTGGGGGTGGCGAGTCGACCACACCTCAGAAATCAGTTGAAAAAGACCCGCCTCAGTCAACTTCAGTTTTTGACAAGACACGTGACCGTTCGCCTGCTGATGATACTACCCGCACGACTGGTCTTCGTCATTTGGTTGATCGAGAGCGTCACTCAGCCTCCCCCGTTACGACGGGACCGGGTGGTGACGAGGACCATGAGGGGACTACGGTCCCCAGTCGGTCCGCATCTCGTTCTACCAACGACGATAGGGACATCGTGCGGGACCACAGTGGACACAGAAGTCGTTCCCGTTCAAGTCGGGACGACAGGATGAGTGCCTCGTGGAGAGACAGTACACGACACGAGGATGTTCATCGTCATCGTGGTTGTCGAATGTACGATTCGGACGATAACTACGATGGGGATCGTAGTACTTCTACAGTTAGAGATCGTAGCCCTCATCCCCACGGGGACGTGCGACGTTCTCGCAGGGAGAGTTTGGGGGTTCAGCTTCGTAGTGAAGATAGTGACAGAAAGACGACCTCGTCTCACTTTCATATCGACCCTGCTTTGATAGCCCAGATCACGGCGGCGGTCCTCGCCTCGACGGCGTCGACCAAAAAGGATACGACTACGTCAGGGGTCCATGGCCCGTCAACTATTCTACGATGGGGATCGTAGTACTTCTACAGTTAGAGATCGTAGCCCGATCGTAGCCCTCGTCCCGATGGGGACGTGCGACGTTCTCGCAGGGAGAATTTGGGGGTTCAGCGTCGTAGTGAAGATAGTGACAGAACGACGACCTCGTCTCACTTTCATATCGACCCGGCTTTGATAGTCCAGATCACGGCGGCGGTCCTCGCCTCGACAGCTTCAACCAAGAAGGATACGACTACGTCAGGGGTCCATGGCCCATCAACTAGTACAGCAGCTCCTTCATCTACGCCTCCACACTCGACGTCGACGTTGGATTGTGACGACAGACAACCCGACGCGTGCGGGCTTTAAGGTCGGAGATACACCGCAGTCTCTTCAGTTTTCTCCTCCCGATGTCTTCAGAGCTATGGCTCACGATATGGACCAGAACTTTGGCTCTGCTCTGCCTGGGCAGAGCTTCTGCAAGCCGCCTGGTCGATCTCGTTACCCGATCTATGGCATGCCGTTTTCGTCACCCATGACTAGGGATTTGGACTGGGGGCTAATCTTCAAGAGACCAGCACCATCCACATTTGGAATCCATGGGCACTGCTGTTCGTCACCAGCTGCAAACGCTTGCTATGCTGTCGACAGCGATCAAGGCCCTCTCAGTGTACTTTGAGGTGAAAGAACCCCAGGACGAGGACGACAGGACGGTGCCATCGGTCCTCACCTGTATGCAACGGTGGATCTAGGACGTCCTCGCCCAGTCCCGATATGTATCGGGCCAGATTACTATGGCGCGTCGCCGTGGTTACATCGACTGCACTGACCTTCCTGATCGTCATGGCAGGTCACTCTTACGGGCCCCGTGGACATCGCAACAGTTGTTCGACGGTCGTACCAACGACGTTCTGGACAAGTACTCCAGGGAAGCCGAGCGTGACATCATCATTTCGGCCTCACCCAACCTGTCCAGACGGCCACCGGTTTCGAACGCCCCACGACGACGTTACCGAAACGAGAATGTGCAACGGGCCTTCCGTAGGGACGTGCCTCGACAGCCGTCCCGCAAGGGAGGTTCCGACAAGAAAGGTCGCCAGGTCTCCTTTTCCAAGTTTCCCAGAGGGGGAAAGTACCAGCGGGGGAGGAAGTGAGGTCCCTTCCCCCGCCGTTGCCGTGGTTGGAGTCTCTCCCGGTGACACTACCTTTAGACGAGCTACCGGTAGGGGGGCGACTTCGTCACTTTGCCCACAAGTGGGTTTTCCTCAACGCAACATACCTCCAACCACCCGACACATTCACCTTGACATCCCTCAGCTCTCTGCGTCGGATGATATTACCGAACGACTTCCTCGTCTCGTTAGACCTTCAGGACGCGTATCTACATGTACCAATAGCTTCCGAGTTCCAGAAGTACCTCCGATTCGAATGCCAAGGTATTCATTACCAGTGGGTGGCCCTCCTGATTGGAATTTCTACGGCCCCGTGCTTTTTCACACGGATCATGAAGACGGTCTTAGAATGGCTCCATCGGCAGGCGATCAGGGTCGCCTTCTACCTAGACGACGGGCTGCAAGCTCACCAGATTACAGTAGCCCTTCAAAGTGAGTTGGCGACCACCTTGAGTCTACTACGGTACCTCGGATGCAACTTTCAAAAGTCGGACTTGGTACCACCTCGGGTTCTACAGTACATTAGGATACGCTTCCAGACGGGAGTCAATCTGGTCCAGGTACCTCAAGATTGTCAGCAGCGTTCCGTGACGTCTACATGCCTCGTAGTCGGTGCACAAGTGGCAGGAAGTCCTCGGTCTGTTGACATCGGCCCAAGACTTGACCCGTCGAGGTCGTCTTCAACTTCGTCCGCTGCAGAGATTGCTGTACCCCCACCTGGAGTTTCCCAATCTCCTGGTTCCACTTCCGGCGCAGCTACGTTGTCATTTGGAGTCGTGGCTCCAGCCGTCGAACGTTTGCGAGGGCGTCTTTATGAGCGTTCATACTACACCTATTCGTAGACGCGTCATTGGAAGGCTGGGGAGCGCACCTCGGGGACGACCAAGCGGCAGGGCGGTGGTCGCCAGTAGAAAAGGTCCTCCACATCAACTACCTCGAGATGGGAGCAGTGATTCGGGCGGTCGAGTTTTGGAAACTTCGACTCGGTCGGAAACGGCTGATGATACAGTCGGACAACTCCACAGTCGTCCACTGCGTCAACTAACAGGGAACAACTCAGTCGGCGGCCCTTCTGGACCGGACATTCAGGTTCTTCGCCCTCGTCGACGACTTGGACATGGGCGTACGCGCCCGTCACATCCCGGGGGCCAAGAATGTGATTGCCGACGCCCTGTCGAGACCATCGAGGCCGTCTCCCACGGAGTGGATGATCCATCCGACAGTCTTTCATCTGCTGACAGATCGACTCTGGTTGCCCCAAGTAGATCTCTTTGCTGCCCCGTACAACAACCGCCTCCCTCGATTCGTGTCGCCGGTTCCAGACCCATGGGCATGGGACCACGACGCTCTAGCGATATCGTGGGGGGTCTAGACGCTTACGCGTTTCCACCAACGGTGCTGTTACCATCGCAACTGGTGAAAGTTCGTCAAACGGCCAACCTACGTCTGCTTTTGGTCGCGCCTTATTGGCCGGCCAGAACATGGTTCCCGGAACTTCTTCAGATCATCGTTCAACCACTGTTCCCGTTGTCAGATCGAGACGACCTCCTTCTTCATCCTCACACTGACGACTTGCATCCGGGGATAAAGAACTTCCAGCTTCACGCCTGGGTTTGCTTAAGACCTCGTTAATGAAGAAAGGCTATTCGGCTAAAGCGGCAGCGCTTGTCTCGTCGGCACATTGAGTTACGACTCGTAAGCTGTAAAATGACAAGTGGACCACTTTCTCCATTTTCGCCAGGTCTCATAGCTTCAACCCGGCGGTAGCGACCCCACCACAGGTGGGGGAGTTCCTAGTCTCTCTCCGGTCATCTCGGCGTCTGAAAGGGTTGACGATCTCGACATATCTGGCAGCTTTGGCCTCAGTAGTGCCGTCTCCTACGGGCGACAAGCTCACTAACGTACCGGAGTTGCAGAAGATTCTACGTGCCTTCATGGTTGAAGATCAGTCACGTAAATTCCGACCGCCGGCCTGGGACCTCGATGTCGTTCTGCGCAACCTGTCTTATCAGGCTTACGAGCCTCTCGATAAGGTCGCGTTCGACTTATTGTCTCAGAAAACGGTTTTTCCTTCTCTCGCTGGCTACGGCTGCGAGAATTACGGAAATACATGCCGTTGACGTCGGTCGGATTACGTTCGATCAGCGTAACCATGGCAACGTCCATCTTGGTCTCCGATGGGATTTTTTAGCGAAAAATTCACTTCCTGGCCAAGATCCGAGAATGTTCAACATTCCTTCCTTGTCTGCCATTATGGGCCCTCGTGATCACGCTGATCTCACCTTGTGCCCAGTTCGTGCGCTTCGTATTTACCTGCAGCGTTCTGAACAGCGACGACAACATTTTCGACGGCTGTTCATACCGCTCTCAACCAATGCAAAGAAAGAGATTACACGTAATACTCTCTCATTTTGGTTGAGAGCGGTAATTCTCAGAGCTTACGAGGCGCAAGGACTCGCACCTCCCACCTCATCTCATCCGCACGAAGTTCGAGCCTTCACTTCAACATTAGCACTCCACAGTTATTGTTCGCTACAAGTTATTATGGAGGGCTGCTTTTGGAGATCTACTTCAGTGTTTGCTTCGCATTATCTTAGAGATATCTCCACAGAAGAGGTTGAAGGACTCAAACAGTTTGGTCCACTCGTGGTGGCACAACGGATCTCTCAGAAAAGACAGTGAATTCGTGTTTTATTCTCTTTGGAGTTTTTGCTCGACACTTCGTGACATACTACAGGTTACAATAAAAGCTGTTGTTGAATGTACGCATTCTTATGTTTTTTTGTTGCGTGCAGTACTTCTGCTTTTTATTATGGTTATGCGGTGTATGCATCGTCTTCCCATACATTGTAGTACTGCTCGTATTTTTTAGTTACTTTGTATACTGCGAGTTGCTCTGTAACTAAATTATGCTCCAACCTCACTTCGATCCGGGTTCAACTGACGTGTGCAGTTGTACTGTTGCATCGATAATTAGTTGTGTGTCGATGAGCATTACCCATGCTATTTTAGTTACCTTGTATACTGCGAGTTGCTCTGTAACTAAACTATTCGTCGGCCACACTTCGATCGCAGTTCAACTGACGCGTGCAGTTGGCCTGTCGCATCGATAATTAGTTGTGTGTCGAAGAGCATTAACCATGCTGTGCGTTCGTGATAAACAACTTGTCTCGTCCGTGCATCTGCTCGAATGTTCTATTGTCACTACAGGGGTGAGGAACTTGGTACATTCGACGTGAAAGTGGTCACTGCCTGATTACTTTCCCGACCCTCCTTCCAGTGTTCCGTCGAATTCTACCCATTTGTACGACTGAAAACAGACTAAAACATGGGTTTTTCAGATTAAAAACGATGTTTTATTGGTCTGTTTTCAGTCGTACGTTCCCACCGAGCCATCCCCACTGGGAAGTAATCCAGTCCAGTCCTGCTTGATGGCTTATTCTTCGAGATCTGTGACATGTCATAGGGAGGTGCGTGCGCAACCGGACGGAAACAAGTTTAATGTTTACATTCCAGCTTCTGGCTTCCTCTAAACGTGCGACTAGACGTGAGGGTATGAGAGATACCCATTTGTACGACTGAAAACAGACCAATAAAACATCGTTTTTAATCTGAAAAACCCATTTTTCCATGTTGATGAGTTGAAACAATCACTAAATGACATCTCTTAAAAAAGGTTCCCAGCATTCCAAGCCTAATTAATAGATAAGATAGTGATTAAGTAGGCTCATTGATCGCATGTAATCATACCACAGTGATGTGGGATATTGTCCATAATAGTTATCATCGGTTTGTCTGGACCGAGTTCATAACATTAGTCACTGGTTTGTCTGGTTGAGATTTGAGATGTGATTATCTTAAATATTTAGCATATAACAAGACTCACATATGACAACTTAAGTGATTTTGCTGCCTTCTATCTGTAAGTACATGTGGCAACAATTCTTTTTGATTGCTAAAATCTTTTTACATAATGCTGCAGAAACTGAAGTCCTGCTTGAGATCCCTGGATGAGTACTCCCGGTTGACAGTCTGGAAGGACCAGACAAGGGAGTCCTAAACAGAGGCTGCACCCCTTCAGATATCAGAGGTGATTTGCAGACAGCGATGGCGAGGGTCCTGTTATTTCAATGGAGGCTGACCGAAAAGTTGTATGCCAAATGGTACTGGGACACACAAAGGCTGGTCTGGCTAATGTGAGAAGACCAACCAATGCCAAGCTGGAGTGGAATTCTTCCAGGACATTCAGGAAACTCTTGTCTTGAGCCATATGGTAAACACTTGAAAGGAATGATAAATGGGACTTATTGTCTTTAAATGTGGACTCAAACACCAAATGGAAAGTTCACAATTCTACTAACACAATGCAGCAGAGATAGAGTCCAACTGGTATCCCCTTATCCTGGTTCCTGTTCATCCATGGCAATATAGAAAGAAAAGGAGGATTGAGGGAAAGTAAGTTCTCTGAACGTGTGAACATAATCCGTAGGTACTGTCAAGCGAACAGTTATCACACTCTGTTATGAGTATTGAAGAATAGGATGAAATTGCATACTGCATCAGGAACCATCATGTGAACATTGCTCAATGTGCGATATAGTATAGGCATATGAATAAAAGAAATTGATAATTTGATTGTTGCTTATGTTTCATTTGCCAGCTGTGTAAATGGCGATGTTTCATGATTTCGCCTCAGTTTAATAGCCACACTTATCTTATGAAACCATGCATTTCTTGGGCATCTCAATATAAATAACACATGTTTCCTTTGCTCTGAAAACGTCTGATGACACATTAATCTGTTATGTCAAAGGTCAAAGTCACAACCAGACAAAAAGTTTGTTTGTGGTCTAACTCTTCCTTTGGGCAGGGGTCGAAGTTGGAAAAAGGTCGTGTGTGATCTATATATACTACATTTTCCCCTAAATTGCCTTTTCTGCAGAAGTCTTAGTAACTCTTATACATATACTGGTTACATTACTTCCATATTTTGGTCAATGCTATGTTGAATTCTTCCAAAGGACTGCATCTTTGGTTTATGTGCTGGATAGCTCTTTGAAATGTTTTTGAAATATTTATCACTGATATTGAAGGTCAAATTCACACTCAAAAGTGATAACTCATGAAGGGTTGAAGTGTAAGATCAAGGCGATAGTGAAGGGGTCATTCATAAAGTATTTCTGCAATTATAACTAAAATGCCTATTTCTGGAGATATTTGTGAAATATTAGGCACATAGTTGTTATATTATTTGAATACACATATATGTGCAGTGGTTACAACTCCAGTGTCAAATTAACTCTCAATCCCTTTTAATAAAAGAATTCACAGTAACTGAGGAAGAGCTTACTGTAGTACCATAAAACCAGGGTGAGGCAAATTTTAATGAAGTTAGTATTTGGGATATAACAAGTACATGTACCGTTACAAATAGTCTTATCATCATCTCACTAGGACCAAAGGCCCAAGTGAGCACATTGTCAATGACTTTTTCTTTTTCTCAGTACAAACTGGAAGTCTGGACATGAAATTTAAGGATATCATTATACGAGAACTGATGTTTGTTCATTAAATACCATTAACATCTGAAAAGGACAATATATGAAATTGAACAATTGTCTTCTCCAAAAATGTTTTAGGAGATATTTACCATTAAAGTAACCCAGAATATTACAACAGCTACCTGTAATGCACAGGCTTACATTTTTTACCAGAAGCAAGTCATGAAGAAAATTTGCATCCGGATACCTTCCGGAAACCTTCCAGATGCCTTTAAAAACCTTCAAATCGCTTGGTATTTTCAAGTTATTTTTTTTATGTGTTTCACACTTAAGTGAACAAAATGCACCCCCCAAATTTTGACATTTGTTTTGGAAGGTTTCCGGAAGGTATCCGGGCCGGATCCAAAATGGGAAGATATCCGGAGGTTTCCGGAAGACGGAAACCTACACTTTTTTTGCTGTGTAGCCTAGTGGTTAAAGCGTTCTCTCATCACGCTGAAGACCCGGGTTCGATTCCTGACATGGTCACATTTTCTGGTGTCCCCCGGCGCGATATTGCTGGAATATTGCCAAAAGCGGCGTAAAACCTAACGACCGAGCGAACGAACGAACGAACGAACGAACGAACTAACTAACTAACTAACTAACTAACTAACTAACTAACTAACTAACTAACTAACTAACTAACTAACTAACTAACTAACTAACTAACTAACTCATGGACACTTAACAAAGTAACCAAGCTAGAGCGTCAATGCTGAGGTGGGCAATCGCAAGTTCAACTTACACAGACGAGCTGGTGATACAGGAACGATTGACATCACGGGTACATGCCAACATTGTCTGTCACTTGAATATATCCACTCATATTTCAGAGATAAATTTCTTCAATTAAAAGCCTCGGTTCATATTATATCCTCTTTGTAAAAAAGTTCTGAAGGAGCAATGTATACCCAAAGGCCAATATTAACTTCATGTTATCTATCATAGAACGACCTTATTAAAAGCGTACGTTATGTATACAGCACCGCCTGTTTTCTATATACAAGTAATCAGTTTTAGGGCTCAGTAATTTAGAATAATGGCAAAGGATTCGCTTGGGTTAGAATAAGCGTTTGTCCTTCTAGCGACTAAATTAATCAGATGACCTCGTTCAGTGTCTTGTTGACTGTGTGTAATCGTGATCGTTTATAATATAACTCGATTATCTCCATTCTACCATGACTAAATACAACGCGAACTCTTTGGTGTCAGCAAATATACTGAGTGAAGCGGCATGGGTTGAGTCCAGTGTTTTGAGTGGGTTCTCGATCTGAATTACGGAATCACCGAACAAAATAAGGTGCTGTTTATACTCAAGCAGTTTGTTTACACCGTAATACTTCACTCGAACATATGACAGGCATTGAAAGCATATAAGCACGGCAACTTGGTAAGCTAACATGAGGTGGGCATCCCTAAAGAAAACAGAGCAAGCTTTGCAAGGATTTCGCTCTACAGCGCACGTCACCATTATGACGTCATATCGTCAATTGTGACGCAAAAGATATGACGTCACAGTCATAGCCTATAGAAAAGCGCCAAAATTCCAAGCTCTCTGTTGTCTCCAAAACGTAAATACATTCCCTTTGTTGATTTCTGTCGTATTTTTCTGTACGAAATGTATTCCCACACATCCTTTGAATACTGTTGTAATCGCATCTGTGCATTTGGTTACCTGTAATTGTATATATAATTATTTAAATATGCCTACCGACAATGACTGAAAATAGTACTATTCTATGAATATTAGCTTCGGCGGTGATGCGGCCGTCAAACCAGCTGTTTCAATCAGAGGGGGTTTACTGTGATTTAATAGCCTCTGATTGACCAATCAGAATCGAGTAAATTCCAAAGTCATGGTAGAATAATGATTTCACAAGTTTATGTTTCTATTTCAGATAATGTTTGGGTTGGAGGCCGATATGACGACGTCGCTGGGAAGTGGCAGTGGCTTAGCCAGACAGCTATCACATGGTTCCTGTGGTCTCCTGAAGAACCCAGTGGAGATGGCAGCTGTCTGGAGTTTCGTCTTTATAACCGGTTAAATGACGTTAACTGTTCATTCAAAAGATTTTACATTTGTGAAATTCCTCTGAACTGAATTTCATGATTCTATTTGTCTCCATTTGGTTCTGGAGCTCCGTATATGTTAGTTTTGGTTAAGTTTAAGTTTTCCGGCGTATGCCTTCTGTTCGTTATGGTCAACCATCCGTCATCTGTACGTCCTTTTACGTCAACATGCTTCTCGTGAGGTGAGGTCAGATCAGGTGAGGTTTCACGTCGCGTCCAAGATTATTGCACTTATATAGCGATGTGCATGCACGTGTGTGTGTGTTTGTGTGGATGCTTGTACTAGTCCGGACTAATGCCGATTTATAGTGCTAGCTCACTGAGATACCATGCCGCAGTTTAACATGAATACCCCACTCAGACACAGTATACTGACTCCGAGCGGACCAGTCCTTGTTTTAGCCCCTTAATGCCGAGCGCCTGACAGGCTAACAACAAGTACCATCTTTTAACGTCTTTTGGTATGACGCGGCCGGGGATCGAACCCCGGACCTTCCGCTCTCCGGGCGGACGCTCTACCACTAGACCACGGAGGCGGTCGTTCAGACGTGAAGGCTTATTGACAGTGTCATGGTGGATACTTCCATGGGAGTGAATGCTTTATGCGCAGCCAGTTATTGACTCTCTGCATACAAAGGGGCGTACAAAGAGCTGTCTTCAAGAAGCAATGTAGCTTTTAACATACATACATTCATAATGATGTAGCAATCGTGGGAAAACGTCATGACATTGCTAAGGGAGGGGGCAATAGCATGGTATAGGAAAAGGTCGGTCAGTTCTTGATTTTCCTTATAGCTGTGTTAAGTGACATGGCGACGGTTGTCTTAACGAAGCAATGTTCCTTTGAGCATGCATGTATTTACATTCAATCTATCTTTGGTAAAGTCAGTACAGTTGTCATTCCTTCAAAGGTGTGTTGCAGGTCCAGAAAAGGGGGGAACTATGGGGATCGTACATCAGACTTCATCAGATTGGCCATCCGATGCTACTCGTATGTATCCGACCCGTGAACATTCCGGGGTAGAATAGGTCTTCAGCAACCAATACTTGCCGTAAAAGGCGACTTAGCTTGTCGTAAAAGGCGACTAACGGGATCGGGAGGTCAGGCTCGCTGACTGGGTTGATGCATGTCATCGATCCCAATGGCGTGGATTGATGCTCATGATATTAATCACTGGATTGTCTGGTCCAGACTCGATTATTTACAGACCGCCGTCATATAGCTGTAATATTGCTGAGTGCGGCGCTAAATGCAATCGCCACAGAGTTGCGTCCCTTAGGCACGCCAGAAGCCTATGATTGTCAGCACCATACCCGTGCTGGTGGGTTTCATCGAAGAGGTAAACCTCTGAGACCTGCATCACTTTCCTCCCATATTAAGCTGACACGTCGTGATATAACTGGAATACTGTTAAAAGCGGCGTTAAACCCAACTCACTCACTCGCTGTGTTATTTTCCAGTCCAGCTCTGGAGGTTGCTACGCCTGCTCTGTGGGCAACTGGGGATTTTCTCAAGCTGTATGTGGTAGTGGTTCAGTTGTAAATACGTTTGCCTCAAGGTTTCACTGACTGTTATGTCAGAAGTTGAGTGTATTCCACCTTTGCTATATAATGAGTGAGTGAGTGAGGTGGTTAGTTTTAGCGCCGCTTTTAACAGTATTCGAGTTATATCACGGCGTGTCAGCTTAATGTGGGAGGAAAGCCCGAAATGATGCAGGTCTAAGAGGTGAGGTGAAATGGGGTTTAACGTCGCGTCCAAGATTATTGCACTTATATAGCGACGTGCACGTACGTGTGTGTGTTTGTGTGGCTGCTTGTACTAGTCCGGACTGGTGCCGATTTATAGTGCTAGCTCACTGAGATACCATGCCCCAGTTTAACATGAGTACCCAACTCAGACACAGTATACTGACTCCGAGCGGACCAGTCCTTGTTTTAGCCCCTTAATGCCGAGCGCCAGACAGGGTAACAACAAGTACCATCTTTTAACGTCTTTTGGTATGACGCGGTTGGGGATCGAACCCCGGACCTTCCGCTCTCCGGGCGGACGCTCTACCACTAGACCACGGAGGCGGTCTGCAGGTGTAAGACCTTTTGTGTCTTGCTCCACGTATTTTGTTTTGAATTGGTATGATAAACTGTCAAAACGTTTTGAGAGATAAGGCCGGGTTCATTAAAGATCGTTGCAATATGTTAAAAAGGTGAAATTTGTAAAACTTCTGCAAAGGAAACATCCAACCAATGGCCCCTTTAAAATAGTAATGTAATGATATAATACAAAGTGTTTTTCACATGATACAATATACTTTGTAAACAATTAGTTAATTCTTTAAAGGGACTGACGAAAACATGGGCGAAATATTTTAATAACGCCAAAAATTAGTTGAATTAAGTTAAAATGAGTTGAATCATGTGTCATGCATATAATCCCTTAATGTATTTGCGAAACTAAAACTGTTGAGCAAAGGAAAATATGCTCGCCCATGGGCCAAACCTTTTTCTCGCCCATGGGCGAAGTATTTCAATATCACTATAAAATCGTTGAATTAAGTTAAAATGAGTTAAATTGTGTGTCATGATACGGAAAGGAATGCATTAAAATATATTTGCGAAACAAATACATAAGTTTTGTGTAATGGAAAATATTCTCGCCCATGGGCCAAACCTTTTTCTCGCCCATGGGCGAACTATTTCAATATCGCTATAAAATCGTTGAATTAAGTTAAAATGAGTTAAATTTTGTGTCATGATACTTGATGAAATACAAGTTAAGTATTTGCGAAATAAAAACATGAGTTTTGAGTAAAGGAAAATATTCTCGCCCATGGGCCAATCTTCGCCCATGGGCAGGCCCATGGGCGAGATGGTGTAAATATTGAGTTTTTAAACTTTTTTTTTCATTTTTTCTTCCTTAGTATGTTCCCATGAAAACAGCATGCTTATTTTTGTAAATACCTTTGCCCGAGACTGGGAAAAAACCGTAGAGTTTCTGGATTTTGGGTTTCCAGAATTAAAATCGGACGTGTTATATGACGAGCATAGTCGCCTTTCACGGCAAGCATTGGTTGCTGAAGACCTATTCTACACAGAATCTCCACGGTTCTCTTAATTTGAAACAGATGAGGCGGTTCTACTGGTCTCTTTTTTCTGATTCAGGTGTGTAAATCGAGGTAAAGGAATTAACCGTTATCGAACGGTATCAGATCATCGATATACCTGATCCTAAAGTTACACTTCCCGGCTAAATTCCTGTGTTATGATTTTCGACATTCCTACTGGTATACCTAAAGAAACAGATCAGCAAAGACAACATGTGCCCTTGGGGATGTGCACATCATGTTCTATATCGATGTTAGTTATGCCAGGAGTAGTGCTTTTATCATTTTCGTATTTCATACCAATTTCCCAATTAATTACTATTCTTAGGATTCCAAAATTTAGATTGACCCAAGTCCATTTTTAGGTCCGCAGAAACACTGCAATAAACAGACATGCAGACCGCTTGATTTGCCACAACGAACTGAAACTTGTCATGTGGGAAACAGATATGACAGCTGTCGTATAGCTTTAACAGTCGAAGATTGACATCAATACAGAAAGTGTGGCGTTTGGACATCCGACTAAATTATTCTTGATCCTAATCTGGCTACGCTGTGCTATCAATGTCCGCACGTGATAATTTATGACGCTAAGGGACATGGGCTTGCATACATTTATCTCGTTGCCCGGTAAGCAGCTGTGAAGACGTTGTGCCAGTTTCGGACATTCGCAGAGTAGGTGAGCTGTTGTTGATAGGAGAAAACGTTTTCAGATTAAGTAATGTTTATCGTATAGGAACATATATTGAGAGAGTTTAGTTTTTCGTCATTGAAGTTGCGACGTAGAGTTGGTTTGTTTGCTTGTTGTTTAACGCCGCACTCAGGAATATTCCAGCTGTATGACGGCGGTCTGTGTGTTGACCAGATAATCCAGTGATTGATATCATGAGCATTGTGTCAAGATCACAGATAATCTTGTATATTTTAATTATATGTTAGTACTTCAGATAGATGTATTACGGTATGGTTACATTAGTATATTAAGCTTAGCGGGTTGTTTTTAGATATTGTCAGGTAATACTATGGGAACAGGTTAGGTTCAGGGAAGCGTGACCGGGTACGGCTGATAGCTGGGGAGTTAATTGGTGTAACAATAGGGAGGTCAGGGGTAGCTTGGGCTTTGGGGTCAGTTTAAATAGCGGGGCAGGGTAATAATTTGTACAGTCAGCCAGAATCAGCATGGTCATGTAAGGCATGGACTAATATTGTGGGAGACTTCTACTCTGGTTGGCGTAAGTTTTTACATTTATTGTTTCATGTAGAATTGTATTTTAGAGGATAGAATTTTGAGTTATGTATTGTTTTCAAATGTAATTATATACACATATTGATGGTAATAGCGTAAAGCCACTGTAACAATAACCACAACATGATCAAAGTATAAACAGTTCAACTCAGTAATATGTAAATCGGAGTATTGGTGCATGGCTGTATGTATTGTGAGGTAGTGACACATACCTCAGTGACTGTAATTGCTTATATTATATTGTAGTGTCCCGGAACTGGCCGGTTAACCTTAGAGTGCGTAGGAGGGAAGAACCTCCGATATTACGTAGGAGGAAGTAACAACCTCCAACATCACGTAAGGAGAGAAGTTCTCCGACCCTACGTAAGGAGAAAAGTATCTCCGTTTGCCGTGTACACATCGTAGGATGAACACAGCCGTGGCATCCTTGTAAACAGGCACCCTTAACTCCGTGGGGACAACATCGCCTGGGTGGAAAGATCACCATTCGTTATTACGAGGAAGAATTCTCGTGTGAATTGCTCAATAACATCAGAGATTCCAAAGTTCTGTATAGAACTGTTGTGACAGTGACAGTGGAGTGGCTTTGTATTGTTTGTGGGTTTTTTTTTTGGTTGTGTGTTGTTGTTGTATATATGTAGACACACAAAGTTTTATTGTGTATTAGTTGTGTTATTCTTAGAACATCTGTATTAGTGTTAGTATTGGTAGAAGTAGACTATTAGTATTAGGATAGTGTATCTTGATAGTTGTATTGTTAGTAGTAGATAGTTGTATTATTAGTAGTAAACATTTGTACTGTTAGTATTCAGATATTAGTATTAGTAGTAGATGGTAGTATTGTTAGTTGTAGTAGAAGCTAGATTAGTTAGTTGTGTTAGTTAATTTGGTATTATTTTGAATTTAAATATTGTTATTGGGATTTAAAATTACCTTAAGGGAGGGAATAAATCTTTATAACAACTTCATTTGTGTTTGTGGTTGATTCAATACGTGACATTTTGGTGGCAGCGGTGGGATTTTTAATTATTGTCACTATTGAATTAACTCAGACCATCATTCTATGAGAGATTAGGAGTTACTTCCTTGATGGTTTATCCTTGTAGTATTTTTGTGGCCAGACGTGTGATAGGTCCTCCGGCACCACTTCTACATCCTTGAGTGTACGAGTTAGAATCAAGGTTGGTAGGGTGTATTTCATTTATTGGTCAGATTAGGCTATTGTTTGGAATTTTATATTTTTGGGTTCCATTCTATGCAGGAATGTACTTTTGTATAGTCTAAGTACCTTTTGGTAGCATTCATTATTCACAGTTGTCCAAGACTAAGCCTGCTGGGTTTAACTGTACTTGTACTTCATACTATCACCATACAGCTAGATATGGATCTTGACAAGATTATCAAATTGGGTCAGAGTTTAGGGTATGAGCAAAATGATTTGAGGACGTTTGTAAAAGAACAAACTGAGTTAGAGAGAGAGAAAGAGAAAGAGAAGGAAAAGTTGGAAAGAGAGGAAAGAGCAAGGGAGCGGGAAATCAAGAAATTAGAATTGGAGGAGAGAAAGGAGAGAGAAAAGTTAGAATGGGAGAAAGAAAAATTAGAATTGGAGGAGAGAAAAGAGAGAGAAAAGTTAGAATGGGAGAAAGAAAAATTAGAATTGGAGGAGAGAAAAGAGAGAGAAAAGTTAGAATGGGAGAAAGAAAAATTAAGAATGCAATCAGAGGAGAGAATAGAAATAGCCAAGTTAGAAAAGAGTTATGCTGGAAATTATGAAGGACAGGTAGGAGAGAAACAATTAGGTGCTGCTGCACCTAAGATGCCTAAGATGCCTCCATTTGATGACCGCAATGACAACAGTGATGCATATCTTCAACGGTTTGAACGGGTAGCTGTAGCACAAGGTTGGAAGCCTTGTCACTGGGCAGCATATCTTTGTACGCTACTAAAAGGTAAGGCTTTGGAAGTATACTCCAGATTAAGTGTAGATGACGCAGAAGATTATACTGCTGTTAAGACTGCGTTGCTAAAACGCTATGAAATGACAGAGGATGGATTTCATCAGAAATTTAGAACTGCTAAAACTGATACAGGTGAGATATTCACACAGTTTGTAGTTAGAATTGAGAACTATTTCAACAGATGGATTGAGCTTAACGGTACTCAAAAGACTTTTGAAGGTGTGAAAGATTTATTGTTGCGTGAACAGATTTTAAATGTAACTGGAAGGGATCTTAGTATATTCTTGAAAGAGAGAAAACCAAAAGATGCTATGGAAATGTCCAGACTAGCAGAACAATTTATAGAAGCCAGAGGTACAGGTCCTGTTAGATATGGTAAGCAAGGTAGTTTTGGTCAACATGACAAAACAGAAGTCAGAGGTAAACCAGGAGAGAACACGGCGCCTGGTGGTACAAAACCCACACCATTTATTCCTATTAAAGAAAGGACATGTCACAACTGTAGTCAGGTCCTGGCAGCACAGTGTAAGAAACCCAAACCATTTATTCCTATTAAAGAAAGGACATGTCACAACTGTAGTCAGGTCCTGGCAGCACAGTGTAAGAAACCCACACCATTTATTCCTATTAAAGAAAGGACATGTCACAACTGTAGTCAGGTCCTGGCAGCACAGTGTAAGAAACCCAAACCATTTATTCCTATTAAAGAAAGGACATGTCACAACTGTAGTCAGGTCCTGGCAGCACAGTGTAAGAAACCCAAACCATTTATTCCTATTAAAGAAAGGACATGTCACAACTGTAGTCAGGTCCTGGCAGCACAGTGTAAGAAACCCAAACCATTTATTCCTATTAAAGAAAGGACATGTCACAACTGTAGTCAGGTCCTGGCAGCACAGTGTAAGAAACCCAAACCATTTATTCCTATTAAAGAAAGGACATGTCACAACTGTAGTCAAATTGGACATTTGGCAGCACAGTGTAAGAAACCCAAATATAACGTGGCAAGTATCCAAGTAAGTGAATACACCAGTAACGTGTCTGCAGTCCTTCCAGATGGTACAGATGTTGAGGTAAGAATACCTGAAGTTGTAGATGGTGATGCCACAACTTCAGAGAGGGTGAGTGAACCAGATGTAGCCTCAGGAAGCATGTTTACTACAGACCACAACATGCCTATTCACAAGGGTAAGGTAAATGGCAAGCCAGTGGATGTCCTGAGAGACAGTGGCTGTACTGGCGTAATAGTGAGGAGGTCAAAGGTAGAGGATGAATGGTTGTCCTCAGAAACACAATCTTGTAAGTTGGCTGATAGTAGGGTCCTAATACTTCCCGTAGCATGGATTACCGTGGACACACCCTTTTATACAGGAAAGGTAAGAGCTGCATGTATGGACACACCACTCTGTGACCTGATATTAGGCAATATTCCAGGAGTGAGAGAACCAAGCGATCCAGATCAGACGTGGGATAAGGATGATATCCAGATGGTAAGTGCTGTGGAAACCAGAGGCCAAAGAAGAGTAAGACAAGGAGGCATGAAAACACTGAAGGCACTGAAACCTGTGGGGCTGACATTGAGTCGAGGTGAGTTCATTACCCAGCAACAACAGGATTCCAGTTTGGACAAAGTCAGGAAATTAGTGGAGGAAGGGAAAATTAGGGAGACCAGGCATAGTATTTCCTCTTACTATATTGAGAATGATATGCTCTATAGGAAGCATACCTTCACTAAGTTTGACAAGGGTAAGCAAGTTGTACAGGCAGTTGTACCAGTAGGGCTGCGTACCCAAGTGATGAAAGTAAGCCATGAAGCATTGATGGGAGGGCACCATGGAATCAAAAAGACTTTAGATCGGGTTATGTCTCAGTTTTATTGGCCAGGAATAATGGGTGATGTTAGAAGACATGTGCTGTCCTGCGATATTTGTCAACGCACAACCCCCAAGGGCAAGGTAAGAAGAATACCACTAGGACAAATGCCATTAATCGAAGTACCATTTGAGAGAATAGCCGTTGACCTGATAGGTCCGTTGTATCCTGTCACTGACAAAGGTAATAGGTATCTTTTGACGGTAGTTGACAATGCCATCAGATACCCAGAGGCAGTACCTTTGCCAAGGATTGAAACTGAGTATGTTGCTGAAGCTCTTTTCGAAATATTCAGTGGAATAGGTATCCCCAAGGAGATCTTGACGGACATGGGAGCCCAGTTCACTTCAGGTGTAATGAAGGAGGTAAGTAGATTATTATCCTTGCATCAGCTAACTACTACCCCATATCATCCTATGTGTAATGGCCTTGTGGAAAAATTCAACGGTACTCTGAAGACAATGTTGAAACGAATGTGTGCAGAACGGCCATATGACTGGGACAGGTATGTAGCTGCTTTGTTATTTGCATACCGAGAAGTACCTCAAGAGAGTTTGGGATTTGCTCCCTTTGAACTACTGTACGGGCGTACAGTGAGAGGGCCAGTGCAGATTCTCAGAGAAATCTGGACTAAAGACATACAAAATCCTGAGGTAAGAACTACTTATGAGTATTTGTTAGATTTGCAAAACCGACTGGAAGACACTATTCATATAGCACAACAAGAACTAAAAAAGAAATCAGGTAAGTACAAAAAGTTCTTTGATGCAAAATCACAAGCACAAAAAATGAAAGTAGGTGACAAAGTGTTACTTCTGTTACCTACTGATTCCAATCAACTCCTACTCCAGTGGAAAGGACCATATGAAATCTTGGAGGCCTTTGGTATTGGCAATTACAGGATACAGGTAGGTAATAAGACTAAAACCTATCATGCAGACCTACTGAAAAAGTACATTGACCGAGAGGAGATCAAGGACACAACTGTATGTGACGTCAGCATAGCTCACCTGATGTATGCTAGTGCCGGGCTAGTAGATGTCAAAGCGGAAGAGGTAAGTATGTTAGACATAGTCTCACCTGCGCTAGTTTCTAAAGAAACATATCAGGAGGTAGACATTTCCAAGGAACTGACAGAAGAACAACAAATTGAGGTGAGAGAGCTCGTAAGTGAATTCAGGGATGTGCTGAGTGATTTACCAGGGAAGGTAGACTGTATGCAGTATAAGATCAAGTTGACATGCAATGAGCCTATAAGATCCAAACCATATCCGCTTCCACATCACATGAGGGACGTTGTCGCCAAAGAGATACAATCAATGTTAGATATTGGGGTGATAGAACCCTCTCACTCACCATATGCTTCCCCCACTGTACTTGTGAAGAAGGCTGATGAGACTTACAGATTTTGTACCGATTTTTGCAAGTTAAATCAAGTAACGGTCTTTGATGCAGAACCAATTCTATAAGCAGATTCCGTATTTGCAAGGCTTCGACACTGTAAGTACCTAACCAAAATTGATGTGAGCAAGGCATATTGACAGATCCCAATGGAAGAGAGTAGCAAAGAACTGACGGCCTTTATAACCCCTGATGGGTTATACCAATGGAAGGTGATGCCATTTGGAGTTGTCAATGCACCAACAGTATTTTCCCGACTCAGGAGGCAAGTATTACATAGCATACCTAACACTGACAATTACATAGACGACATCATAGAAGGAACAGAGGAATGGTCACCTCATGTGGTAAGTCTGAGAGACATATTCACAAGGTTAAGACAATTTCATCTTACAGCCCGACCATCAAAGGTAAAAATAGGATACAAACAGTTGGAGTTTTTTGGGCACAGGGTTGGGAGTGGCCTAATTCAGCCGGAGGGTAAGAATGTGGAGAAAATCCTAAATGTTGAAGGACCACAAACTAAGAAACAGGCCAGAGCCTTGCTAGGATTATCCGGGTACTACCGGAAATTCCTCCCAAATTATGCAGCCATAGCAGTGCCTCTGACTGATCTTACCAAGAAGGGCAAATCAAACAAGGTAGTATGGACAGAGTGTCAAGAGTTAGCTTTCACGACGTTGAAAACACACATGTCAAGTTTTCCAATTTTGAAACTGCCAGACTTGGAGAAAACATTCCTAGTAAGAAGTGATGCTTCTGACGTCGGAATCGGAGCTGTTCTTTTACAAGAACAGGAAGGTGAGCGGTTTCCAATACTGTATGTGAGTCGAAAGTTGGCAGAACGTGAGAGGGCGTACTCTACCATAGAAAAGGAGTGTTTGGCAATAGTATGGGCAATACAGAAGTTAGAAAGATATCTGTATGGGCGGGAGTTCATTCTGGAAACGGACCATCAGCCCTTAGTATGGATGACCAAAGCCAAGTTGACCAATGGACGAGTGATGAGGTGGGCTCTAACTTTACAACCTTACAGGTTTCTGATCCGTGCAATCAAGGGGATTGAGAATGTGGGAGCTGACCTCTTGAGCCGGTGTTCGCCCTAGTCACACTGTGTGCATAGCAGTATGTAAATAATGCATTTTTCAGCATCAATGTGAAGATATGACAGTCATTACTTTTTGTGTATTATTGTTGTCATTGTGTGTATATGTGTGTATATATATATATATATATATATATATATATATATATATATATATATATATATATGGTTTTGTATTAGATAATGTCTTTAAAAGACGTTAGGACAAAGTTATATGTGATCTTGGTTGTTATATAATTGTGCTCAGGTACAATTAACTTAAGTGGGGAGGTGATGTCAAGATCACAGATAATCTTGTATATTTTAATTATATGTTAGTACTTCAGATAGATGTATTACGGTATGGTTACATTAGTATATTAAGCTTAGCGGGTTGTTTTTAGATATTGTCAGGTAATACCATGGGAACAGGTTAGGTTCAGGGAAGCGTGACCGGGTACGGCTGATAGCTGGGGAGTTAATTGGTGTAACAATAGGGAGGTCAGGGGTAGCTTGGGCTTTGGGGTCAGTTTAAATAGCGGGGCAGGGTAATAATTTGTACAGTCAGCCAGAATCAGCATGGTCATTTAAGGCATGGACTAATATTGTGGGAGACTTCTACTCTGGTTGGCGTAAGTTTTTACATTTATTGTTTCATGTAGAATTGTATTTTAGAGGATAGAATTTTGAGTTATGTATTGTTTTCAAATGTAATTATATACACATATTGATGGTAATAGCGTAAAGCCACTGTAACAATAACCACAACATGATCAAAGTATAAACAGTTCAACTCAGTAATATGTAAATCGGAGTATTGGTGCATGGCTGTATGTATTGTGAGGTAGTGACACATACCTCAGTGACTGTAATTGCTTATATTATATTGTTGTGTCCCGGAACTGGCCGGTTAACCTTAGAGTGCGTAGGAGGGAAGAACCTCCGATATTACGTAGGAGGAAGTAACAACCTCCAACATCACGTAAGGAGAGAAGTTCTCCGACCCTACGTAAGGAGAGAAGTATCTCCGTTTTCCGTGTACACATCGTAGGATGAACACAGCCGTGGCATCCATGTAAACAGGCACCCTTAACTCCGTGGGGACAACATCGCCTGGGTGGAAAGATCACCATTCGTTATTACGAGGAAGAATTCTCGTGTGAACTGCTCAATAACATCAGAGATTCCAAAGTTCTGTATAGAACTGTTGTGACAGTGACAGTGGAGTGGCTTTGTATTGTTTGTGGGTTTTTTTTTTGGTTGTGTGTTGTTGTTGTATATATGTAGACACACACAGTTTTATTGTGTATTAGTTGTGTTATTCTTAGAACATCTGTATTAGTGTTAGTATTGGTAGAAGTAGACTATTAGTATTAGGATAGTGTATCGTGATAGTTGTATTGTTAGTAGTAGATAGTTGTATTATTAGTAGTAAACATTTGTACTGTTAGTATTCAGATATTAGTATTAGTAGTAGATGGTAGTATTGTTAGTTGTAGTAGAAGCTAGATTAGTTAGTTGTGTTAGTTAATTTGCTATTAGTTTGAATTTAAATATTGTTATTGGGATTTAAAATTACCTTAAGGGAGGGAATAAATCTTTATTACAACTTCATTTGTGTTTGTGGTTGATTCAATACGTGACACATTGATCCACGCAATTGGGATACGATGACATGCATCAACCACGTCAGTGAGGCTGACCACCCGATTGCCTCTTACGACAAGCATAGTTGCCATTTGCTGAAGACCTGTTCTACCCAGGATCTTCACGGGTCAGTTATCGCAGTAGTAGTAACAGTAATAGTAGTAGTAGTAGTAGTAGTAATATTAGTAGTATAAGTAGCAGCAGGAGTAACAGTAGCAGTAGCAGTAGTAGTAGTAGTAGTAGTAGCAGCAGTAGAAGTAGTGGTAGTAGTAGTAGCAGTAGTAGCAGCAGCAGTAGCAATAGTAGTAGCAGTAGTAGTAGCAGTAGTAGTAGCAGTAGTAGTAGCAGTAATAGTAGTAGCAGTAGTAGTAGCAGCAGTAGCAGCAGTAGTAGTAGCAGCAGTAATAGTAGTAGTAGCAGCAGTAATAGTAGTAGTAGCAGCAGTAGTAGTAGTAGTAGCAGTAGTAATATTATTAGTAGGAGTAGTAGTTGTTGTAGTAGTAGTAGTAGTAGTAGTAGGAGGGGGGGGGGAGGTGTAACCGTGCTGATGTTGGTAGTAGTCGCCGTCGTAGTGAAAGTAGTAGTAGTTGTATTTTTAGTGGCAGTAGTTTCAGTAGTCGTAGCATCATCAGCACTGGTAGTGGTCGTGGTCGTGGTAGTGGTAGTGGTAGTGGTAGTGGAAGTGGTAGTGGTAGTGGTAGTGGAAGTGGAAGTGGAAGTGGAAGTGGAAGTCGTAGTCGTAGTCGTAGTCGTAGTAGTAGTAGTAGTAGTAGTTGTTGTTGTTGTTGTTGTTGTTGTTGTAGCAGTAGGAGTTGTCGTGGTAACAGTAGTGGACCCGTGAATATCCGGGTTAGAACAGGTCTTCAGCAACCCATGCTTGTCGTCAGAGGCGACTAGCGGGATTCGGAGGTCAGGCTCGCTGACTTGGTTGATGCATGTGATCGTATCTCAATTGCCTGGATCGATGCTCATGATGTCAATCACAGACTCAATTATTTTCACGCCGCCGTCATAATGCTGGAATATTGACGAGGGGAGAAATTAGATAAAAAGTATAAGATCAGTCAGCAAGAGGCTGACAATAACGTATAGTAAAGTGTATAAATTTAGTGTATGTCATTTAGACACGCCGTTCAATGTATTTACAACATACTGACAAAAAACAAACAAAACATCACACAGACAGCACGCGTCAAGTGAAGCTCCACGTGCGTCCTGTGAAAACAGCAGACGTTCGCGTGTCACCAACACAGTTAATCTGGACCCGACTCAACACCTGGCGGGGTGGAGGTCAGATGTTGCGGTGTCGTGTGTCAATGCTCGCTATAGAGGTCACGATCGGCGTGCAAGTGACCGACATTAGAGACACCTTCAATTTCGCAGGAAGTTGGTAATGAGACCCTCTTTATTAATGCATTTATTCAATGGTAAAAAGACTGTAACCAACAGGACTGGTATTGTAAAGTTTGTGAAATACGTAAATGTTCAATGTATAAGGAATATAAGTCATTGCTAACAGTTGAAAAGTATCTCTGTGAAATCATAAGCAGTCATTATAGACGTATGTTTTGTTTGTTAAGAATTGGCGAGTTGCCATTGATGGTAAATTTAGGTAGAATATGCGGTATAGAGTACTGAAATAGGCAGTGCAGATTTTGTAATTTACAGGAAATTGAAGATGAGTTTCATTTTATGCTTGTCTGACCATGTTACCGATATT
Organism: Haliotis rufescens; assembly: GCF_023055435.1. Lineage (NCBI taxonomy): Eukaryota > Metazoa > Mollusca > Gastropoda > Lepetellida > Haliotidae > Haliotis > Haliotis rufescens. The sequence goes on from NW_025963935.1 coordinate 6,093,314, forward strand.
TAAGAACTAAGTATTTACCTATCTGTTACTCTTCCAATCCTACTTTATTTAAATATGACACACTATTATCTTGTAACCGCACTAGTATTGTAACTAATTGTGTTAAGTATATACTGGAAGCACCTGCAATCCGAAATACGGTCACTTAATACCCTCTGTCATCTGCCTCATACTGTATTTTTAAATGAGTATTTGTACGTGGGCCTATGGCCTTTATACTGAAATAAAGAATTGAATTTAGAACGATATGGAAACACACCTTCAGTTTAGACATTTTAACGCAAGGCGAGAGAAGTACCAGTCTCGATTATCCACCGAAACCGATTCGATTGGACGTAATAGGCAAAAATAGGTGAAAATATTATGAACTGATCACTAAAAATCAGTGATGGCACAAGGTCTCGAGTTAAGGGCAAGCATGTCCTGCATTGCAGGAAGAGTCAGCCACTCGCACAATCTATGTAAAAAAAGAGCCCTGTGGAGATCCGGGGTAAAACAGGTCTTCAGCAACCCATGCTTCCCATAAAAGGCGACTATGCTCGTCGTAAGATCTTTTGTTGTTTAACGCCGCACTCAGCAATATTCCAGCTATATGACGGCTGTCTGCAAATAATCGAGCCTGGACCAGACAATCCAGTGATTGATATCACGGATCGATGACATGCATCAGCCAAGTCAGCGAGTCTGACAACCCGATACCGTTAGTCGCCTCTTACGAAAGCATAGTTGCCTTTTACGCTTGAGGTAAGAAAAAAGGATCGGGTGGTCAGGCTCGCTGACATGGTTGATGCATGTCATCGCATCCCAATTGCCTGGATCAATGCTCGTGATGTCAAATACTTGGTTGTCCTGTCCAGACTCGATTATTTACAGACCGCCGTCATATAGCTGGAATATCGCTGAGTGCTGAGTGCTGAGTGCGGCGTTAAACCACTACATATCTTGAAAACTAAAATCCTAAATAATATTTTTGAAGCAAACCCATTTTAATCAAAAGCTAAATTACTTTCCAAAATAAAGTTAAAAGTTAATGTTGTGTTTTTTGGAGAACCGCACACAGCCAGCCCACCCTTCTAATTCGGCACATCTTGACTGAATATAGGCCAATTTGGCTTGCAATGATGTTTGACACCATGTACTTCATATCTTGAAAACTCATATCCTCAATTATATTTTGCATTAAACCCATTTGAATGAAAGCAGAGGTAAGCGTCTATTTAACAACTGCCACTGTGTATGGGAATTTAATTCCGCCAGGTAAGAATTCTTTTATAATCGAGTTGAACATGAGGGTACCAGATGTTTCTGCTATCTACAATAAACTTTCTGGGGAGAATGTGGTTTGTGACGTGGGTTTTCAGGGCTGTTCACGAAGTATCGTTTTTCACAGCCCTGATTTTTAGGAAACGTTGAAAATGGTGATATGGAAAGTGTAGTATCTGTACTTATAAAACAAATATTTGTAGTCGTATAATGTACAACTCATTCATTTACCAAATCAAGCAATTTATTCTCAAAACACCTGCGGAGAATATTTTGCCGAATATTTACACAATGCTCATAACAACACATGATGAAAGGCAGACACATACATACTAGTATATGGTATACACCGTTGTTTTGTTGACAGAAGTGAGATGACTCGAAATGAATTTAGAAAGTCTTGATATATTTTAGTCCAAATGCATGAGATTAAGGGTTATGGTAAATGCAAAATTCGGAATGAGTGCCTTCGAAGAGTATGCTTGGGTTGTAGCTAACCATTTATGCCAGAATGCGAGTATGGCATTGTCATGTTAATTGTTTGCTCAGACGATGAGGAAATACGGTTTCAAACGTGTACAATGTATGTGTATCTAAGCTCGTATCATCCAGATGTAGTATATATTCATATATTCATTCACAAACCACGACAAACCACGACCCCGATGCAAAGTTTAGGAGATTCCATTACTTAATTATAGACCGGTCAATATCCGGGGTAGAATAGGTCTTCAGCAACCCATGCTTGTCGTAAGAAACAACTAAAGGGACCGGGTGATCGATGCTCATGATATTAATCACTATATTGTCTGGTCCAGATTCGATTATTTACAGACCGCCATCATATAGCTGGAAAATTGCTGAGTGAGGCGTTAAAGAACAAACCGAAAACCTTAGATGGCTTTGTGGAACGGGGAATAACTCTAAGGGGTTTTATCTGCGTCTGAATGAAATCGATGTATGCCTAACTGCCGTATACTAGGTGTCTTTTACAAGCTTGTCAAGATCAGACACGAGCCAACGAGCATGAATGGGTTTCATGACACTAATCCCCTTATTTGATACACTGATCTGTTTTCTACTTCTTTTCATCAAAGGGCCGAACGTATATACTAGTACCAACAGACTGTCAACTAAAACAACACTAACACAATGATAGCTGCAAGGAAACCATTCTCACGCTTGGCCATCAAACATTCGGGCAATTAGCTAGTCTACTCACAGTTCCTGCTCAAAACGTCATTTGAAACAAACGAAGCGTTTTCAGGTAAGGCTTTTATTTACGTAGGTTACATTAATTAAAATAACACAGGACATAAATCCAGCGCATAATTGTTTAGGAAAGGGTATGGGCACTCGCATTTGTAAAATGCGCATTTATGTCTAAAATCAAGAGCTCGCATTATTTTCATGTCGCATTAAATTCCTGTTTTACAGTACCTGCCGATACAGACCAAGACATGCATTCATAAGACACCCCTGCAATATAATTAGGTGTGCGGTAAATCGTTGTCTACCGGTCCCTCGGGTAACATGCGTTGATGTGGCTCGGGGAACATAAGTTAATATAGAAGATACATCAACCCAAATGACCATCGAGACAGGTCGACAACTGAAATACCGTTCAAAGCAGCGCTCAACCAAAGTCAACTCACTCGCTCTTCCTGTGCCAAAGGGCGACAACTCCTTTGTTCTGTACATAAATGTCCCATGCGTGTTAGAGATATAGAGGGAAGGGGCGGACCATTTGACTGTTGAAAAATAAAGTAGCTGTCTGCCCCCCCCCAAAAAAATATGTTGTTGCTATGTGTTATTCTTAAAAAATAATATTCAGGGTCATACTTTTAATGGAAAACAAGACCGCCTCCGTGGTCTAGTGGTAGAGCGTCCGCCCGGAGAGCGGAAGGTCAGGAGTTCGATCCCCGGCCGCGTCATACCAAAAGACGTTAAAAGATGGTACTTGTTGTTACCCTGTCTGGCGCTCGGCATTAAGTTTTAATGGATAAAATATCTGGTTTTGCAGCTGTAGCTTAAAAAATATGTAATCCCCAGACAAAATCCCAGGGCAGCGGGGCAACGCAGATACTCATTGCCGAGATCGGGTTGATTTGAGGGAGTCATCGTGATGTAAATACGGGTTCATATTTTTAAAGTTTGTAATTTTTATGTCCTTTATTAAGTTGTAAATAATGTTGATGTCTCATGTAAGAAATAAACTTCTGATAGTCGTTGTTTATCATTCAATAAAACACTGCAAGGAGAATAAACGAATGGTTTATTTTAAAACAAATATGTTCTAATCAACACCGGCATTTCAATAAATAATGCCTGGTGGTGTACACTGGTTTTTCCAAGTATACAAAGCTGGTGAAAAACAAAGTCATGATTAAGATCTAGGTAAATATTTATTTGTAGGACACGAACTTTGGGACATAAATTAAATGAAACCTAGTTAATTCGATCTTTATGAGCTTTATGATATACCATTTTGACAAAAAAGACGAATTTTACCGTGACATCATTTTTCGGCATGTTCTAAAATCGGCAGAACAATACATATTCGAAGATCACAGTGACTTTGTTTTAATGTAAACACAAGTCCCTTTATACAAGAAAGTAGGGCTGGGACGATAAACCATCTGTGCAATCTGATATGTATCACGATACTTGTATGTGCTCTTATCTGTGGTGCGTAAGTCCTCTTTTTCATACACAGGATGGTCAAATGCCTGGCACACTGACGATTTACACTTGGTGCAGTGCATGAAAATATTTTCTTGTTCACTACTAATTTTCGCTATAAATTATGGTTTGGGGGAATAGCCATTAAAGTATACATGTAAGGTATGAATCGATATATTTACTTAGTGTGCGACTGTGATCGATACTTGTATCAGGAGTGTGAGTGAGTGAGTGAGTTGGGTTTAACGCCGCTTTTAACAGTATTCCAGTTATATCACGGCGTGTCAGCTTAATGTGGGAGGAAAGCCCGAAGTGATGCAGGTCTCAGACGTTTACCACTTCGATGAAACCGACGAGCACGGGTATGGTGCTGACAAACCTAGAAACATAATTTGGGCGAAGCGGGATTCGAACCCACAATCATAGGTTTCTTGCGTGACCAAGGGACACAACTCTGCACAGCGAATCGCGGCGCCTTAGACGACTGGGCCACCCGTGCCCCCACTTGTATCAGGAAGTAAAATCATCCACCGATGCATATAAGACCACCAAAGTGTCCTGACATTGGTTACATTCCAAACAACGTTATTATACCGACAGAATCATTTTGTTTTAATATGATATGTACTCCGGTAGTATGATATATACTCCGTTTATACAGCCTTCGGCTGTAGTAGGTAGGAACTGTTGGTTATGCGACGACCAAGTAGCCTCGACATCAGCCAGGTTTCCTGGGTAGCGCCAGCGCAGCATACCCAGGGAACCATGTAGGCTCATTCGTGACCATCTCGTGTTATTCCGGGACAAGCCGAATAGCGACTCGTGCCCCTCTCGTTGCCATGTTTGCGACCGGGTTCCGTCTTAGCGCAAACGGGCATACCTAAAACAATTGTCAACTCGTTGCGTAATGGTTCACACACTTTCCCCATATATTATGTATATGTCAGATGCAATTTAAAGCACATCGGGACGTGCGGAATAGTACAGTATGATTGAACACATTTAACTGTGTCTTTTGTATATTTTTACATGCAAGACATATGTAAAATCAAAAATTATTTCTGGGGGATTCTTTGACGAAGAACTTGAAATCATACGCGCATTCTGATTGGTTTGTCGTATTTTCGCACATAACATTCATCGATAGGGGGACGAGTCTTCTTGCAGGTTACGGAAAGGGGCGAGTGTTGACGAATGGGGGACGAGTCTTTTTGCAGGTTACGGAAAGGGGCGAGTGTTGACGAATGCATGCAGGCTGCCTCAACTCGGCTACACGCTACAACTGTCCGTGGTCACGTGGACTCCATTCTGAGAAAGCCATGCTATGCTGGACTTTCTCTGTGAAGAATGTGGTCAGTAGATATAGGGGTGTATTTTGCTGGTCCGAGAGTTCCGAGTAGTGGGGAAAGTATAACCTTCCGCATTCATGGTGAAGTGTAAGAATGAGTTGCGGGTGCTGTCCACACCCATTGATACCCCAGTTACCGTAGAAAGGCAGTTGTAGTGGCAGCTGAGGTCTCCCGGAAGCCCAATCTCATGTGTTCGTCTTCAGGTAGATATATTGTGTGTCGTTCCAAACACACTTAGCCACCTTAATTTATAACGAGTGAGTGAGTGAGCTGGGTTTTACGCCGCTTTTAACATTATTCCAGTTATATCACGGCGTGTCAGCTTAATGTGGGAGGAAAGCCCGAAGTGACGCAGGTCTAAGACGTTTACCACTTCGGTGAAACCCACGAGCACGGGTATGGTGCTGACAAACCTAGAAACATAATTGGGGCGAAGCGGGATTCGAACCCACAATCATAGGTTTCTGGCATGCCCAAGGGACGCAACTCTGCACAGCGAATCGCGGCGCCTTAGACGACTGGGCCACCCGTGCCCCCCTTCAGGTAGAATAGTTCCTGGCAGATGTGTAGAACGGTGATACTTATTCATGTCAGTCTTGCACAGTACAAAGACAGCAAACTATAGTTTACTTGTGCTCCATTAACCTCAAATATCGTAGGGGTGGCCCAGTCGTCTAAGGTGCCGGAATTCGCTGTGCAGAGTTGCGTCCCTTTGGCACGCCAGAACCCTAGTTATGAATATGTGTTTGAATCCCGGTTCGCCCCGATTATGTTTCTGTGTTTGTCAACACCATACCCGTGTTCGTGGGTTTGAGACCTGCATCACATTAAAGTGACACGCCGTGATATAACTGGAATACTGTTCAAAGTGGCGTTAAACCCAACTTACTTACGTAAAGCATGGGGAAAGGTAATCGTATTAATTCTTTTATCTCAAATATTGAATATCAGTAAGAAGGAGCATGGACACTGCCCATCAGTATTATTCGTGACAGTGTGTTACATAAGATTTTTCGGCAGGGTGGCCCATTTGCTAAAGGAGCCGAAATTTGCAGAGTTGCGTCCCTTGGGTGCGCCAGAAACCTCGGATCGTGGTTTCGAATCCCGTTCTGCCTCGATAATGTTACCAGGTTTGTCACCATATCCGCACGCGTTAAACCCAACTCACTCACTCACCTATATACGATTGTGGGTTCAAGTAACAGAAGAGTACTGATTATGATCAGTGGGTTGTCAGCAGTGTACCTCTACAAGGGGCGGTCGGGTAGCCTAGTGGTTAAAGCGTTCGCTCGTCACGCCGAAGACCCGGGTTCCATTCCCGACATGGGTACAATGTGTGAAGCCCATTTCTGGTTTCCCCCGCCGTGATATTGCTGGAATATTGCTAAAAGTGGCGTAAAACCATACTCTCTCACTCTCACCTCTACAAAGTTGTAGATACTGTTTAAACCGGTCCTCCGGGGGACCGGAATGCAGGTCCGTTTTAGACAGAATTATGCATTTTACAGAAATCCGATTCTGTCAAAGAGATACGCCCCTTGGTATCTCATGCGAAACTAAATTGGGGACAGTACACATGGTCCGGTATTGACAGAGACCTGGATTAATCAGAGTCCGGTTTAGACAGATTCTACTGTTATCACTTCGTTCCCAGGTTTTCCCGATTTAATGAAATACTGTTCAACGTTGCGTAAACCCAAATTATCTACTCGCTCGCAAACAGATCATCTGAAGAAATAAATACAATACCGAGAGAATAATCTTTCCGTACTGAATATATAACTAGGTGATCTACAGTATTTTTCGAGGCTCTCTTGTATGGTGTAAAAATTCTGTAGCTGGATTTCAATGGCCTTTCTTCGGACTGTTTGACAATAAACACAGGAATCCAAATAGTTCGCATATATTTAATTCACATTATGTACAGTCTTGATTATACATATATTTTGACAAAAAATAATCGCTTCGAGATTCAGAAGTGGCAACTTGTAATTAACTAATGGCGGTTATTCGTTCCTGATTCAACACAGAGGTTGGTCGGTGCCCAGTGTTGTAGGGTCACTTTATAGATTTGAAACCTGTTCAGTCAGAGACGGCAATTCGTTCCGAAGAGTCATTTTGATTTGATTCGTCCTCATTCGACCCTTTCCGTGACCGTGACGTCACTTCCAAACGGAGCAATTGTTGGTCCCGGGTACATTTCACTATTGTATGGATATAGTGGACACTGGATAATCGAGGGTGTGATACAAGGTTATTATCATTATAGTAAAGAGTAATAATGCAGTGGGTTATCGAGGGCACTTTTTCTCACACGGCAATTGTCAAATGATGCCGCAGACAGCAATAGTCCAGATGTATCTCCTTTGCCGTACCGGTAAACTAGTGTAGGAACATTCTCACTGAACTTTCTACTTTTGTTCCAAGGTGAAAAAAGGTAAACAGTACTCGACCACATGTGACGTAAGACTGCGCATGCTCAGAAGCCGTTAGTTAAAATACATATGGAGTTCTGAAACGAATCTAAAAGTACTAGAGCTGGGAGATCGTGAAGTGGTCGACTGTGTAATTTATTTACAAAATGATACATGTTAACGTGCTAAATCAGCTAAATTTGCAATACACCGGGGATCGTATATACATATATTAACAATGTAGCCAATGACTCCACCTTAACACGTTCCTGGAATAATCCCTGAATAAATGGTTTCCCTGATCAATCATCAACACAAAGTTTCTCCAAGATCCCAGAGCATACAATTATTAAAATACTCACTTCTAAGTCCACCATTGTCCACTCTTCTCCCCCCCCCCCTCCCCCAACCCCCTTCCCGCCTTTCTAAGCCCTTGCAGCCTTTACTCCCCCATTCTCAGCCCTAGCCGCCGTTAGTCCCCCCCCCCATTCACGGCCCTAGCCGCTTCTTCTCCCCCCCCCCCCATCCCCCCTTCCGCCTTTCGAAGCCCTTGCAGCCTCTACTCATCCCAGTCTCAGCCTAGCAGCCCTTACTCCCCCCCCCCCCCCCCCCACCCCCACCCCCTTCACGGCCCTCGCCGCCTCTCCCCCCAATATATCACACTGGTCGTCATCAGGCAGTGGTTGTCAAATGTCCCAGCTATAGGTCCGGTGTTCATCGTTTTACTTGATGAGTGTTCGCCTGGGTCTCGTTTGCTTTTTAAGCAAGACCCAGTCTTGTGTACATACAGACGAATAAAGAACATGATGTCGATGGTTTAGCAATAATGCTACATGGGATTGACTGGGCTTCTGTCTATCAAATCGACTATAAGGGCGTAGGCTGCGATTGGACGACACCTAAAAGCACTTAACATTGGTCGTCGATATCACACTGCTTGTTTGTGAAGTAACATTACAAAGCAGTATTTTATCATTGTTATCGCCAAAAAGATGTAGTCGTGTCTTTATGTTAATTTACATTCGTAATTAAGGACGCTACGCATGCGCACCTGTAACTGGCACTGTACATATTTGTACTTGATATTTGACCGCCGCCTGTTGGCTAAATTCCCTATGCTTGTTGCGCGATCCAACATTGGAACCAGTCTATTATGCGTCTTGCCTATCCGGTTCTTGTTCGCCGTTACAAACTACACTTTTAAGCAGTGTCATTTAGAGGAATGAACGACATAAAGCCATTACAACATATGGACTGTGACAAGATGACAGGGCAGTGGTGATCGAGGCACTTTCCATCAACTATTCCGTCAAGGCACCAGTGATGCAACATAAACATTGTCCAGGGAATATCACCCTAATGTCATTTGATATCAGATATATCACCAGTCGTCGATAAAAGCTTAACACTCCTCGATACACGTTCATCGACTCGAGTGGTTATATCTGAGGGTCAGATTCTATTTAGCATCCAACCAACTTTAGTGGCAGAGATTAGTGATGTCATTTGACAGTAGCGCCATGGTTTTGGTTTGGTTTGTTGTTTAACGTCGCACTTAGCAATATTCCAGCTATACGACGGCGGTCTGTAAATAATGGAGTCTGAACCAGACAATCCAGTGATTGACATCATGAGCTTCGATCAATGCAATTGGAATACGATGACATGAATCAACCAAGTCAGCTAGCCTGACCACCCGATCCCGTTAGATGCCTCTTACGACAAGCATAGTCGTCTTTTACGTCTTGTTTGCTGAAGACCTATTCTACCCCGAATCATCACGGGTGGTAATGCCATGGTAACCGATGACGTCACAATGGTGTGTGATGAAATTTTACTGCAGCATCTCATTTCGAAGCCTGTTTTGGGTGATCTATACAATATTTTCCATTCATGCTTCGAAGGCCTGCTTGGTGATGTACGTCACCGAGGTTGCACTGTCCACGTGATCAGCTCTTGGCAAAAGTTGACGGGGAACATCTGGATGGTCAGCTGAATTTCCTATGTTCCTACACGTATTAGCAGCTGAAATAAAGTCACTACTAGAGCTGTACTCCAGTTCCAATTGAAATCTGCCCTCAGTATAAGTATCCCTATTGCGCCTGCGTATTAGAACTCATCAATGCTGACTGTCGGGATGATGGGTGTCTGGTCGGAGTAAGTTTCCCTTGGGTCAAGGTCATTCAACGGAAGATATTGGTAAATAATCTTTTACAAACCATGGAAGTTACAAACCCTCACCACACAGATAATGTCAGCACCACACATTTATAATCGTATCGACCTTACTTTGCTATCATGAGCTTTGTACTGGGTGTATTGTGCCCATCGTCCGGTGACACCGTTGCTACCTTGCGGTCAAGGCCTTTCGGATCACTTTCGCTGAAAAATTGAAAATCGGCATGCTCAAATTCTTATTGGTTTTTAATTCATTTCGTTTGATGGTTTATAGACAAGTACAAGGGAAGTGCCAATATAGGTCTGAAAAGATGGTGTAGCTTAGTGTCCAGTCTTATCTTTTGCTGGAAAAGAGTGAGTGAGTGAGTGAGTATGGTTTTACGCCGCTTTTAGCAATATTCCAGCAATATCACGGCGGGGGGCCCCAGAAATGGGCTTCCAACATTGTACCAATGTCGGGAATCGAACCCGGGTCTTTGGCGTGACGAACGCTTTAACCACTAGGATACCCGACCACCCCTGCTGAAAAAGAAATCTGGTTTCGGGAAAAGAAATCTTTTGGCCATCTCATAAGGCAGTGAGTATTTATTCACACTGGGTATTAGTACGCTTTCTTCGGTATTCAATATGTTTTTACTCCCTTGGGTCCAGTCTTTTGGGTTCTTTACACCTATATCCGTGTGCTGCCCAATGTGTGTGACATATCGCATGAGTGTGAGTGAGTGAGATGGGTTTAACGCCGCTTTTAACAGTATTCCAGTTATATCACGGCGTGTCAGCTTAATGTGGGAGGAAAACTCGAAGTGATGCAGGTCTAAGATGTTTACCACTTCGGTGAAACCCACGAGCACGGGTATGGTGCTGACAAACCTAGAAACATAATCGGGGCGAACCGGGATTCGAACCCACAATCATAAGTTTCTGGCGTGCCCAAGGGACGCAACTCTGCACGGCGAATAGCGGCGCCTTAGACGACTGGGCCACCCGTTCCCCCGACATATCGCATGAACTAACAACCCATTTTTGGTGCATTATTCATTCAGTAGAGTTCATGTATGTGGCATGCCTGCATTTGATCAGTAAACAAAGATTTGTAAAGACATTTAGGTACGCAGTTTGGAAAGTCTACATTGGGTAATTAAGCAGATGGTGTTGATACACCATTGGGATTTTGACATTTTCCTTGCGCATTTGTTGTGAGTGAGTATGGTTTTACGCCGCTTTTAGCAATATTCCAGCAATATCACGGCGGGGTACAGCAGAAATGGGTTTCACACATTGTGGGGAATCGAACCCTGGTCTTGGGCGTGACGAGCAAACGCTTTAACCACTAGGCTACCCGACCGCCCCCTGTGCATTTGAACACAGGCAACCCAAAGTGATTGACTAATGGCGATTTATATGCGTACTTGACGCAAATGCGCAGCCAATCTGGAGCTCTGCCATCTGTGCTAAAATAACAATAACAACCAGAAATGTATCGTTTTGTGCTCTCCGCCTCTTGCGTCTTGAGGCCGGTCGGGTAGCCAACTGTTTAAAGCGTTCGCTCGTCACGCCGAAGACCTGGGTTCGATTCCTGACATGGGTACAATGTGTGAAGCCCATTTCTGGTGTCCCCCGCCGTGATATTGCTGGAATATTGCTAAAAGCGGCGTAATACCAAACTCACTCACTCACTCAATCTTGCGTCTTGAGAACGCTCGACACTGATGCAGGAGCAGCCATTGAACTTTGAAGGGAGAATAATACACGAAAAAGTGGAATAATTTTTTGCACCCATTTTATACAAAATGTACAAGTTCAAAATTATTGCACTTATATACGACGTGCATGCACGTGCATGCGTGTTAGCGGCGTGTGTCCGTTTTAATAGTGTTTGGGCCGCCATACGCAATTTAACATGGGTATTGACGCCCAGCCGTCAAGTACTTGTTTTATGCTCTTAATTGCGATCGTCAAGCATGGTAACTACAAGTACCTTATTTTAACGTGTTATGTTATGACGCGCCAGGGCATCGACTCACAACTTTCACACTCCGGGCGGACGCTCTGTCTACCAGACCACGGAGGCTAAGGGTTGGGAGGGTTTTGCATACTGTAGCATTTGCCAGTATCACTGACTACTGTAATTGGTCAGGCAATACTGTATTTGTTCAGTCTATTAAAAATAACAGATTAATTCTAATTCAATCGACATTAATGTGTAACAAAAAGTACAAATAAACGAGCACAATACCGAACCCTTCTTATAGACTAGCCTTTCTGAGCCTCGCTCTGGTCTGTCAGTAATTCGAAACCACATTCAGCGGATCCTGGTGTGACAAAGTAACTCAACTCTGCACAGCGTATTCCGGCTTTCTACATCAGTTGGCCACCCTATCAGTATTTGATACCTAAGACCAAGATAAGCAGAACAGTTGTGATGAACGTGCATTTTCTTGCAGACAAGAAGCCTTTTATCTTCATGAACTCCAGATTGTACACACCTGCGTGCTTTCCTCCTATACTTTTTAGGGAGTGCAACATAATCGAAATATAAATGCTACACCTTCACGTGCAGTTGTAAATAAATTGCTTAGTTCGGAGCATCGTTAAACACAGGAAACGCTCCAATATAGACTACAAGGATCTCCCCTCACCGCCGTATGCCGATCAAGTAGCCAATTAATGTCGAAGTCGTCATCATCCTCGCCGAACGGATTGATCAGCTGCTCAGCAACCTGTCAATCAAACGGTTGTAAATGACAGACATATACACGTGTTTGTCAAACGTGGATCAGCTTTCGACACACTGGGCCATTTAATATTGTTCGTTACATAATTTTATTTTAGTTAGCGCTTCAATTAATTGATTTATCTCTGAAAGAAGGAGGCAAACAGGAGATCTAATGTTTCAGAGCAAGTCGTTCTTTGTCAAATCTGAGAATATATTATTTGTTTCCAGTTTATCCGGGAAAAGATTGTTTTCTTCACCTGAAGCGCCCCCACTGGCTCTCGGTGGACGCCATGTGGACAGATAGCGAGATCTATAATTTGCATGCAATACACCTTGAAATACACTCAGGAAAAACATTCACTGATTTCTATTCACTGGTCAGGCTCGCTGTCTTGCTTGATGCAGGTCATCGTATCCCAGTATCGATGCTCATGATGTCAATCACTGGATTGTCTGGCCCAGGCTCGATTATTTACAGACCGCCGTCATATAGCTGGAATATTGCTGAGTGCGGCGTTAAACAACAACCAAAACAAAAACAAAAACCACCACCACAACTACCACCACTATAACAACACTAATTTTATATATTTGTGTACCGCATTTATTCAGACATCCCTCCTCAAATGCGGTTGATTCGTTCCCCTACCAGTGGATCCGTATGCATTTTAGTGATCATTCTCCGCTCCCTGGGCAGTATACAACCCATGATACCTACAGGCGCTGTTACATCACCTCGCATATCGGGTATCCGTTCCGTGCTGGGTAAACAGAGGCACATTTGAACTAAGTTTCTTGCACACGGTGAAACCACACGTATTGACACTTGTGGTTCGGGTGTATGTACTTGATATCACCATCACCACCATCTATTGCTGACCCGTGAAGATCTGGGATAGAATAGGTCTTCAGCAACCCATGCTTGCCGTAAAAGGCGAGTGTGCTTGTCGTAAGAGGCGACTAATCGGGTGGTCAGGCTCGCTGACTTGGTTGAAGCATGTCATTGTATCCCAACTGCTTAGATCGATGCTCATGATATACACTGGATTGTCTGGTCCAGACTCTCTTATTTCAGATCGCCGTCATATAGCTGGACTATTGCTGGGTGAGGCGTTAAACAACCAACCAACCAACCATCTATTGCTGTCAACCCATTTACACGACAGAACATAGTCCCCTTTGTGTCACGTTGAAAGGAAATCCGTGACGATCCTGGTTACAATAGATCGTCAGTTACCATGCTTGTCTCCCCTTGTGAAGATCCTGGTTACAACAGATCGTCAGTAACCATGCTTGTCTCCCCTCGTGAAGATCCTGGTTACAATAGATCGTCAGAAACCATGCTTGTCTCCCTCGTGACGATCCTGGTTACAATAGATCGTCAGTAACCATGCTTGTCTCCCTCGTGAAGATCCCGGTTACAATAGATCGTCAGTAACCATGCTTGTCTCCCCTCGTGACGATCCCGGTTACAATAGATCGTCAGCAACCATGCTGGTCTCCCCTCGTGACGATCCTGGTTACAATAGATCGTCAGTAACCATGCTTGTCTCCCCTTGTGAAGATCCTGGTTACAATAGATCGTCAGTAACCATGCTTGTCTTCCCTCGTGAAGATCCTGGTTACAATAGATCGTCAGTTACCATGCTTGTCTTCCCTCGTGAAGATCCTGGTTACAATAGATCGTCTGTAACCATGCTTGTCTCCCCTCGTGAAGATCCTGGTTACAACAGATCGTCAGTAACCATGCTTGTCTCCCCTCGTGAAGATCCTGGTTACAATAGATCGTCAGTAACCGTGCTTGTCTCCCCTCGTGAAGATCCCGGTTACAATAGATCGTCAGTAACTATGCTTGTCTTCCCTCGTGACGATCCTGGTTACAATAGATCGTCAGTAACCATGCTTGTCTCCCCTCGTGAAGATCCGGGTAAGAATAGGTGAGTGAGTGAGTGAGTATGGTTTTACGCCGCTTTTAGCAATATTCCAGCAATAACACGGCGGGGGACACCAGAAATGGGCTTCACACATTATACCCATGTCGGGAATCGAACCCGGGTCTTCGGCGTGACGAGCGAACGCTTTAACCACTAGGCTACCCGACCGCCCTGTAAGAATAGGTCTTGAGCAAACCCACGTTTGTCATAATAGGCGACAGGTTCGCTGAGTTGGTTGATGCAGGTCATCGTATCCCAACTGCGTAGATCGATGCTCATGATGTCAATAACTGGATTGTCTGGTCCAGACTCTATTATTTACAGACCGTCGTCATATAGCTGGAATATTGCGAGTGCGGCATCAAACAACAAACAAACAAACAAACAAACAAACAAACACTCCACTGCAGGACAACTTACCTTCAACCAGCCCATGTAGAAGAAGAACTGCATGAAAGTAAAGACAGGAATGTAGAAGTCGTATTCGTAGCCGTCGTATTGTTGGAGCGGGTCCAGAAACTGCCGTCCCAGAATACACGCCGCAAAAAACATATGCACGGCCAGCGTCACTACCTGCAATTAACCAAGCGTGATTTTTCATCGACATAAGACGTTACCTCACTTAGCATACTTTAAAGTCTTCTCTCAGATGTCGGAAGTAGTTATGACTATTGTCTTCAAGTATTTGTTTGCTTGTTGTTTAACGCCGCACTCAGCAATATTCCAGCCATATGACGGCGATCTGCACTGAGATCTGCGCTGAGAAAAAAGTTCAGTGAACTTAATTAATAACAGCGGTCAGAAGGTTTGTAAAAAACCGAAATCACTATCCTGCCTGCCACGGGGCAGTTGTTGAGAGAAGGGCATCACATTTCAGTTTCAGAGCCAAGATTTAAATATTGCTCACTTCCGCCTTGGTCAGTGCCACGCCCCCCATTTTGAGTAAACAAGATGAGTAGGGAAACAGGATGGTACTGAGTCAGGTGATGTGAAATGAGGGTTTACTGTCGCGTTAGTGCACATATATAGCGACGTGTGTGTGTGTGTGTGTGTGTGTGTGTGTGTCTGTGTCTTTGTGTGACTGTGTGTGTGTCTGTGTGTGTGTGCGTGTGTGTGTGTGTGTGTGCGCGCGTGTGTGTGTCTGTGTGTGACTGTGTGTGTCTCTGTGTGTGTGCGTGTGTGTGTCTGTGTGTGTGTATGTGTGTGTGTCTGTGTGTGTGTCTGTGTGTGTGTGTACGACTGTGTGTGTGTGTGCGCGCGTGTGTGGGTGTCTATGTGTGTGTGTGTGTATGTGTGTCTGTGTGTATCAATGTGTGTGTGTGTGTGTCTGTGTGTGTCAATGTGTGTGTGGGTCTGTGTGTGTGTATGTGTGTGGTGTGTGGGTCTGTGTGTGTGTCTGTGTGTGTGTGTCTGTCTGTGTGTGTGTGTCTCTGTGTCTCTGTGTGTGTGTCTGTCTGTCTGTGTGTGTGTCTGTCTGTGTGTGTATGTGTGTGTCTGTGTGTCTATGTGTGTCTGTGTGTATGAGTGTCTGTGTGTGTGTGTGTCTGTCTGACTAGCTGTGTGTGTGTGTGTCTGTGTGTGTGTGTGTGTGTGTGTGTGTGTGTGTGTGTGTGTGTGTGTGTGTGTGTGTGTGTGTGTGTGTGCTTGTACTAGTCCGGACTGATGCAGATTTATAGTGCTAGCCCACTGAGATACAATGCCGCAGTTTAACATGAATACCCCATTCAGACACTGACGCAGTATACTGACTCCGAGCCGACCAGTCCTTATTTAACCCCCTTAATGTCGAGCGCCAGGCAGGGTAAAAACAAGTACCATCTTTTAACGTCTTTTGGCATGACGCGGATAGAATAGATAGAAAAGAAATTGCTCTTATCTTGATCAGGGATATATTTGTTGTTTTTTAAACATTTTAGGTGCTAGGGTTCTTTGAATGAATGTTAACAATGGTTTAAATAGGTGAGACCTTTTTCGGCGCTCCGAGCCTAGACTTGGGGTTTACCTGATCATTTAAAAGATTAAACATCGGACCCGGGAGGCCCGAGTCTCACTCATTATATTTATCTTTCATCTCTATTTTGTTGTTTTCTTGTTTTGGTCGTCTAAGGCGCCGCGATCCGCATTGCAGAGTTGCGTCCCTTGGGCACGCCAGAAACCTATGCTTGTGGGTTCGAGTCCCGGTTCGCCCCGATTATGTTTCTAGGTTTGTCAGAACCATACCCGTGCTCCCGGTAAACGCCTGAGACCTGCATTACTTGGGCTTTCCTCCTACATTAAGCTGACACGCCGTGATATAACTGGAATACTGTTAAAAGTGGCGTTAAACCCAACGCACTCACTCACTCAATCTAACTGACTGATACGAGCAAGAATAGTTTTCATGCTTGTATCTTTTTTGTGTTTACACTAGTTGATATGATGGAGTTCTATAGAGTACGTGAACCCACCTGTGTGTAGACGAGAGGGATTGTTATCCAGTCGTACACAAAACACAGAGAGCATTTATCTCGGAACGTTGCCAGTTGCTGAAAGAGACAAACACGTAGTGATGACATGTGGGTGGAAACGGTAATTCGTGTAGACAACACATTACTGCACAGCTGACTCAATGCCAACCCTATCAGTACAGTAAACTACGGTTATAACGAACACGTAGTGATGACATGTGGGTGGAAACGGTAATTCGTGTCGACAACACATTACTGCACAGCTGACTCAATGCCAACCCTATCAGTACAGTAAACTACGGTTATAACGAACACGTAGTGATGACATGTGGGTGGAAACGGTAATTCGTGTCGACAACACATTACTGCACAGCTGACTCAATGCCAACCCTATCAGTACAGTAAACTACGGTTATAACGAACACGTAGTGATGACATGTGGGTGGAAACGGTAATTCGTGTCGACAACACATTACTGCACAGCTGACTCAATGCCAACCCTATCAGTACAGTAAACTACGGTTATAACGAACACGTAGTGATGACATGTGGGTGGAAACGGTAATTCGTGTAGACAACACATTACTGCACAGCTGACTCAATGCCAACCCTATCAGTACAGTAAACTACGGTTATAACGAACACGTAGTGATGACATGTGGGTGGAAACGGTAATTCGTGTCGACAACACATTACTGCACAGCTGACTCAATGCCAACCCTATCAGTACAGTGAACTACGGTTATAACGAACACGTAGTGATGACATGTGGGTGGAAACGGTAATTCGTGTAGACAATACATTACTGCACAGCTGACTCAATGCCAACCTTACCAGTCTATGAAGAAAGGAACTTCATGAAATAGTCAAATATTCTTTACTGTCAGCTACAGATTATTGTGGGAATAAGCCCAATATCATGCATGTATTGTGGTTCTAAAGAACGAGTCTGGTGCAGACAAACCAATTCGGGTTGACCGATCCTTGCTTTACGACCCTAATGCCGAGCAAAAGGCAGGGTAACAACAAGTACCATCTTTTAACGGATTGAGTGTGACAGGGCCGGGGATCGAAGCACCGAGCTTCCGCTCTCCTGGTAGACGTTTTGTCCACTAGACGAAGGAAGTGGTTCACACGAGCGACGAGAGACACACTTTACTAAGTCATGTTAGGATGCATCTCGTGAAGATGGCTCGCCGTGATATTACGGAGATACTCTTCAAAGCGGCGTGACACCCGATTCACTCACTCACGCATAAAACATAAAATCTAGAATTCCGTAATCTCGGTGTTTTGTTGGATTCAACCTAGGTATAGGAGTTGTCAAAGCGTTCACATGTCGCAATTCCCCGCTTGGTACAATGTGTAGAACTGAAATAAGATGTCCTCCGCCGTCCAAGGTTATTGCTTTTTTAACGTGATGTATGCACGTGTTTGTTTGTTTGTTGTTGAACGCCGCACTTAGCAATATTCCAGCTATATGACGGCGGTATGTTTATAATCGAGTCTGGACCAGATAATCCAGTGATTGACATCATGAGCATCGATCTACGCAATTGGGATACCATGTCATGCATCAACCAAATCCACCAAATCCCGTTAGTCGCCTCCTACGACAAGCACAGTCGCCTGCTATGGCAAGCATGGGTTGCTGAGGAACTATTCTAACCCGGATCTTTCCTCGGCAATGATATTGCTGGATCACTGCAAACAGCGGCGGAGAAGACCAACACACCTACGTTTCCATTCTTTCGCTGTTTACTTCATACCTCGATGAGACCCGTGAAGATTCAGGGGTAGAATAGGTCTTCAGCAACCCATGCTTGCCGTAAAAGGCGACTATGCTTGTCGTAAAAGGCGACTAACGGGATCGGGCGGACAGGCTCGCTGACTTGGTTGATGCATGTCATCGTTCCCAATTGCGTAGATCGATGCTCATGATGTTAATCAATGTATTGTCTGGTCCAGACTCGTTTATTTACAGACCACCGTCATATAGCTGGAATATTGCTGAGTGCGGCGTTAAACAACAAACAAACAAACAAACAAACATCATACCTCGATGATCATTCGTAGACCGAACTCGTTCTCCAGCTTGCCCTCCCGTCGAGCTTGAACCAGCACGCTGTTGGCCCACATCAAGGGCACCCAGAACTTGTGGAACTGACACTGCGTGTCCTCAAACGTCATGGCTTCGTCCTTGGTGATGAAACCTACAACAACAACACAAGGGTATAAATACCACCACGACTAGATCGGGTGTCGCTGACGATTCAGGGTGGAAGTGTTGGTGGTATCTATTGCTTGAGTTGACCCATTTAGACTCTAGAACACAGCCCTTTGTTTCACGTTGGAAGGATCACGTGAACAATAATTTAGGAGTAAGTGAATATTGTTTAACACCGCAGTCAGCAATGTTCAAGCTTTATCAGCATAATTTGGATCAGACAAACAACATAATGCAATCAATCAGTCCAGTGGTCGAGCCTGACCACCCGATCCACGACGACAATGGAACGCTGAGAGAATGTTCTTCACCAGAACCCGATATCCGTGATATATGCTTGTCGTAAAAGGTGACTAAGCTTGTCGAAAGAGGCGACTAACGGGATCGGGTAGTCAGGCTCGCTGACGTGGTTAATGCATGTCATCGTATTCCAATTGCGAGGATCGATGCTCATGGTGTGAATCACGGGATAGTTTGGTCCAGATTCGATTATTTACAGACCACTGCCATACATCTGTAATACAGCTGGAGTGTGGCGCTAAACAACAAACAAACAAACAAACAAGCATGTGGTCCTCCTCGCCTCTAGTGACCGCCTCCGTGGTGTAGTAGTAGAGCGTCCGCCCGGAGAAGTTACTGTGTCTCTGTGTGTGTGTCTGTCTGTCTGTGTGTGTGTCTGTCTGTGTGTGTATGTGTGTGTCTGTGTGTCTATGTGTGTCTGTGTGTATGAGTGTCTGTGTGTGTGTGTGTCTGTCTGACTAGCTGTGTGTGTGTGTGTCTGTGTGTGTGTGTGTGTGTGTGTGTGTGTGTGTGTGTGTGTGTGTGTGTGTGTGTGTGTGTGTGTGTGTGTGTGTGTGTGCTTGTACTAGTCCGGACTGATGCAGATTTATAGTGCTAGCCCACTGAGATACAATGCCGCAGTTTAACATGAATACCCCATTCAGACACTGACGCAGTATACTGACTCCGAGCCGACCAGTCCTTATTTAACCCCCTTAATGTCGAGCGCCAGGCAGGGTAAAAACAAGTACCATCTTTTAACGTCTTTTGGCATGACGCGGATAGAATAGATAGAAAAGAAATTGCTCTTATCTTGATCAGGGATATATTTGTTGTTTTTTAAACATTTTAGGTGCTAGGGTTCTTTGAATGAATGTTAACAATGGTTTAAATAGGTGAGACCTTTTTCGGCGCTCCGAGCCTAGACTTGGGGTTTACCTGATCATTTAAAAGATTAAACATCGGACCCGGGAGGCCCGAGTCTCACTCATTATATTTATCTTTCATCTCTATTTTGTTGTTTTCTTGTTTTGGTCGTCTAAGGCGCCGCGATCCGCATTGCAGAGTTGCGTCCCTTGGGCACGCCAGAAACCTATGCTTGTGGGTTCGAGTCCCGGTTCGCCCCGATTATGTTTCTAGGTTTGTCAGAACCATACCCGTGCTCCCGGTAAACGCCTGAGACCTGCATTACTTGGGCTTTCCTCCTACATTAAGCTGACACGCCGTGATATAACTGGAATACTGTTAAAAGTGGCGTTAAACCCAACGCACTCACTCACTCAATCTAACTGACTGATACGAGCAAGAATAGTTTTCATGCTTGTATCTTTTTTGTGTTTACACTAGTTGATATGATGGAGTTCTATAGAGTACGTGAACCCACCTGTGTGTAGACGAGAGGGATTGTTATCCAGTCGTACACAAAACACAGAGAGCATTTATCTCGGAACGTTGCCAGTTGCTGAAAGAGACAAACACGTAGTGATGACATGTGGGTGGAAACGGTAATTCGTGTAGACAACACATTACTGCACAGCTGACTCAATGCCAACCCTATCAGTACAGTAAACTATGGTTATAACGAACACGTAGTGATGACATGTGGGTGGAAACGGTAATTCGTGTCGACAACACATTACTGCACAGCTGACTCAATGCCAACCCTATCAGTACAGTAAACTACGGTTATAACGAACACGTAGTGATGACATGTGGGTGGAAACGGTAATTCGTGTCGACAACACATTACTGCACAGCTGACTCAATGCCAACCCTATCAGTACAGTAAACTACGGTTATAACGAACACGTAGTGATGACATGTGGGTGGAAACGGTAATTCGTGTCGACAACACATTACTGCACAGCTGACTCAATGCCAACCCTATCAGTACAGTAAACTACGGTTATAACGAACACGTAGTGATGACATGTGGGTGGAAACGGTAATTCGTGTAGACAACACATTACTGCACAGCTGACTCAATGCCAACCCTATCAGTACAGTAAACTACGGTTATAACGAACACGTAGTGATGACATGTGGGTGGAAACGGTAATTCGTGTCGACAACACATTACTGCACAGCTGACTCAATGCCAACCCTATCAGTACAGTGAACTACGGTTATAACGAACACGTAGTGATGACATGTGGGTGGAAACGGTAATTCGTGTAGACAATACATTACTGCACAGCTTTTGTCCACTAGACGAAGGAAGTGGTTCACACGAGCGACGAGAGACACACTTTACTAAGTCATGTTAGGATGCATCTCGTGAAGATGGCTCGCCGTGATATTACGGAGATACTCTTCAAAGCGGCGTGACACCCGATTCACTCACTCACGCATAAAACATAAAATCTAGAATTCCGTAATCTCGGTGTTTTGTTGGATTCAACCTAGGTATAGGAGTTGTCAAAGCGTTCACATGTCGCAATTCCCCGCTTGGTACAATGTGTAGAACTGAAATAAGATGTCCTCCGCCGTCCAAGGTTATTGCTTTTTTAACGTGATGTATGCACGTGTTTGTTTGTTTGTTGTTGAACGCCGCACTTAGCAATATTCCAGCTATATGACGGCGGTATGTTTATAATCGAGTCTGGACCAGATAATCCAGTGATTGACATCATGAGCATCGATCTACGCAATTGGGATACCATGTCATGCATCAACCAAATCCACCAAATCCCGTTAGTCGCCTCCTACGACAAGCACAGTCGCCTGCTATGGCAAGCATGGGTTGCTGAGGAACTATTCTAACCCGGATCTTTCCTCGGCAATGATATTGCTGGATCACTGCAAACAGCGGTGGAGAAGACCAACACACCTACGTTTACATTCTTTCGCTGTTTACTTCATACCTCGATGAGACCCGTGAAGATTCAGGGGTAGAATAGGTCTTCAGCAACCCATGCTTGCCGTAAAAGGCGACTATGCTTGTCGTAAAAGGCGACTAACGGGATCGGGCGGACAGGCTCGCTGACTTGGTTGATGCATGTCATCGTTCCCAATTGCGTAGATCGATGCTCATGATGTTAATCAATGTATTGTCTGGTCCAGACTCGTTTATTTACAGACCACCGTCATATAGCTGGAATATTGCTGAGTGCGGCGTTAAACAACAAACAAACAAACAAACAAACATCATACCTCGATGATCATTCGTAGACCGAACTCGTTCTCCAGCTTGCCCTCCCGTCGAGCTTGAACCAGCACGCTGTTGGCCCACATCAAGGGCACCCAGAACTTGTGGAACTGACACTGCGTGTCCTCAAACGTCATGGCTTCGTCCTTGGTGATGAAACCTACAACAACAACACAAGGGTATAAATACCACCACGACTAGATCGGGTGTCGCTGACGATTCAGGGTGGAAGTGTTGGTGGTATCTATTGCTTGAGTTGACCCATTTAGACTCTAGAACACAGCCCTTTGTTTCACGTTGGAAGGATCACGTGAACAATAATTTAGGAGTAAGTGAATATTGTTTAACACCGCAGTCAGCAATGTTCAAGCTTTATCAGCATAATTTGGATCAGACAAACAACATAATGCAATCAATCAGTCCAGTGGTCGAGCCTGACCACCCGATCCACGACGACAATGGAACGCTGAGAGAATGTTCTTCACCATAACCCGATATCCGTGATATATGCTTGTCGTAAAAGGTGACTAAGCTTGTCGAAAGAGGCGACTAACGGGATCGGGTAGTCAGGCTCGCTGACGTGGTTAATGCATGTCATCGTATTCCAATTGCGAGGATCGATGCTCATGGTGTGAATCACGGGATAGTTTGGTCCAGATTCGATTATTTACAGACCACTGCCATACATCTGTAATACAGCTGGAGTGTGGCGCTAAACAACAAACAAACAAACAAACAAGCATGTGGTCCTCCTCGCCTCTAGTGACCGCCTCCGTGGTGTAGTAGTAGAGCGTCCGCCCGGAGAGCGGAAGGTCCGGGGTTCGATCCCAGACCGCGTCATACCAAAAGACCTTAAAATATGGTACTTGTTTTTAACCCTGTCTGTACGCTCGGCATTAAGGGGCTAAAACAAGGACTGGTCGGCTCGGAGTCAGTATACTGTGTCTGAGTGGGGTATTTATGTCAAACTGCGGCATGGTATCTCAGTGAGCTAGCACTATAAATCGACATCAGTCCGGACTAGTACAAGCAGCCACACAAACACACACACGTACATGCACGGCGCTTTATAAGCGCAATAATCTTGGACGCGACGTTAAACACCATTTCACCTCATTTCACCTCGCCTCTAGTCCTCTAGTCCTCGCCCGGCCCGCACAACACACAACCGGGTTTACCTGCCTCTACAATGTGGTCCTCGTCGCCTCAAGTCCTCTAGTCCTCGCCCGGCCCGCACAACACACAACCGGGACTTAGGCCTGCCTCTACAATGTGGCCCCCCTCGCCTCTAGTCCTCTTGTCCTCTAGTCCTCGCCCGCCCCGCATAACACACAACCGGGTTTACCTGCCTCTACAATGTGGTCCTCGTCGCCTCAAGTCCTCTAGTTCTCGCCCGGCCCGCACAACACACAACCGGGTTTACCTGCCTCTACAATGTGGTCCTCGTCGCCTCAAGTCCTCTAGTCCTCGCCCGGCCCGCACAACACAACCGTGTTTACCTGCCTCTTCAATGTGGTCCTCGTCGCCTCAAGTCCTCTAGTCCTCGTCCGGCCCCGCACAACACACAACCGGGTTTACCAGCCTCTACAATGTGTTCCTCGTCGCCTCTAGTCCTCTAGTCCTCACCCGCCCCGCACAACATACAACCGGGTTGACCTGCCTCTACTATGTGGTCCTCCTCGCCTCTAGTCCTCTAGTCCTCGCCCGGCCCACACAACACACAACCGGGTTAACCTGCCTCTACTATGTGGTCCTTGTCGCCTCTAGTCCTCACCCAGCCCGCACAACACACAACCGGGTTTACCTGCCTCTACAATGTGGTCCTCGTCGCCTCTAGTCCTCTTGTCCTCGCCCGGCCCGCACAACACACAACCGGGTTTACCTGCCTCTACAATGTGGTTCTCCTCGCTTCTAGTCCTCTAGTCCTCGCTCGGCCCGCACAACACACAACCGTGTTTACCTGCCTCTACAATGTGGTCCTCGCCGCCTCTAGTCCTCTAGTCCTCGCCCGGCCCGCACAACACACAACCGTGTTTACCTGCCTCTACAATGTGGTCCTCGCCGCCTCTAGTCCTCTAGTCCTCGCCCGGCTCTCACAACACACAACCGTGTTTACCTGCCTCTACAATGTGGTCCTCCTCGCCTCTAGTCCTCTAGTCCTCTAGTCCTCGTCCGGCCCGCACAACACACAACCGGGTTTACCTGCCTCTACAATGTGGTCCTCCTCGCCTCGAGTCCTCGCCCGGCCCACACAACACACATCCGGGTTTACCTGCCTCTAACATGTGGTCCTCGTCGCCTCTGGTCCTCTAGTCCTCGCCCAGCCCGCACAACACACAACCGGGTTTACCTGCCTCTACAATGTGGTTCTCCTCGCTTCTAGTCCTCTAGTCCTCGCTCGGCCCGCACAACACACAACCGTGTTTACCTGCCTCTACAATGTGGTCCTCGCCGCCTCTAGTCCTCTAGTCCTCGCCCGGCCCGCACAACACACAACCGTGTTTACCTGCCTCTACAATGTGGTCCTCGCCGCCTCTAGTCCTCTAGTCCTCGCCCGGCTCTCACAACACACAACCGTGTTTACCTGCCTCTACAATGTGGTCCTCCTCGCCTCTAGTCCTCTAGTCCTCTAGTCCTCGTCCGGCCCGCACAACACACAACCGGGTTTACCTGCCTCTACAATGTGGTCCTCCTCGCCTCTGGTCCTCGTCCGGCCCGCACAACACACAACCGGGTTTACCCGCCTCTACAATGTGGTCCCCCTCGCCTCTATTCCTCGTCGCCTCTAGTCCTCTAGTCCTCGCCCGGCCAGGACAACACACAACCGGGTTTACCTGCCTCTACAATGTGGTCCTCCTCGCCTCTATTCCTCTAGTCCTCGTCCGGCCCGCACAACAGACAACCGGGTTTACCTGCCTCTACAATGAGGTCCTCGTCGCCTCTGGTCCTCTAGTCCTCGCCCAGCCCGCACAACACACAGCCGGGTTTACCTGCCTCTACAATGTGGTCCTCCTCGCCTCTATTCCTCTGGTCCTCGTCCGGCCCGCACAACACACAACCGGGTTTACCCGCCTCTACAATGTGGTCCCCCTCGCCTCTATTCCTCGTCGCCTCTAGTCCTCTAGTCCTCGCCCGGCCAGGACAACACACAACCGGGTTTACCTGCCTCTACAATGTGGTCCTCCTCGCCTCTATTCCTCTAGTCCTCGTCCGGCCCGCACAACAGACAACCGGGTTTACCTGCCTCTACAATGAGGTCCTCCTCGCCTCTAGTCCTCTAGTCCTCGCCCGGCCCGCACAACACACAACCGGGTTTACCTGCCTCTACAATGTGGTCCCCCTCGCCTCTAGTCCTCTAGTCCTCGCCCGGCCCGCACAACACACAACCGGGTTTACCTGCCTCTACAATGTGGTCCAGAGTCGGGAAGCGCTTCATGACGGCCACGCTGACGGAGCGGGAGATGAGGATGAGGCCGAACAGCATGTAGCAGGCCACCGTCCGTCTCATGATCCGGGACCTCTCGTCCAGGCCGGTCAGGTACGTCGTCATAATGAATAGTGTCCTGCAGCAATCAGTGAATGGTGTTAACGCCGCGGACAGCAATTGTCAAAACACATATCTTATGTATGCATAATGTTCAAGCTATATATACTTGGGAGTATATTTTTCTATTGAATTATCTTGGAATCTTAATTCAATACAGGCTGCAACACCAGCAAAGAGAATTCTCTATGGCAGACTAAAAAGTCTCAGATATATAAAAAGTGTAAATTTTAATCTTTTTCAACAATGCGATTATATGGGGTTGAGGTTTGGGGTGTACACTCCCATAACATTTGTACAAGGTGTGAATGTGGTAATAAATAATAAAGTGTTGGTTAAAGTTATTAAGGATGCCATATGATAGATACCCAAGTAAGTGGTATGAAATGATGGTATTGTATGACAAATATGGAAAGCAAACCTGGGATTCATCAGTTACAAAACTAATTAATGACTCACGCTTAGATTAAGCTTGGCAACGTCAAATTGTAGATAGCCCTGAACATTTGATGAATTGTGTGCACAAAGGCTCCAAGATACGTACATACATAAGTGGTATTGTTTCTTAGCTTTATCGTCAAAAATGTCAGTACTTTATTGGAAAACACATTGAATAACTGCAGAATATCTTTTGAAACTACGCTTGTACAAATATAGAATTGCATTTTCTTGATTCCGATGCTCATCACATGAACTATATATTGAAAGGGGAAGATATTCCAAGATCCCAAGGAAATTAGATTATGCAGAATGTGTAATTTACAGCTTATAGAGGATGAGTACCATTTTGTTCTTATTTGTCCATTTTATTGGAATTTACGAATTGAATAGCTACATCCATCAATGTATCAATTTTACAAATATATTTTTAGGTTTAATGAATTAATATCTTCTATAAATATTAATGTACTGAAGCCTTTGACTGCGTATATATTCCATGCAATGAATTTTAGAAATGATAAGATGAGTGACTTAAACAGGTAGAAATCAATACGTCCATCCACTATCCACGAAGATATGTATTACCGTCCACTACCCACGAAGATATGTATTACCGTCCACTACCCACGAAGATATGTATTACCGTCCACTACCCACGAAGATATGTATTACCGTCCACTACCCACGAAGATATGTATTACCGGCCTATGACCTTTCAATACTTCTGTAATAAAGATTGATAGAATGAACACGGTACAAACAGCCCTGTCCGGCAAGCCAACTTTAGAAACACTGACGTGACCTCACCGTTCGGTAAACAGACCTACCCTACTTCAACTTTAATACACACTAATGTATCCAGCCATTCTTTACCATTGCAGCGGACCGCCTCCGTGGTCTAGTGGTAGAGCGTCCGCCCGACGAGCGGAAGGTCCGAGGTTCGGTCCATAGCCGCGTCATACCCAAAACGTTTAAAGATGGTACTTGTTGTTACCCTGTCGGCGTTAGTCCGGACAAGTACAAGCAGCCACACACACGTGAATGCAGGTCGCTACATAAGTGCAATCATCTTGGACGCGACTGTAAACCCTATTTCACCTCACCACACCTCACCATTGAAGTCGGTACGTTTATGTCAATTCAGATTCAGCTCTCGCGCGGGAAATACTTTAATTCTGACACTCGTTTCGTAAAATCAGTAACACGAATGCGATTATAATAAGCTCTATATTTTACCCATAAAGGATAGAATGGTTGTGCGAAATAACTGTCGGATATTTGCACATGTGTATTTTAGCGATTCGCAATGATGATTGGTCAATTGAAGCCATATGACGTCACAGTGTTTCATTATACAGAAAATACATGACATTACATCCGGGTTTTTTACAACCTGCTGTAGAAAGGCGCTGCGCAATAATTGCCCGTGGAACCGGCCAAGCATTATTCTCTTGTTCATAAAAGTGAAATATTTCGAAAATATTTCTTCCATTGCCATTGTATTATCTCTTACGACCTTAAATATCCTTCCAGACACTTATAATCACGTGAAACTGTTCTGTTATTGCTTGTCCAAATAAACGTTTCTCCAGTTGGACATTAACGTTGGTAAGATGCCAACGTTGATGTGTTCCAACCTGTGAGTCGACACAAAAGCCTCAGGAGAAACAAGGAACAGGTGCAGCCGAAACTGAACCTACTAATCCGGAAATTCTACTTGACCGACTCCTGTCATCAAAAGCCAATGGGTGAATAACTGGCGAGTGGATGAATATTGCTAAACGCCGCACGAGTGAGTGAGTGAGTGTGGTTTTACGCCGCGTTTAGCAATATTCCAGCAATATCACGGCGGGGAACACTAGAAATGGGCTTCACACATTGTACACGTCGGGAATCGAACCCGGGTCCTCGGCGTGAAGAGCTAACGCTTTAACCACTAGGCTACCCGACCGCCCCTAACGAGAAATTATAGTGTCCCTTGCTCATATCAGTCACTTCAAAG
Organism: Haliotis rufescens; assembly: GCF_023055435.1. Classification (NCBI taxonomy): domain Eukaryota; kingdom Metazoa; phylum Mollusca; class Gastropoda; order Lepetellida; family Haliotidae; genus Haliotis; species Haliotis rufescens. The sequence continues at coordinate 6,121,938 of NW_025963935.1, forward strand.
GTTTGTTTGTTTGTTGTTTAACACCGCACTCATTTCAATATATCAGCCCAATATTCCAGCTATATGACGGCAGTCTGTAAATTATCGAGTCTGGATCAGACAATTCAGTATCCGAGCTTGAAGTTATCAGTTAGTCTGCATCCTAGATCTTTCGGGTTAGAATACGTCTTCAGTAACCCATGCTTGCCGTAAGAGGCGACTGCACTTGAAAGGGCTACTAACAGAATCGGGTGGTCATGCTTGCTGAATGTTGATGCGTGTCATTGTATTCCAATGGTGTAGATGGATGCTCATGATCTCAATTAGTGGATTGTCTGGTGCAGACTCGAGTATAGCTGGAATATTCCTGAGTGTGGCGTTAAACAACAAACAAACAAACAAACTTCCTACAACTAGTCTTCCTCTGTTCACTGACCTGTCTGGCCAGGGGATGTTCATGAACTGCTGCCACCACCTCCTCACGACAAGGGACACGTAGAAGCCGAGCACGAAGGAGACGGGGATGAGGCTGGTGAAGCTGTTACAGTGGATGACGATCTTCTCGAACACTCTGAAGCAGAACTTACATCAGTCAAACACCTGGGACAAACAGTACATCTGTCAAATATCCAGTGACAAACTTTACATCTGTCAAACAACCTGTCACAAACTGTAATCTGTCAAACATCCTGTCACAAACTGTAATCTGTCAAAAAAACTGTCTCAAATTCTTCATCTGTCATACATCTGTAACAAACTGTAATCTGTCAATCATCCTGTCACAAAATGTAATCTGTCAAACATCCTGTCAAAAACTGTACATCTGTCAAACATCCTGTCAAAAACTGTAATCTGTCAAACATCCTGTCACAAACTGTGATCTGTCAAACATCCTGTCACAAACTGTAATCTGTCAAACATCCTGTCACAAACTTTAGTCTGTCAAATATCCTGTCAAAAATTGTAATCTGTCAAACATCCTGTCACAAACTGTAATCTGTCAAACATCCTGTCACAAACTGTAAACTGTCAACATCCTGTCACAAACTGTACATCTGTCAAACATCCTGTCACAAACTGTACACCTGTCAAACATCCTGTCACAAACTGTACATCTGTCAAACATCCTGTCACAAACTGTACATCTGTCAAACATCCCGTCACATACTGTACATCTGTCAAACACCCTGTCACAAACTTTAATCTGTCAAACATCCTGTCACAAACTGTAATCTGTCAATCATCCTGTCACAAAATGTAATCTGTCAAACATCCTGTCAAAAACTGTACATCTGTCAAACATCCTGTCAAAAACTGTAATCTGTCAAACATCCTGTCTCAAACTGTGATCTGTCAAACATCCTGTCACAAACTGTAATCTGTCAAACATCCTGTCACAAACTTTAGTCTGTCAAATATCCTGTCAAAAATTGTAATCTGTCAAACATCCTGTCACAAACTGTAATCTGTCAAACATCCTGTCACAAACTGTAAACTGTCAAACATCCTGTCACAAACTGTAATCTGTCAAACATCCTGTCACAAACTTTAGTCTGTCAAATATCCTGTCAAAAATTGTAATCTGTCAAACATCCTGTCACAAACTTTAATCTGTCAAACATCCTGTCACAAACTGTAAACTGTCAAACATCATGTCACAAACTGTACATCTGTCAAACATCCTGTCACAAACTGTACACCTGTCAAACATCCTGTCACAAACTGTACATCTGTCAAATATCCTGTCACAAACTGTACATCTGTCAAACACCCTGTCACAAACTGTAATCTGTCAAACATCCTGTCACAAACTGTACTTCTGTCAAACACCCTGTCACAAACCGTAATCTGTCACTGCCTTCATTGTACGGGTCATGCAATTCTATGTGCTATAAATATTTGTACTCCGAGGAAAAACTGGTCAACCTCCTATTACTAAAACCACAAAACCCACTCTTATAAAAGATAACTGGCGTTGAACGAAGGGGAACACCAGCATGTGTTCATTTTGTAATTCCTTAAAATAATAAAAAGACACATTTTAAAATTCTATCTAGCAATTTTATGTTCTTTTCGCAGGTCATTGAGAGGTAAGTAGGTTAACTGAGAGGTAAGTAGACGCTGATTGAGAACATACGTTAACAGAGAGGTAAGTAAACGCTGACTGAGAACATACGTTAACAGAGAGGTAAGTAGACGCTGATTGAGAACATACATCAGCAGAGAGGTACGTAGACGCTGATTGAGAACATACGTCAACAGATAGGGAAGGAGACGCTGATTGAGAACATACGTTAACAGAGGGGTAAGTAGATGCTGATAGAGAACATACATCAACAGAGAGGTAAGTAGACGCTGACTGAGAACATACGTCAACAGAGAGGTACGTAGACGCTGATTGAGAACATACGTCAACAGAAAGGTAAGTAGACGCTGATTGAGGACATACATCAACAGAGAAAATATTTAGACGCTGATTGAGAACATTCGTCAAATGAGAGGTAAGTAGACGCTGATTGAGAACATACGTTAAAAGAGAGGTAAGTAGACGCTGATTGAGAACATACGCCAACAGAGAGGTAAGAAGACGCTGATTGAGAACATACGTTGAGAGAAAGGTAAGTAGACGCTGACTGAGAACATACGTTAACTGAGAGGTAAGTAGACGCTGATTGAGAACGTACATCAACAGAGAGGTAAGAAGATGCTGATTGAGAATATACATCAATAGAGAGGTATGTAGACGCTGATTGAGAACATACGTTAACAGAGAGGTAAGTAGATGCTGATAGAGAACATACGCCAACAGAGAGGTAAGTAGATGCTGATAGAGAACATACGTTAACAGAGACGTAAGTAGACGCTGAGTGAGAACATACGTTAACAGATATGTAAGTAGACGCTGATTGAGAACATACGTCAACAGAGAGGTAAGTAGATGCTGATTGAGAACATACGTCAAAAGAGAGGTATGTAGACGCTGATTGAGAAGATACGTTAACAGAGAGGTAAGTAGATGCTGATAGAGAACATACGTTAACAGAGAGGTAAGTAGACGCTGATTGAGAACATACGCCAACAGAGAGGTATGTAGACGCTGATTGAGAAGATACGTTAACAGAGAGGTAAGTAGACGCTGATTGAGAACATACGTTAATGGAGAGATAAGTAGACGCCGATTGAGAACATACGTTAACAGAGAGGTAAGTAGACGCCGATTGAGAACATACGTTAACAAAGAGGTAAATACCATACAATAACAGGGAGGTAAGTAGACACTGACTTAGCATGCTAGAACTAAAATACATTGGGTCATTGTTCCCAATACTCGCTCTCTATATACCAATGACAATTTATTGTAGCATGAGGTGAAAGTGTGCTAGACTTTGGTTTGGTATTTTAGCTGACAGTTAGTCGAGTTTCGATGTAATATACATGGCTAGTTACATTATAACCTTCGGATTTTGATTTTGCCTTTCCCATTACTCAAACATATAGCTCGCTCTAACACATAGCCTGCCTTTTCTTTCATACTCCAGGAAAAGAAATGGAAATGAGAAAAGCTGAAGGACAGGAGTATGATGCTGGTAGGTCGAACAAGTAGACCTGAGGTTTGAGTTTAAATAGCATGATTACTGAAACAACACTACAATGTTCTAGATTTCACATATGAATATTTCAAAAAAAGAACATCAATAAACATAGGTTTTAGTAAACTAATCTGTGGCACTAAATTTTAACTCACTCACTCACTCACTAATCTACCAACTTTCTGTGGTCAAAAAAAATATTGTTGACCTACTGCAGGCAACGTTGTTGCTGTCACAAGAGTAATGATGACAAAACTGAGAAAGAGTACTAGATGTGGGGAACCGAACCCAGGCCTTTACGCGCGACAAGCGAACTCTTTAACCATTAGATTCCCCCACTGTCCCTTTGGTCTTGCTGAGTTGCACTTCTACTAAAACTAATACAATTCACCATGTTGTCTTCCTCACAGAGCCCATCTATCAAAACACCAGCGGCAGCAACAAGTTGGCAAAATAACCATTGGAGGTTATGACCGGGGTACCTACCTTCGATAAATGTCGAAACTATACAGTAATTTCAGAATATTGTACATAGTTGGTATTAATAATGTTTTATGTGCACATTTTGTAAAACAGTTCTGAATTACATACACTGTGATGTTTGTAATGCCAGTCCTCTTATATTCTTGTAATCATGATCAGCCTGTTATGATACACCTACACTAGCTTGAAGCACACGCATAAAAATGATACACGCTTGTTTAATGTTTTCGAGAATGTAGTGTAGTTTTATACTTTTATTTCACTTTGAGTGTGAAGATCATTTGCTCATCTTTATTTGTGATGTTGTAACATCCTGATTGATGTATTTCCCGGTTTAAAAATACACATCATATTAACAGAAGTAAAAGAGGGTCCAAATCCTCAATATTTCAGAAATTGCTATAGTTATTCTCATACATGTACATGCCAAATGTGTGTGAAGCCCATTTAAGGTATCCCCGGCCGTGATATCGCTGGAATATTGCTAAAAGCGGCGTAAAACCATACTCACTCACATGTAAGTTACTAATAGCTTTATGTAGCCTCAGTGTTCCTTGTTAATAATTAGAGGCCATTGCTGTAGTGTCTGTTGTGTTATGTTTTCATATCTTCCCACTGTATTACATATTATATATACTCACCGCCAAAAGAAACATGTTGGTCACTAAAATTGGTTTGATCAACAATGAACATGCTGGTATGTTCATGATCCACAATGAACATACTGGTATGTTCATGTCCATGTTCATGTTGTGTGAACCGATGCTCATGAACATGTCAAGTCATAGATCCATTACGCGAGATGCATCATTTGTCTCGTGCAGAGTAGGCACGTAAAGTTTGGAAGTTCACGTGCAGCATACTGTTGTAAGAATAAAGACATTTGACTGATCGTTAGTCTTGTCTTTACTTGGTACACATTGGAAACATATCTTCTCAATTCACATGTGTAGAAGGGTGGGATGTGTGCGGTTCTTCAAACAGAACAACATTAACTGGTAACTTTTGATGGGAAAGTAACCTAGCTTTTGTTTAAAATGGGTTTGCTTCAGAAACATAATTTAGGATATTCATTTTCAAGACGTGAAGTGGATAGTGCCAAACCCCGTTGCCAGCCAAAATGACGTATTTTCAGTCAAGATGTTCCGACTTAGAAGGGTAGGCTATGTTCTCCAAAAAAAGCACAACAATAATTGGTAGGACAGGAACTTGGATTTTGCTTGAAATGATAATTTCGGATAGAAAAAAAACCAGGATAGTTTTGGTTCTCAAAATAAGACCTGGATAGTGTCAAACCCTGTTGCAAGGCAAAACGAATTGTTTTCAGTGTTCCGAATTAGAAGGGTGGGCTAGCTGTATGTGGTTCTCCAAAAAGCACTAAAATAACTTTTATCTTTATTTTGGAAAGTAATTAAGCTTTTATTTAAAAATGAATTTGCTTCAACAATTTTATTTAGGATATTAGTTTCCAAGATGTCAGGAAAGTGCAAAACCCCGTTGTTAGTCAAAATGGGTTGTTTTCAGTCAAGATAGTCCGAGTTAGAATAGTTAATATATGCCAAAATTAGAAGGGTGGGCTGTGTGCGGTTCCCCCAGAAGCACAACAATAACTCGTAGCTTCTGTTTGCCAAATGGAAATTTGCTGAAAAATGTTATCTAAAGTTTTGGTTTTCAAGATATGAAGTTGATACTGCCAAACCATGATATTTTGTGAAGCCCAGCGTCTGAAATAGATTTCATAGTTATTTTAAAATAATAAAGACTTAAATTCCATTGTTTAAGAAAAAAAACACTAAAATAATTTATATCAAAATCAATACTCAATTTTAATGCAGGAAACGATCAACCTTTGCCGGACCGTACAGCTCAAGACCAAGATGTTTTGCAACCACAGCAGTTGTCTCCCATTTCATTTGGAGTTTATCCAGGGCCCTGTTCCCCAAAGCGATCTTAGTGCTACGTTGTTCGTAAGCCTATGATAAAGTATGGGAGTTACGACCAACTTAGCACTAAGATCGCTTTGTGGAACAGGGCCCAGATCAATATAATTCATTTATTTTGACTTAAAATTGGGGATTTCTTTTAACTTTTAGACTTCAATTATCTAAACATACATGTACTATTTTAGGACAATTAAGAAACTCATTTAAAAACAATACCACGTTTAAACTTGAATGTATTAAGTTAAATATCTAGATCTATGTAAACTCAAGAAAGTAATATCTATATTTACATTTATTCTTAGCTATTTTGATTTCTTATAGGGGGCAGACAAAAGGATGAAGATACAGATGGTGGGCACCAATTAACCTTATTAGGTTGTTGTTTTTTAATAATATTTTACAGCTGTGCATCTTAAAATATATTTGGTATTTTGGATAGGATGAAATTATATCAAAATTAATTTCATATTATCATTTTAAGGTAGAAACATAATATCACAGTTGAATATCACATATTTAATATTATATACAGAGTATTAAAGAAATATAGAATTATATTTGTCCCATGTATATTCTTTAAACTAAAGATTTAAAAAACAAATATTTACCATGTTTACTGAAAACAACATTTCTTTAATGATGCAACTGTTGTATTATCATAGCAGATAAAGAATCCCAATATGCATAGCTACCTTATTTTTTATGATAATTATTCAGCATTTCTTTTGATGATAAACTGGACATATGACAAAATAAGAAATGTATTTTTATGTATTATTCTCACATTACAAGGTTTACAGTGGTTTATTTTATTTAACAATCTTATTGGCTTCTGAGAGTGGAGAGTAATGTCGCTATTTTAAGTAGAGTCCTTAAGTCATTCTAATTAGTAATGTGCGAATTTGCAGAGCTTGGTAAGTAAAGAAAAACTCAAATTTATGGGTGATGAAGAAAAGATAAAAAAGGGGGTCGTCTTACAACATTTACCATAAACCTCAATTCGTAACGTGAGCAATTTCAAATTTTGATCTTTATACCTTTTTCAAAATATTCATATATCAACAGGTCAGTAAGATACATATGTATTATGAGTCCTGCTTTCATGATGATAAAAAGAATAACGTATTTACGTACACCCCCAACGGTGACCTATTTAGTGTTGCGCATTGAGAATGATAGTCACGGCGAGACGAATTCAAATAAAGTTATAGGCCGAGTAATCCAAAGCCATTGACAAATATCAATTCACATTAATATTTCTCAAAACGTTACTCTCATCAACTTTTAATCGTTAACAAAGAACATAACATTAATGCTACCAATGCTGACGTTGAAGACACAAGATCACAGACGTTGATGATACACCACTGACGTTGAAAACACAGCATCACGGAAGTTGATGATTACACCACCACAGACGTTGATGATACACCACTGACGTTGATGACACAACATCACGGACGTTGATGATACACCACTAACGTTGATGATACACTACCACTGACGTTGATGATACACCACTAACGTTGAAGACACAACATCAGGGACGTTGATGATATTCTGCTGACGTCGAAGACAGAATACCACTGACGTTAATGATACACTACTGTTATTGAAGACACAAAATCACTGACGTTGATGACATAACACCACTGACGTTAATGATACACCGCTGCACACCCTCTTCTTCTTCCCTCCCTCCCTCCCTCCTCTCTCCTTCACGCCTTCCCGCCTTCCTCCTTCCTCCTTCTCGCCTTCACGTCTTCCCGCCTTCATCCTTCCTCCTTCTCGCCTTCTCGTCTTCCCGCCTCCCCGCCTTCACGCCTTCACGCCTCCCCGCCTTCCCGCCTTCCTCCTTCTCGCCTTTCTCCTTCTCGCCTTCCCGCCTTCCCCTTTCTCGCCTTCCCGCTTTCCCGCCTATCTCCTTCACGCCTCCCCCGCCTTCCCGCCTTCCTCCTTCTCGCCTTCCTCCTTCCCGCCTTCCTCCTTCTCGCCTTCCTCCTTCCCGCCTTCCTCCTTCCCGCCTTCCTCCTTCTCGCCTTCCTCCTTCCCGCCTTCCTCCTTCCCGCCTTCCTCCTTCTCGCCTTCCTCCTTCCCGCCTTCCTCCTTCCGCCTTCCTCCTTCTCGCCTTCTCGCCTCCCCACCTTTCTCCTTCTCGCCTTCCTCCTTCTCGCCTTCCTCCATCTCGCCTTCCTCCTTCTCGCCTTCCCGCCTTCCCGCCCTCCCGCCTTCCTCCTTCTCGCCTTCCCGCCTTCCCCCCTATAATTTGCAACGTTGTTGTTACGTTGTGGAACAATGTAACGTAAGAATAGCATTGTTGAATAAAGTTATAATGTAACGTAATACTAGCGTTGTCATAGAGAGACAGAATTACGTTCTGAAAATTTTAGTATTAAGAGATGAAAATTCAAGCACCGAATATATAGAAAGATAATGCATTACTTTTTTGGTATTCTGACAAATTCAGGTTGATTTTGATAATGCAGGTGTTTGATGCAAACAAATAAAATAGTTACATAATATACGTCTAGTGTAGGGATAATATACCATAATATTTGGTAGGAATAACTGTTACTAACTTTCTTCACGTAGAGTAAAACAGTATTCTCAATCATACGCTTAACTGTATTATTTGTCCGTGAATACATGCAGCATAATGAAAACCATTGTCAAAGAAAGGAGACAATTCAATTTTAGCTTCTGCAGTGGTTTCAGCCTATTGTATTTGATAGTGATGGCAAAGTTAATAGAGGCAATAAAGCTTATATATGATAGTTGATATGACTAATAAATATATAACACATTCAGCAAAACTATTGACAGTGAAATCGTTTGGATTTGGAAGTGGGACAATCTGGCTTAATAACCTGGGCTGCACTGGTACTGAATCATCCCTGAGTCGTTGTTCACATGTTGTTATCATATGTGATGAAAGTGAGTTGGCATGAATACATTAAAGTTTCTATAAAGTTAATTGTTCAATGTGAAGTCATTCAAAACTGAGATGCCTAAAATCTGCAATCTTTGTTCAAAAAGTTGCGATCGAGCTCCTCTCTATAAGAAATTCAAAGAGTGTCATGTGACTCTTGTTCAAATGCTGCTTGATCAAAGTTACAACATCCAAGGCCTCATTAAAGCTTTCGAAACGGTTTATGGTGGACAGGTGGAGGGCGCCTCAATGACAATAATAATGGAATGACTTGTACCATCTATTCCCGTATCTTTTCAAGTGAACAGTTGACTTGCTTTTGCGTGTGTTTGTGGCAGTTGTCACCAGTGGGGAAGCATATACTGTGTGTTTATAAATCACTATCAGATTGTGTTAATAAAAGGTGTTCGACCTGTTATCATCAAAATCTGATGGTGATTTATAAAAAAACTTGCTCATTTTATCGTTCATCAACTGGGCTTTCAGCAGAGATTTCTTATGGCTAGGTGAAGGGTTTTATTGCTCTTATTGAATCATACAGTGACAAGTTCTTTCGTTCTTATCTGGCCATTCATTATACCACTAAGGCAATGCTAAATGAGTGTACATGGTTTAGATGTAATGAGAAGGTAAACCGAATAATGGTGACACTGTTAAATTATATACGAGGTATTTGGCCTGCTTGATTTCTCTCACAAGGTAGTATAACTCAACTGCGGGGGCACTAAACCCAACTCACTCACTCATTATATCCGAGTGTGGTGGTGAGTTGAAGTGGGTTTTGACTCCAGATTATTGCACTTCTATAACTGGCAGGTGTGGACTTGTCTGTGTCTGCTTGTACTAGTCTGGACTGATGCTGATTTTATAGTGCCAGCTCATTGAGATACCACGCCGAAGTTTTAACATGAATACATGCACTCATCAAAGTATACTGACTCTGAGCCGACCAGTCCTTGTTTTAGCCTCTTAATGTCGAGCACAAGGCAGGACAACAACAAGTACCATATGTTAAGGATGTTGGTTTAACGCGACTGTGGATTGAACCACCGACCTGCTGCTCTCGGGGCAGGCGATCTATCCACTGCACCATGGAGAAGGTCAATGTTACCAGCATTGTTCATGTTTTCTGGTGAATCTTAGCTAAAATTAAGAAAACAAAGCAATATTGTATGACACGTGTTCATTTCAACTTCCCCCTCCCCCTCCTATAGTTTAAGAGCTTTACCCTTTACTTCCAGATCCTCTTTGAGGAATAAAAGACGGTAACTCTAATATCAAATGTTCACAGTATGCAAAGGCATCCCCGTGCATGGTAACAAACAGGGTTAGTCATCCTGTTAATAATGGCAACAATTAAAATTTGAAAAACACAGGGTCACTTTTAATTTACTGAATAGATAGATGTACATTTGAAAACATCAACCAATCTCACACAAGATCATCCAATCACAGGTCTCTCAATCTACAAACAATCTTTCTCTACCAAAGCAGCTGGCCGAACGACTGTTTGTTTGTTGTTTAACCCCACACTCAGCAACATTCCAGCTATATGACGGCGGTGGTCAAACGACTGATTCTTTTTTGGTGTAGTAGCAGTCATCCTGTAGACTGGCGCCAGCACTCTCACAGTTGCAGAGAAGTCCTTTTTCAAATCACTTTAGACTTCAGGTAATATACTTTTCACTTACTTCAATGAAAGTAATACTTGTGAAAGTGAATAAATTGTCGACACCAGATATACAAACTTTACCCAGCCTCGTCATTTAGTTCAAGGAGAATATTCACGATGCCCTTTTGTACAATTTGGGGATAATGATGCACTGTACATCACCTGGTTGGGATGTTGACATCTCTCGATGGCGAAAATTGTGCAGAGTTACAATGTGGTTATCATGTGGACAGACTAATAAGCAAGCTACCAATGAGCTTAAGAGAGAGTTTCATCAAACGCTGTACCAAGAAAGATGTGATGGAAGGACACTCAAAATCAATCCAACACAATGCAAGATAACGTATAACATAGCTACACAATAGGGAACTGCTACCCGAGGCTTAAAAAAGGTTTAAAGAAAATTGCCAAGAGCTTTTGGACATTTTTCTGCGAAATATGTTTCATCTGTAGCCGTTGAAGGCAGGTTGCTTTCAACAATGGCCGATATAGATGTAGGCCGTACTTGACTCATCTTACTACGTCAGAGACTAAAGTCATCCGTGGTAATGTTGGGCACAGCGCCTGCAGGAATATATCAGATTACATAACGTCTTGCACCAGAACATTGGATACATGCTCAACTCTTTGCTTCCAAATGTGCTGATATTCACAGACAGTGATTTCCATTACACTATGGAAGCTCTGTGGACTGATCCAATGTTGGAAACAGTCCTGTTTACCATGATTGTTTATGTATGACACTCATATGTAACATAATATATTTTCCTGAACTATAACATCTATTACAAACTCTTCTCTCTCCAGTGACGAAAAATTTGCACCAACTCAGCGACTAGCGTACATCTGCCGTAACTGGTGTTTCAGTTCGCGAGATTTCAGCGTTCTCACTTGTAGCGCTTGTTATTAACACAAACACTAGGTATCATCACTGTTTGATACTGATTCATATGAATATTACTGGTGCAGACTGAGACGAATGTTTTATTACTATGTATAATGGGACTTGATACTGTGACCCTTCTATTGCACCATCTGCTAGACAATGGCAATGTACAAATCACACGTACAAATTATAACGCACTTTGTTCATTACAAAGTGACTCTTACAACTAAGTACAGTGGTGTGGGTTAATGAAGTATAGTTATACATTAACTGTCCGTATTTATCGTAAAACTTTGCTGGCAAATATCACAATATACTTTGCCCATGTTTGTATGATATGGGACATAGATAAATTAATCAATTCATCCGGTCCCCTCAGTTCCTTACAAATTTACCGTCGACTCTCTTATTCGGACTGTTTACACTCTCGACTAAAGTGACGGATCAAACAACTAATTTACTTTTGACAAGACACTGTCTAAATCGGCCTGGGCCAGACGGGACTGGATTTCTTTATCTAAGAAATAAACGACGAGTGGGAGTTGTTTATTGTACAATAAAACACTGCAGGGAAAAGTTTTATGTCGCAAGACAGATGCGTTGTCAGTTTGGACGCATGGCCCTGTAACGTGTGACTGCAGGAGTTGTCTCCCTTGTATAGTGCTTGTCTTGATTGCGAGCCCACTCTGTCTCACTGCTGCGATGATGTTGATTGACTTATACTGTGTGACGGTGCAGCTCGAAAGCGGCGACACGCGGCTTGTCTTGCGTACCTGGAACTGACGGAGTAGTCTCCCTTGTGCCGTTCAGGATTTAGAGGCTTTGTTGATGCATTTGACAATCACTGGTGTACCAAGGGAGACGCAGAACACTTGACACTGCAGACCAGAGAGGTCAAGCGTGTATACCGTATATATGTCAGTATGTGTAATATCATCACACTGTACAAACATGTTATTTAGATAAAGCGGACTGAGATAGCATAATAACTGATGTATACCATATATATGACAGTGTGTGTGACCTTTGTAAGATCATCACACTGTACAAACATATTATTTAGATAAAGCGGACTAAGATAGCATAATAACTGATGTATACCGTATATATGACAGTGTGTGACCTTTGTAATATCATCACACTGTACAAACATATTATTTAGATAAAGCGGACTAAGATAGCATAATAACTGATGTATACCGTATACATGACAGTGTGTGACCTTTGTAATATCATCACACTGTACAAACATATTATTTAGATAAAGCGGACTAAGATAGCATAATAACTGATGTATACCGTCTACATGACAGTGTGTGACCTTTGTAATATCATCACACTGTACAAACATATTATTTAGATAAAGCGGACTAAGATAGCATAATAACTGATGTATACCGTATACATGACAGTGTGTGACCTTTGTAATATCATCACACTGTACAAACATATTATTTAGATAAAGCGGACTAAGATAGCATAATAACTGATGTATACCGTATACATGACAGTGTGTGACTTCACATATCACCACACTGTACAAACATGTAATTCTTCCTTTCCAAGCAGTGACAAGTTTCAGATTTATGCCCAAATTGCAGAGAAAACAAGACTGCAAATTGGGACATAGGGTTAGTCAACAAAAACACGCCACACAATAGTGTCCAGTATTGACTTCAATATATTTTGTGTTTATGTAGGTATAAACCAGTACAAGTATGTCGCGTTTTCTGAAGACTGTCACATCAAAGTGTCACACCGGTTTGATCTACCCGATTTTAAGGAACATGTGCAGATCGGTTTTATAATATGGATTAATACAAATTGTGCACACCAGTGTTACTGGAAGATCACAGAATGTTCTCGTGGGTTTAACATGGCGGATTTTCACGAAGCACCTCCACCTTACGTTTGCACCTTCATACATGCAAAACATTTAAATATCAAACGTTGACGCCAGATAATAAACTAGTCAATTATTATAAATGCATTTCCCAAAAGACTGCTTATTTAATCATTACTCAAGAAAGAGAGACAACAACACGAAACCAGTGACATCATTCAGGGCCAAGTCCAAAGTCCCGCCACCCTATTATCGGTCAATCAGGAGACAGTAGACTGCAAAAGACGTGGCCTATTTTTTCGTTTGGCTAGGCCAGGTTCACACAGCGCTACGACAGGAAAAGTGAAAAAAGTCAGATAACTGTCGTCAATGACCTGGAAGGTCCTATCTTTGTCTAGACGCAGTCGTATACATTCGTAACAGAGTCCTACGGATCAGGAAAGGTCCAGAGAGGTTGGCCAAGCACTCCCGACAGTATGGTGCGTCCCGTAACATTCGGAAAACTCAACCCATTTTGTCTCGTCGGATTACAATCGTGACTATGTCGTGACAGATTCTGCTGTATCGGATCAAAATCGTAAGAATGTTACGATGTTTTGTTATGTAATAAGGACAATATGGCTCTATTCGCTGCGGCTTAGAGGTCACGTGTACCTGGTGCTTGCATTCTATCAGTAAATAAAAATATTTAAAGATTACAGGTATGAATACAAGCTCAATGAAGGCTGCCATGGGTAATTACGCTCAGTTGAGTTTTGTTAATATGGTTTACGGTGATTTGTTTGATGTATTTTGGTTATCTGAAGCTCTGTTAACCACAAAAACATTTTGAACCAGTGTAAAGCACTTTTCCCATTTATATAACATTGTGTGAGGACTGACTGTATCTGTGCGGATAGCCATTGCCTCGACACATCCGTGTATTATTAAAGAATGGCATGTTCATACAGTGAGTCAGGAGGAAGCAAGCAATATCTACTGTACACTCTTATGATCTCTTAATCTATATCGTTTAGAAAAAAGTAAAATCACTGTTTGCGACATGTTTACAAACTTGGATCCACCCGGCATGTATATACATCGGGTGTGGACCACGGTGATTCAAAGTGCCTGAAAGTATTCAGTATCCTATAAACCTGTTTAACACTGCATACATTTGAGTGAGTGAGTGAGTGAGTGAGTAGGGTTTTACGCCGCTTTTAACAGTATTCAAGTTATATCACGGCGTGTCAGTTTAATGTGGGAGGAAAGCCCGAAGTGATGCAGGTCTCAGACGCTTTCTACTTCAGTGAAAGCCACGAACACGGGTATGGTGCTGACAAACCTAGAAACATAATCTGGGCGAACCGGGATTCGAAACCAACTGTCATAGGTTCTGGCGCGCCCCAAGGACGCAACTCTGCATAACCTGTAGTCTCGTTTTCTTAAACCATTCTGTCGTTGTAGGAATGTCTTGGTGGCGTTCGTGTTTAATCTGTGGGACAGTCAGAGCAAACAGTTGTGTAGCAGTACGAAGGGGAGCTGTCTAAGAGTGCACTTCCCACTTGTACACTTAGGTTACCTACACTAGGCCGGGGCTAACAGTACAGCCGTCTGAGAGTGCACTTCCCACTTGTACAGTTAGGTTACTTACACCAGGCCGGGGGCTAACAGTACAACTGTCTGAGAGTGCACTTCCCACTTGTACACTTAGGTTACCTACACTAGGCCGGGGCTAACAGTACAGCTGTCTGAGAGTGCACTTCCCACTTGTACAGTTAGGTTACTTACACTAGGCCGGGGCTAACAGTGCAGCTGTCGTGGCCAGGTTTGTCCACTTTGTTTATTGATGATGATATTGATGACGAGACCTCCATGTGGATTGCGGGTGAGAACTGGTGATCAGAAACCTATAAGTGCTTGTCCTGCGAGACAGTGGCTCGGGGATGCCAGGCTCGGTGACTTGGCTAATTGCCAGTTACCTTACCCAGATGTCGTGGACCGATGTTTATTAAATAAATCACTCGATTGTCTGGACCAGATTCGTTAAGTTACAGACCGCTGTGATATAGCTGGAATATTGTGGAGTGCAGCGTTAAACACAATTCACTCTACAATTTTCCATGCAAAAGATTGGCGATGCGTTCCACGCCATTGTCGTGTGAGTTTAAGGTGTCTGCATGTGTTTTGTCAGTTCTGCGTCTTGGGAGGGAACCGCGGGCCCGGCATTCATCGGGACTTCAGAACAGAATACAACTCAAAGCTATACATGATAGCATAATGCTGATTTGAAGACAATGCTAGTATTTACATAACGAATGTATACTTGATAGCATAATGCTGATTTGAAGACAATTCTAGTATTTACATAACGAAGGTGTGACAAATGTAAAGTTCACTTTAATGCAGACATGATAAATTTACAAAACTGTGACCGATTTTTTTTTCATTTTACATTATTATTACAATTGAACAGTTTTTGCACTTTAACCATCGATACATCTTTTGAGCTGAAGTAGTAGTTGACATTTCGTTTTTTGTTTCAACACAATCAGTAAACGGGCTGTCACTGGATTGTGTGGTCCAGACTCGATTGAGTGTTTACAATCCGTCGCCGTTGTATGTCAGTACTGTTGTGCGGTGTCAGGCAACAAATATATTTCATTTTCCTGCAAATTGTGTGAGTGACGAGTTCTACCTGTAGAGCTGGACAAGCAAACCCTTTTCGCGAACACCTGGTGGCATCACTGATTTTCAAGATCCATTCATATAATTTTCCCTACAATTTTGCCTTTTGTTGAATCTGCCTCGGCGGATAATCGAGATGGATTATGCTCTGTTAAATTATTAAACTTAAAACGTCAACGCCAGTCTCAAATATTTCAACTTGAGTGAGAGAGGTCCTTACGATTATTAGTTCAGCTATATGACAGATAATCACTGGAATGTCTAATCCAGACCTCCGTCACATAGCTGGAATATTGCTGAGTGCGGCGTTAAACCAACAAACATTTAAATTCGTGAATATCTTGTCAAACGACCGAAATGTTATACTCAGGCCGACGCGCCTGCCAGCGCTTCTTTCAATCGGTCAAAGTCTTATAACCGGGTGCTGTTGTCATAAATACAATACAGGCTGTCTTGTCTTTTCTTTCTCCGTGAGCCGGGGTGACTGTAGTGCACGCGCTGCCCGAAATACACGTGGTTGAAACCTGACACGACACACTAACAGAAGCTTGGCAATATACACTCATAGTCGATCAAAACACAGCCAACCACACTCGTGCATGCCTGCGGGGTCCCAAAGTGTATAATCTGGTGCTTTGTGCGTTCTGGCAGTCATGTTCGTGAATCGCTTGTCTGAAATTGGTCCTTATGTCATACGGCAGTGACGCGACTGACTCATACCCAATCTTGTCAGTTTGAGGATATTGGCATAACTCACTGGACTTAGACGATATAAAATAATACATCCCAGAATTTAAGAATAATACAATCAATTGCAACACTTAGTCTTATCAGGATCCGCTTATGAGGATATATGTTCAAATCCTGTGTATGCATATATTTTTGGTCTGTCAACAGAATGTCGACCCTCCTTTTTACTCAGGTTGAAAACCGTCTGAACATGGCCGGCCTGTCTCAGTGATTTCTCTCACAGCCTTGTATATCTGAACTGCGGGGGCACTCACACACCCATGATATCCGAGTGCGGTGATGAGGTGAAGTGGGGTTTGACATCGCTTTCTTGATTATTGCATTATTATAACGACTAGCTTACACGTGTGTGTGTGCGTGTGTGTGTGTGTGTGTATGCGTGAGTGAGTGAGTGAGTGAGTGAAAGAGTGAGCGAGTGAGCGAGTGCGTGCGTGTGTGCGCGCGTGCATGTGTGCGTGTACTAGTTCAGCCCGATGCTGATTTTATAGGGCCAGTTGAGATACCATGCCCGAGTTTTAACATGAAGACACAGTGTATTGACTCTGAGCGGACCAGTCCTTGTTTTAGCCCCTTAATGCGGAGCACCAGAAAGGAAAACAACAAGTACCACCTGTAAATGATGTTTGGTTTGACGCGACTTTTACCAGTATGTCACATGTTTTCTGATGAAGATTTGCTGAAATTAAGACTTTGTTACGAACGTATACGACTGCGTTCAGACAA
Source organism: Haliotis rufescens (assembly GCF_023055435.1). NCBI lineage: Eukaryota > Metazoa > Mollusca > Gastropoda > Lepetellida > Haliotidae > Haliotis > Haliotis rufescens. Next base: position 6,139,403 of record NW_025963935.1, read on the forward strand.
TCATGTGACATATCAGATCACTGAGATTAGTAATCCGACTTTTTCACTTTTCGCGCCGTAGCGCTGTCTGATCTCAAACGGGAGCCATAATAGGCACTGTGTTAACTTAGAGAGTGAGTGAGTGAGTGAGTGAGTGAGTGAGTGAACCCTCGCTCCACGCTCAACGCTATTACAAATTACAGTGTCACGTGTTTTTTATAACAAATATTTGTCATTAAAAGTATGTAGCTAGTAAGCATACCGTCGTTGATGTAGAAAACAAATATATATTGTCTACTGCAGACATTATAGGGATAACTATCGTTATAGCCGTAAACCAATTTGTTTATATGAACCCCCTCCCGACAACCAGCCGCCCCCCCCTCCCCCCCCCCCGCCCCCCAAACCCCACAGACACAGTATAATTGGTTGTCAAATGCTAGACATGCATGAACGGTGCATGTGCGTGGCGTGCATGGCTTCTTGATGGATATAAATAAACAGTTTGACAGAAGACAGCACAGAACACATCACAGAACACAGCACAGAACACAGCACAGAACACAGCACAGAGTGCGCAGATTACTTTACACAGCCACCAGCACATGATATAACACACAGAACACGGAAAACAACATAGAACAAATCACACAGCTTAGAACACAGCACACAACACATAGCACAGAGCACAGTACGGAACACATAACACAACACAGAACACGTCACACAGCTCAGAACACAGAACACATTACAGATAACTGAACACAGCACACAACACAGAACACAGAACACAGCGCGCAGCACCGAACACTGTACACAGAACACAGCACGCAGCACAGAACACAGAACACAACACGGAACACTTAACACAGCACGCAGCACAGAACACAGAACACAGCGCCCGGCACAGAACACATAACACAACACAGAACACAGCGCACAGAACACAGAACACAGAACACAGCACAGAACACTGAACACAGAACACAGAACATCAAACAGCTCGGAACACAGCACACAGCACAGAACACAGAACACATTACAGATAACTGAACACAGCACAAAACACAGAATCCAGAACACAGCGCGCAGCACCGAACACTGAACACAGAACGCAGCACGAAGCACAGAACACATAACACAACACGGTACACTTAACACAGCACGCAGCACACAACACAGAACACAGCGCGCAGCACAGAACACATAGCACAACACAGAACACTGAACACAGAACACAGAACATCAAACAGCTCGGAACACAGCACACAGCACAGAACACAGAACACATTACAGATAACTGAACACAGCACAAAACACAGAATCCAGAACACAGCGCGCAGCACCGAACACTGAACACAGAACGCAGCACGAAGCACAGAACACATAACACAACACGGTACACTTAACACAGCACGCAGCACACAACACAGAACACAGCGCGCAGCACAGAACACATAGCACAACACAGAACACTGAACACAGAACACAGAACATCAAACAGCTCAGAACACAGAACACATTACAGATAACTGAACACAGCAAAAACACAGAACACAGAACACAGCGCGCAGCACCGAACACTGAACACAGAACACAACACGCAGCACAGAACACATAACACAACACGGAACACTTAACACAGCACGCTGCACAGAACACAGAACACAGCGCGCAGCACAGAACACAGAACACTGAACACAGAGCACAGAACAGCACACAGCTCAGAATACAGCACACAGCACAGAACGCAGCACACATAACACAGCACAGAACATTTAACAAAGCAGAGAACACAATACAGAACAAATTACAGACGCAGCACTCATCACAGAACACATCACACATCACAGAACACATAACACAGCACAGAACAATGACACAGAACACAGAGCAGCACAAAGCACAGAACGCAGTACACATCACACATAACACAGCACACAGAACACTGAACACAGAGCACAGGACAGCACACAGCTCAGAATACAGCACACAGCACAGAACGCAGCACACATAACACAGCACAGAACATTTAACACAGCAGAGAACACAATACAGAACACATTACACAGCCAAGAACACATGACACAGCACAGATCAATGACACAGAACACAGAACAGCACACAGCACAGAACGCAGCACACATAACACAGCACAGAACAGTTAACACAGCAGAGAACACAATACAGAACACATTACACAGCTAAGACGCAGCACTCATCACAGAACACATCACACAGCACAGAACACATGACACAGCACAGATCAATGACACAGAACACAGAACAGCACACAGCACAGAACGCAGCACACATAACACAGCACAGAACAGTTAACACAGCAGAGAACACAATACAGAACACATTACACAGCTAAGACGCAGCACTCATCACAGAACACATCACACAGCACAGAACACATAACACAGCACAGAACAATGACACAGAACACAGAACAGCACACAGCACATAACGCAGCACACATCACACAGAACACAACACACAGAACACAAAACATATCACATCACACAGCACATCACACAGCACACAACACAGCACAAAACACGGACACATCAAACAGCACACAGCACAGAGAACGCCCATCACAGATGACAAACTCCTAGATTTTTGCGTCAGGAACATGCGGTCACACACACGCTAATGACACAATACAAGACTCAACGGAATACACACAACACCAAAAGACAGACTTCCAAAACATCAAGAAGAAAACGCAAATTCACAACATAACTTTGCCGTGAATCTTATCAGCATATAATAATAAGAAGAAGAAAAGTGACACGTATTGAAAATCAGAGAATTATGTTCGACTGTGTTGTTTTTTGTTTCTCTTACATTCTGGTGTCGAATATGAAAATTACATAAAGATAACAGTTTAGGAATCGCCATTTCCTATTAATAAATACAAATTTACTTTTAGGGCCTTCAAGCACCTGATAACTGCATATCGTATACAATGCTTCCCGAAGACCATGTCTAAAGGCGCGCAAAAGTCGCAACATGTAACTCTTAGCCAGAGGATCGACACGGCGCAAAGATACTATGTAGATACTTACCTACTGATGCAATCTAAGAACCTATACTGTCAGAAAGTGCAAATACGTATCCCAGAAGGTAAACCGAATTGTAAATTCAGAATCAGGATATGAGAACATGGCATGAGTTTAAATATGTAGGTAATAATAAGTAAAACAGAAAAAAAAACAGAAATTCAAAGCAAAACTAGTGATTCGTTTTCACAACAAAAACTACCTGAAACATGTGCTTTTGTTTTCACCGCCTCCAGAGAGCAGACGGTCCGAGGTTCGATACCCGACAGCGTCATACCAAAAGACGTTAAAAGACGGTACTTGTTGTTACCCTGTCTGGCGCTCGGCATTAAGGGGCTTTAACAAGGACTGGTCGGCTCGGAGTCAGTATGCTGTGTCTGAGTGGGGTATTCATGTTAAACTGCAGCATGATATCTCAGTGAGCTAGCACTATAAATCGGCATCATTCCGGACTAGCACAAGCAGCCATATAGCCACACAGACACACATGTGCATACACGTCGCTATATAAGTGCAATATTCTTGGACGCCACGTTAAACCCAATTTCGCCTCAGTGGACACAATAGGAATTAGGTTAACATACCCATAGTGGTATAAATAATCTATGTTTAAAGTGTGTTCAGAATGGAATGGGATAAAAACTGTTTTCTTGGCACATGATAATGTTTGCAACCTATCTGCGCGTATTTTTGTGAGTGTGCATGTTTTATGTAACCTTGAATCATTCTTCTCTATAAGAGTTACCTCCCTGACGTTTAACGCACTGTCAGTGTGCTGCTGTAGTCTGACACGTAAGTTGATCAGGCTGTCAAAAAAGTTGTTTTCCTTCCAACGAGAAACTGGGTCGACGTTTCCTGCATAGCGATCCTTAAATAAGTGAAGGCTGCCATGTGATGTATGCGGGGAGCCACAGAGAAGTGTCGGTAAGCGTGAAGCAAGTATGATAGCGATTTTTTTGTTACATAGACTTGTCTCCATCACCAGATTCCATGGCTGTGGTTGGAGATAACGCAACTCACCACGTGTGAGGCCCCCTTCTTGAGAGAATTCAACTAGTTTTGAAACGTTTTTCAACGATTAATATCATGAAAAAAATCAAGACTTTGTCGGATGTGTTAGCTGGGCCCAAATGTCATTTAATTATATCTCTACAAAGTCTACCCTATGGTTTGTTTTCGAAGATGAACCTCTATTGCCAGTGTCGTAACTTTAAGTATAATTCTAATTAATCAAACTGCACAGTTTGAAGGCAAATACACCCTGCTATCAAATCTCTTTATTGTTTTCGTTGTTAAACATATGAAGACACTCCCAACAATAATGGCCGTAGGAGCGAGAGGCCTATATAAACACTGTCTGTTAATATTACATATTGCATTAGTGCACACTTGTCATGGTGTGGCCACTGCTTCTTATTATGCTGCACTAATGGTCTGCAACTTACCTGTAATATATATATATCTTTAATTGTCACGTGTATGACCGCACCGCCTCCAATACTGTCTGATCCTCTGCGTTTCCTTTCAGAATACAACAGCTATAGCTTCATCCCTGCCATTTGTTTCCCTGGTATCAATCTTGTACGTTAATAATGAACACTATTAATGTGTTTGAACTTTGCAAGTTCTACCCTGTACTATATGCTAATTGCATGTGCTACCTTCAGAATCAGGATAGGATAACATGACATGAGTTTAGATATTAGGGTAATAGAAAAATAGAAAACAAACATAAATTGAATCAAAGCTAGTAATATGTTTTCACAGCCATGACATCCGAAAACATTTGTTATTGTTTTCAAGGAACAAGAGGTATTATGTGGACACAATCATAGTGGTATACGTTGTTCATGTTCAAGTGCTTTCAGAATGGAATGGCATAAACCTGTTTTATTGTGAGGTGATGAGCAACACGTTCAAGCAGTGCAGCACCGTGGCAGCCTGGGCTATAAATAGAAACACTGGTTCGGCATTACCAGTGTTAACACAAAACTTCATAAGACCTCATCATCAAAGCATGAAACAAATAAATCACTAAGAACACAAGAGGTTGTGTATGAATTTATGTCAAACATCTTAATCTTAACCACGATAATATTTTGAAAACGGAAATCTAAATCAGAATTGACATTCAATAGTATGCCCACAAACGTTTTGCTACTCGAATATTTTGCCATTGTTCTCTGTATATGACGACAGCTACTCAAGTGTTTTGACATTGTTCTCAGCACGTGAAGACAACTACTCCAGTGTTTTACCATTGTTCTGTGTATATGACGACAGCTACTCCTGTGTTTTGGCATTGTTCTGTGTATATGACAACAACTCCAGTGTTTTGCGATTGTTCTGTGTATATGACGACAGCTACTCCTGTGATTTGCCATTGTTCTGTGTATATGACGTCAACAACTCCAGTGTTTTGCCATTTTTCTGTGTACATGACGACAGCTACTCCAGTGATTTGCCAATGTTCTGTGTACATGACGACAGCTACTCCAGTATTTTGCCATTGTTCTGTGCATATGACGACAGCGTATCCAGTGTTTTGCCATTGTTTTGTGTATATGACGACAGCTACCCTAATGATTTGCCATTGTTCTGTGTATATGACGAGAGCTACTCCCTTGATTTGCCATTGTTCTCTCTATATGACCATAGCTACATCAATGATTTGCCTTTGTTCTGTGTATATGACGACAACTACTCCAATGTTTTGCCAATGTTTTGTGTATATGACGGCAGCTACTCCAATGTTTTGCCATTGTTCTGTGTATATGACGACAGCTACTCCAATGTTTTGTCATTGTTCTGTGTATATGACGACAGCTAAACGAATGATTTGCCATTGTTCTCTGTATATGACGACAACTGCTCTAATGAATTGCCATTGTTCTTTGTACATGACGACAGCTACTCCAATGATTTGCCATTGTCCTGTGTATATGACGACAGCTACTCTAGTGATTTGCCATTTTTCTGTGTAAATGACGACAGCTACTCCAGTGATTTGCCATTGTTCTGTGCATATGACGACAGCGTATCCAGTGTTTTGCCATTGTTTTGTGTATATGACGACAGCTACCCTAATGATTTGCCATCGTTCTGTGTATATGACGAGAGCTACTCCCTTGATTTGCCATTGTTCTGTGTATTTGACGACAGCTATTCCAATGATTTGCCATTGTTCTGTGTATTTCACGACAGCTTCTTCAGTCTTTTGCCATTGTTCTGTGTATATGACGACAGTTACCCTTTGTTTTGCCATTGTTCTGTGTATATGACGACAACTACTTCAATGATTTGCAATTGTTCAGTGTATATGACGACAGCTATTCCTAGGATTTTCCATTGGTCTGTGTATATGACGACAGCTACTCCAATGATTTACCATTGTTCAGTGTGTATGACGGCAGCTACTCCAATGATTTGCCATTGTTCTGTGTTTATGACGACATAAACTCTAATGCTTTTCCATTGTTCTGTGTATTCGACGACAGCTACTCCAGTGTTTTGCCATTGTTCTGTGTATATGACAACAGCTACTCCAATGATTTGCCATTGTTCTATTTATATGACGACAGCTACTCAAATGTTTTGCCATTGTTCTGTGTATATGGCGACAGCTAAACGAATGATTTGCCATTGTTCTGTGCATATGACGACGCCTACTTCAATGATTTGCCATTGTTCTGTGTATATGACGACAGTTACTCAAATGATTTGCCATTGTTCTGTGTATATATGACGACAGCTACTCCAATATCTTGCCATTGTTCTGTGTATACGACGACAGCTACTCCAATGATTTGCCATTGTTCTCTCTATATGACGATAGCTACATCAATGATTTGCCATTGTTCTGTGTATATGACGACAACTACTCCAATGTTTTGCCATTGTTTTGTGTATATGACGGCAGCTACTCCAATGTTTTGCCATTGTTCTGTGTATATGACGACAGCTACTCCAATGTTTTATCATTGTTCTGTGTATATGAAGACAGCTAAACGAATGATTTGCCATTGTTCTCTGTATATGACGACAACTGCTCTAATGAATTGCCATTGTGCTTTCTATATGACGACAGCTACTCCAATGATTTGCCATTGTCCTGTGTATATGACGACAGCTACTCTTGTGATTTGCCATTGTTCTGTGTATATGAAGACAGCCATTCCAATGATTTGCCATTGTTCAGTGTATATGACGACAGCTGCTCCAATGATTTGCCATTGTTCCGTGTATATGACGACAGCTGCTCTAATGATTTCCCATTGTTCTCTGTATATGACGACAGCTACTCCCATGATTTGCCATTGTTCTGTGTATGTGACGACAACTACTCCAATGATTTGCCATTGTTCTGTGTATATGACGACAGCTACTACAATGTTTTGCCATTGTTCTGTGTATATGACGACAGCTAAACGAATTATTTGCCATGGTTCTGTGCATATGACGACAGCTACTCCAATGATTTGCCATTGTTCTCTGTATATGACGACAGCTACTCCAATGATTTGCCATCGTTCTGTGTATATGACGACAGCTACTCCAATGATTTGCCATTGTTCTGTGTATATGACGACAACTACTCCAATGATTTGCCATTGTTCTGTGTATATGACGACAGCTACTCCAATGATTTGCAATTGTTCTGTGTATATGACGACAGCTACTCCAGTGGTTTGCCATTGTTCTGTGTATATGACGACAGCTACTCCAATCTCCAAAGATTTGCAATTGTTCTGTGTATATGACGACAGCTACTCCAATGATTTGCCATTGTTCTGTGTATATGACGACAACTACTCCAATGTTTTGCCATTGTTCTGTGTAAATGACGACAGCTACTCCAATGTTTTGCCATTGTTCAGTGTATATGAAGACAGCTACTCCAATGATTTGCCATTGTTCTGTGTATATGACGACAGCTGCTCCAATGATTTGCCATTGTCCTGTGTATATGACGACAGCTACTCTTGGATTTGCCATTGTTCTGTGTATATGACGACAACTACTCCATTTTTTTGCCATTGTTCTGTGTATATGATGGCATCTACTCCAATGTCTTGCCATTGTTCTCTGTATATGACGACAGCTACTCCAATGATTTGTCATTGTTCTGTGTATAAGACGACAGCTAAACTAATTATTTGCCATTGTTATCTGTATATGACGACAGCTACTCCAATGATTTGCCATTGTTCTGTGTATATGACGACAGCTAATCCAATGATTTGCCATTGTTCTCTGTATATGACGACAGCTACTCCAATGATTTGCCATCGTTCTGTGTATATGACGACAGCTACTCCAATGATTTGCCATTGTTCTGTGTATATGACGACAACTACTCCAATGTTTTTCCATTGTTCTGTGTATATGACGACAGCTACTCCAATGATTAGCCATTGTTCTGTGTATATGACGACAACTACTCCAATGTTTTGCCATTGTTCTGTGTATATGACGACAGCTACTCCAATGTATTGCCATTGTTTTGTGTATATGACGACAGCTACTCCAATGATTTGCCATTGTTCTGTGTATATGACGACAGCTACTCCAATGATTTGCCATTGTTCTGTGTATATGACGACAGCTGCTCCAATGATTTGCCATTGTCCTGTGTATATGACGACAGCTACTCTTGGATTTGCCAGTGTTCTGTGTATATGGCGACAGCTACACCAATGGTTTGCCATTGTTCTGTGTATATGACGACAACTACTCCAATGTTTTGCCATTGTTCTGTGTATATGATGGCATCTACTCCAATGTCTTGCCATTGTTCTCTGTATATGACGACAGCTACTCCAATGATTTGTCATTTTTCTGTGTATATGACGACAGCTGATCTAATTTATTGCCATTGTTCTGTGTATATAACGACAGCTAATCCAATGCTTTGCCATTGTTCTCTGTATATGACGACAGCTACTCCAATGATTTGCCATCGTTCTGTGTATATGACGACAGCTACTCCAATGATTTGCCATTGTTCTGTGTATATGACGACAACTACTCCAATGTTTTTCCATTGTTCTGTGTATATGACGACAGCTACTCCAATGATTTGCAATTGTTCTGTGTATATGACGACAGCTACTCCAGTGGTTTGCCATTGTTCTGTGTATATGACGACAGCTACTCCAATCTCCAAAGATTTGCCATTGTTCTGTGTATATGACGACAGCTACTCCAATGATTTGCCATTGTTCTGTGTATATGACGACAACTACTCCAATGTTTTGCCATTGTTCTGTGTAAATGACGACAGCTACTCCAATGTTTTGCCATTGTTCAGTGTATATGAAGACAGCTACTCCAATGATTTGCCATTGTTCTGTGTATATGACGACAGCTGCTCCAATGATTTGCCATTGTCCTGTGTATATGACGACAGCTACTCTTGGATTTGCCATTGTTCTGTGTATATGACGACAACTACTCCAATTTTTTGCCATTGTTCTGTGTATATGATGGCATCTACTCCAATGTCTTGCCATTGTTCTCTGTATATGACGACAGCTACTCCAATTATTTGCCATTGTTATCTGTATATGACGACAGCTACTCCAATGATTTGCCATTTTTGTGTGTATATGACGACAGCTGATCTAATGATTTGCCAATGTTCTGTGTATATGACGACAGCTAATCCAATGATTTGCCATTGTTCTCTGTATATGACGACAGCTGCTCCAATGATTTGCCATCGTTCTGTGTATATGACGACAGCTACTCCAATGATTAGCCATTGTTCTGTGTATATGACGACAACTACTCCAATGTTTTGCCATTGTTCTGTGTAGATGACGACAGCTACTCCAATGTATTGCCATTGTTCTGTGTATATGACGACAGCTACTCCAATGATTTGCCATTGTTCTGTGTATATGACGACAGCTACTCCAATGATTTGCCATTGTTCTGTGTATATGACGACAGCTACTCCAATCTCCAATGTTTTGCCATTGTTCTGTGTATATGACGACAGCTAAACGAATGATTTGCCATTGTTCTCTGTATAAGACGACAGCGAAACGAAAGATTGGCCATTGTTCTCTGTTTATGACGACAGCTGCTCTAATGATTTGCCATTGTTCTGTGTATGTGACGACAGCTACTCCAATGATTTGCCATTGTTCTCTGTATATGACGACAGCTACTCCCATGATTTGCCATTGTCCTGTGTATATGACGACAGCTACTCTAGTGATTTGCCGTTGTTCTGTGTATATGACGACAGCCATTCCAATGATTTGCCATTGTTCAGTGTATTTGACGACAGCTGCTCCAATGATTTGCCATTGTTCTGTGTATGTGACGACAGCTGCTCTAATGATTTGCCTTTGTTCTCTTTATATGATGACAGCTACTCCAATGTATTCCCATTGTTCTGTGAATATGACGACAGCTACTCCAATTATTTGACATTGTTCTGTGTATGTGACGACAGCTACTCCAGTGTTTTGCCATTGTTGAGTGTATATGACGACAGCTACTCCAATGATTTGCCATTGTTCTGTGTATATGACGACAGCTGCTCCAATGATTTGCCATTGTCCTGTGTATATGACGACAGCTACTCTTGGATGTGCCATTGTTCTGTGTATATGATGGCATCTACTCCAATGTCTTGCCATTGTTCTCTGTATATGACGACAGCTACTCCAATTATTTGCCATTGTTATCTGTATATGACGACAGCTACTCCAATGATTTGCCATTTTTCTGTGTATATGACGACAGCTGATCTAATGATTTGCCATTGTTCTGTGTATATGACGACAGCTAATCCAATGATTTATCATTGTTCTCTGTATATGACGACAGCTACTCCAATGATTTGCCATCGTTCTGTGTATATGACGACAGCTACTCCAATGATTAGCCATTGTTCTGTGTATATGACGACAACTACTCCAATGATTTGCCATTGTTCTGTGTATATGACGACAGCTACTCCAATCTCCAATGATTTGCCATTGTTCTGTGTATATGACGACAGCTAAACGAATGATTTGCCATTGTTCTCTGTATAAGACGACAGCGAAACGAAAGATTGGCCATTGTTCTCTGTTTATGACGACAGCTGCTCTAATGATTTGCCATTGTTCTGTGTATGTGACGACAGCTACTCCAATGATTTGCCATTGTTCTCTGTATATGACGACAGCTACTCCCATGATTTGCCATTGTCCTGTGTATATGACGACAGCTACTCTAGTGATTTGCCGTTGTTCTGTGTATATGACGACAGCCATTCCAATGATTTGCCATTGTTCAGTGTATTTGACGACAGCTGCTCCAATGATTTGCCATTGTTCTGTGTATGTGACGACAGCTGCTCTAATGATTTGCCTTTGTTCTCTTTATATGATGACAGCTACTCCAATGTATTCCCATTGTTCTGTGAATATGACGACAGCTACTCCAATTATTTGACATTGTTCTGTGTATGTGACGACAGCTACTCCAGTGTTTTGCCATTGTTGAGTGTATATGACGACAGCTACTCCAATGGTTTGCCATTTTTCTGTGTATATGACGACAACTACTCCAATATTTTGCCATTGTTCTGTGTATATGACGACAGCTACTCCAATGATTTGCCATTGTTCTCTGTATATGACGACAGCTACTACAATTATTTGACATTGATCTGTTGATGTGACGACAGCTACTCCAGTGTTTTGCCATTGTTGAGTGTATATGACGACAGCTACTCCAATGATTTGCCATTTTTCTGTGTATATGACGACAGCTGATCTAATGATTTTCCATTGTTCTGTGTATATGACGACAGCTAATCCAATGCTTTGCCATTGTTCTCTGTATATGACGACAGCTACTCCAATGATTTGCCATTGGTCTGTGTATATGACGACAGCTAATCCAATGATTTGCCATTGTTCTGTGTATATGACGACAACTATTCCCAAGTTTTGCCATTGTTCTGTGTATATGAAGACAGCTACTCCAATGATTTGCAATTGTTCTGTGTAAATGACGACAGCTACTCCAGTGGTTTGCCATTGTTCTGTGTATATGACGACAGCTACTCCAATCTCCAAAGATTTGCCATTGTTCTGTGTATATGACGACAGCTACTCCAATGATTTGCCATTGTTCTTTGTATATGACGACAACTACTCCAATGTTTTGCCATTGTTCTGTGTAAATGACGACAGCTACTCCAATGTTTTGCCATTGTTCAGTGTATATGAAGACAGCTACTCCAATGATTTGCCATTGTTCTGTGTATATGACGACAGCTGCTCCAATGATTTGCCATTGTTCTGTGTATATGACGACAGCTACTCTTGGATTTGCCAGTGTTCTGTGTATATGGCGACAGCTACTCCAATGGTTTGCCATTGTTCTGTGTATATGACGACAACTACTCCAATGTTTTGCCATTGTTCTGTGTATATGATGGCATCTACTCCAATGTCTTGCCATTGTTCTCTGTATATGACGACAACTACTCCAATGATTTGTCATTTTTCTGTGTATATGACGACAGCTGATCTAATGATTTGCCATTGTTCTGTGTATATGACGACAGCTAATCCAATGCTTTGCCATTGTTCTCTGTATATGACGACAGCTACTCCAATGATTTGCCATCGTTCTGTGTATATGACGACAGCTACTCCAATGATTTGCCATTGTTCTGTGTATATGACGACAACTACTCCAATGTTTTGCCATTGTTCTGTGTATATGACGACAGCTACTCCAATGATTTGCCATTGTTCTGTGTATATGACGACAGCTACTCCAATGATTTGCAATTGTTCTGTGTATATGACGACAGCTACTCCAGTGGTTTGCCATTGTTCTGTGTATATGACGACAGCTACTCCAATCTCCAAAGATTTGCCATTGTTCTGTGTATATGACGACAGCTACTCCAATGATTTGCCATTGTTCAGTGTATATGACGACAGCTACTCCAATGTTTTGCCATTGTTCAGTGTATATGAAGACAGCTACTCCAATGATTTGCCATTGTCCTGTGTACATGACGACAGCTACTCTTGGATTTGTCATTGTTCTGTGTATAAGACGACAGCTAAACGTATTATTTGCCATTGTTATCTGTATATGACGACAGCTACTCCAATGATTTGCCATTTTTCTGTGTATATGACGACAGCTGATCTAATGATTTGCCATTGTTCTGTGTATATGACGACAGCTAATCCAATGATTTAATTGTTCTCTGTATATGACGACAGCTACTCCAATGATTTGCCATCGTTCTGTGTATATGACGACAGCTACTCCAATGATTTGCAATTGTTCTGTGTATATGACGACAGCTACTCCAGTGGTTTGCCATTGTTCTGTGTATATGACGACAGCTACTCCAATCTCCAAAGATTTGCCATTGTTCTGTGTATATGACGACAGCTACTCCAATGATTTGCCATTGTTCAGTGTATATGACGACAGCTACTCCAATGTTTTGCCATTGTTCAGTGTATATGAAGACAGCTACTCCAATGATTTGCCATTGTCCTGTGTACATGACGACAGCTACTCTTGGATTTGTCATTGTTCTGTGTATAAGACGACAGCTAAACGTATTATTTGCCATTGTTATCTGTATATGACGACAGCTACTCCAATGATTTGCCATTTTTCTGTGTATATGACGACAGCTGATCTAATGATTTGCCATTGTTCTGTGTATATGACGACAGCTAATCCAATGATTTAATTGTTCTCTGTATATGACGACAGCTACTCCAATGATTTGCCATCGTTCTGTGTATATGACGACAGCTACTCCAATGATTTGCCATTGTTCTGTGTATATGACGACAGCTACTCTTGGATTTGTCATTGTTCTGTGTATAAGACGACAGCTAAACGTATTATTTGCCATTGTTATCTGTATATGACGACAGCTACTCCAATGATTTGCCATTTTGCTGTGTATATGACGACAGCTGATCTAATGATTTGCCATTGTTCTGTGTATATGACGACAGCTAATCCAATGATTTAATTGTTCTCTGTATATGACGACAGCTACTCCAATGATTTGCCATCGTTCTGTGTATATGACGACAGCTACTCCAATGATTTGCCATTGTTCTGTGTATATGACGACAGCTACTCAAATGATTTGCCATTGTTCTGTGTATATGACGACAGCTGCTCCAATTATTTGCCATTGTCCTGTGTATATGACGACAGCTACTCCAATGATTTGCAATTGTTCTGTGTATATGACGACAACTACTCCAATTTTTTGCCATTGTTCTGTGTATATGATGGCATCTACTCCAATGTCTTGCCATTGTTCTCTGTATATGACGACAGCTACTCCAATGATTTGTCATTGTTCTGTGTATAAGACGACAGCTAAACTAATTATTTGCCATTGTTATCTGTATATGACGACAGCTACTCCAATGATTTGCCATTTTTCTGTGTATATGACGACAGCTGATCTAATGATTTGCCATTGTTCAGTGTATATGACGACAGCTACTCCAATGATTTGCCATTGTTCTCTGTATATGACGACAGCTACTCCAATGATTTGCCATCGTTCTGTGTATATGTCGACAGCTACTCCAATGATTTGCCATTGTTCTGTGTATATGACGACAACTACTCCAATGTTTTTCCATTGTTCTGTGTATATGACGACAGCTACTCCAATGATTAGCCATTGTTCTGTGTATATGACGACAACTACTCCAATGTTTTGCCATTGTTCTGTGTATATGACGACAGCTACTCCAATGTATTGCCATTGTTCTGTGTATATGACGACAGCTACTCCAATGATTTGCCATTGTTCTGTGTATATGACGACAGCTACTCCAATGATTTGCCATTGTTCTGTGTATATGACGACAGCTGCTCCAATGATTTGCCATTGTCCTGTGTATATGACGACAGCTACTCTTGGATTTGCCAGTGTTCTGTGTATATGGCGACAGCTACACCAATGGTTTGCCATTGTTCTGTGTATATGACGACAACTACTCCAATGTTTTGCCATTGTTCTGTGTATATAATGGCATCTACTCCAATGTCTTGCCATTGTTCTCTGTATATGACGACAGCTACTCCAATGATTTGTCATTTTTCTGTGTATATGACGACAGCTGATCTAATTTATTGCCATTGTTCTGTGTATATAACGATAGCTAATCCAATGCTTTGCCATTGTTCTCTGTATATGACGACAGCTACTCCAATGATTTGCCATCGTTCTGTGTATATGACGACAGCTACTCCAATGATTTGCCATTGTTCTGTGTATATGACGACAACTACTCCAATGTTTTTCCATTGTTCTGTGTATATGACGACAGCTACTCCAATGATTTGCAATTGTTCTGTGTATATGACGACAGCTACTCCAGTGGTTTGCCATTGTTCTGTGTATATGACGACAGCTACTCCAATCTCCAAAGATTTGCCATTGTTCTGTGTATATGACGACAGCTACTCCAATGATTTGCCATTGTTCTGTGTATATGACGACAACTACTCCAATGTTTTGCCATTGTTCTGTGTAAATGACGACAGCTACTCCAATGTTTTGCCATTGTTCAGTGTATATGACGACAGCTACTCCAATGATTTGCCATTGTTCTGTGTATATGACGACAGCTGCTCCAATGATTTGCCATTGTCCTGTGTATATGACGACAGCTACTCTTGGATTTGCCATTGTTCTGTGTATATGACGACAACTACTCCAATTTTTTGCCATTGTTCTGTGTATATGATGGCATCTACTCCAATGTCTTGCCATTGTTCTCTGTATATGACGACAGCTACTCCAATTATTTGCCATTGTTATCTGTATATGACGACAGCTACTCCAATGATTTGCCATTTTTCTGTGTATATGACGACAGCTGATCTAATGATTTGCCATTGTTCTGTGTATATGACGACAGCTAATCCAATGATTTGCCATTGTTCTCTGTATATGACGACAGCTACTCCAATGATTTGCCATCGTTCTGTGTATATGACGACAGCTACTCCAATGATTAGCCATTGTTCTGTGTATATGACGACAACTACTCCAATGTTTTGCCATTGTTCTGTGTATATGACGACAGCTACTCCAATGTATTGCCATTGTTCTGTGTATATGACGACAGCTACTCCAATGATTTGCCATTGTTCTGTGTATATGACGACAGCTACTCCAATGATTTGCCATTGTTCTGTGTATATGACGACAGCTACTCCAATCTCCAATGATTTGCCATTGTTCTGTGTATATGACGACAGCTAAACGAATGATTTGCCATTGTTCTCTGTATAAGACGACAGCGAAACGAAAGATTGGCCATTGTTCTCTGTTTATGACGACAGCTGCTCTAATGATTTGCCATTGTTCTGTGTATGTGACGACAGCTACTCCAATGATTTGCCATTGTTCTCTGTATATGATGACAGCTACTCCCATGATTTGCCATTGTCCTGTGTATATGACGACAGCTACTCTAGTGATTTGCCGTTGTTCTGTGTATATGACGACAGCCATTCCAATGATTTGCCATTGTTCAGTGTATTTGACGACAGCTGCTCCAATGATTTGCCATTGTTCTGTGTATGTGACGACAGCTGCTCTAATGATTTGCCTTTGTTCTCTTTATATGATGACAGCTACTCCAATGTATTCCCATTGTTCTGTGAATATGACGACAGCTACTCCAATTATTTGACATTGTTCTGTGTATGTGACGACAGCTACTCCAGTGTTTTGCCATTGTTGAGTGTATATGACGACAGCTACTCCAATGATTTGCCATTGTTCTGTGTATATGACGACAGCTGCTCCAATGATTTGCCATTGTCCTGTGTATATGACGACAGCTACTCTTGGATGTGCCATTGTTCTGTGTATATGATGGCATCTACTCCAATGTCTTGCCATTGTTCTCTGTATATGACGACAGCTACTCCAATTATTTGCCATTGTTATCTGTATATGACGACAGCTACTCCAATGATTTGCCATTTTTCTGTGTATATGACGACAGCTGATCTAATGATTTGCCATTGTTCTGTGTATATGACGACAGCTAATCCAATGATTTATCATTGTTCTCTGTATATGACGACAGCTACTCCAATGATTTGCTATCGTTCTGTGTATATGACGACAGCTACTCCAATGATTAGCCATTGTTCTGTGTATATGACGACAACTACTCCAATGATTTGCCATTGTTCTGTGTATATGACGACAGCTACTCCAATCTCCAATGATTTGCCATTGTTCTGTGTATATGACGACAGCTAAACGAATGATTTGCCATTGTTCTCTGTATAAGACGACAGCGAAACGAAAGATTGGCCATTGTTCTCTGTTTATGACGACAGCTGCTCTAATGATTTGCCATTGTTCTGTGTATGTGACGACAGCTACTCCAATGATTTGCCATTGTTCTCTGTATATGATGACAGCTACTCCCATGATTTGCCATTGTCCTGTGTATATGACGACAGCTACTCTAGTGATTTGCCGTTGTTCTGTGTATATGACGACAGCCATTCCAATGATTTGCCATTGTTCAGTGTATTTGACGACAGCTGCTCCAATGATTTGCCATTGTTCTGTGTATGTGACGACAGCTGCTCTAATGATTTGCCATTGTTCTCTTTATATGATGACAGCTACTCCAATGTATTCCCATTGTTCTGTGAATATGACGACAGCTACTCCAATTATTTGACATTGTTCTGTGTATGTGACGACAGCTACTCCAGTGTTTTGCCATTGTTGAGTGTATATGACGACAGCTACTCCAATGGTTTGCCATTTTTCTGTGTATATGACGACAACTAATCCAATATTTTGCCATTGTTCTGTGTATATGACGACAGCTACTCCAATGATTTGCCATTGTTCTCTGTATATGACGACAGCTACTACAATTATTTGACATTGATCTGTTGATGTGACGACAGCTACTCCAGTGTTTTGCCATTGTTGAGTGTATATGACGACAGCTACTCCAATGATTTGCCATTTTTCTGTGTATATGACGACAGCTGATCTAATGATTTGCCATTGTTCTGTGTATATGACGACAGCTAATCCAATGCTTTGCCATTGTTCTCTGTATATGACGACAGCTACTCCAATGATTTGCCATTGGTCTGTGTATATGACGACAGCTAATCCAATGATTTGCCATTGTTCTGTGTATATGACGACAACTATTCCCAAGTTTTGCCATTGTTCTCTGTATATGACGACAGCTACTCCAATGATTTGCCATTGGTCTGTGTATATGACGACAGCTAATCCAATGATTTGCCATTGTTCTGAGTATATGACGACAACTATTCCCAAGTTTTGCCATTGTTCTGTGTATATGACGACAGCTACTCCAATGATTTGCAATTGTTCTGTGTATGTGACGACAGCTACTCCAATGATTTGCCATTGTTCTCTGTATATGATGACAGCTACTCCCATGATTTGCCATTGTCCTGTGTATATGACGACAGCTACTCTAGTGATTTGCCGTTGTTCTGTGTATATGACGACAGCCATTCCAATGATTTGCCATTGTTCAGTGTATTTGACGACAGCTGCTCCAATGATTTGCCATTGTTCTGTGTATGTGACGACAGCTGCTCTAATGATTTGCCTTTGTTCTCTTTATATGATGACAGCTACTCCAATGTATTCCCATTGTTCTGTGAATATGACGACAGCTACTCCAATTATTTGACATTGTTCTGTGTATGTGACGACAGCTACTCCAGTGTTTTGCCATTGTTGAGTGTATATGACGACAGCTACTCCAATGATTTGCCATTGTTCTGTGTATATGACGACAGCTGCTCCAATGATTTGCCATTGTCCTGTGTATATGACGACAGCTACTCTTGGATGTGCCATTGTTCTGTGTATATGATGGCATCTACTCCAATGTCTTGCCATTGTTCTCTGTATATGACGACAGCTACTCCAATTATTTGCCATTGTTATCTGTATATGACGACAGCTACTCCAATGATTTGCCATTTTTCTGTGTATATGACGACAGCTGATCTAATGATTTGCCATTGTTCTGTGTATATGACGACAGCTAATCCAATGATTTATCATTGTTCTCTGTATATGACGACAGCTACTCCAATGATTTGCTATCGTTCTGTGTATATGACGACAGCTACTCCAATGATTAGCCATTGTTCTGTGTATATGACGACAACTACTCCAATGATTTGCCATTGTTCTGTGTATATGACGACAGCTACTCCAATCTCCAATGATTTGCCATTGTTCTGTGTATATGACGACAGCTAAACGAATGATTTGCCATTGTTCTCTGTATAAGACGACAGCGAAACGAAAGATTGGCCATTGTTCTCTGTTTATGACGACAGCTGCTCTAATGATTTGCCATTGTTCTGTGTATGTGACGACAGCTACTCCAATGATTTGCCATTGTTCTCTGTATATGACGACAGCTACTCCCATGATTTGCCATTGTCCTGTGTATATGACGACAGCTACTCTAGTGATTTGCCGTTGTTCTGTGTATATGACGACAGCCATTCCAATGATTTGCCATTGTTCAGTGTATTTGACGACAGCTGCTCCAATGATTTGCCATTGTTCTGTGTATGTGACGACAGCTGCTCTAATGATTTGCCATTGTTCTCTTTATATGATGACAGCTACTCCAATGTATTCCCATTGTTCTGTGAATATGACGACAGCTACTCCAATTATTTGACATTGTTCTGTGTATGTGACGACAGCTACTCCAGTGTTTTGCCATTGTTGAGTGTATATGACGACAGCTACTCCAATGGTTTGCCATTTTTCTGTGTATATGACGACAACTAATCCAATATTTTGCCATTGTTCTGTGTATATGACGACAGCTACTCCAATGATTTGCCATTGTTCTCTGTATATGACGACAGCTACTACAATTATTTGACATTGATCTGTTGATGTGACGACAGCTACTCCAGTGTTTTGCCATTGTTGAGTGTATATGACGACAGCTACTCCAATGATTTGCCATTTTTCTGTGTATATGACGACAGCTGATCTAATGATTTGCCATTGTTCTGTGTATATGACGACAGCTAATCCAATGCTTTGCCATTGTTCTCTGTATATGACGACAGCTACTCCAATGATTTGCCATTGGTCTGTGTATATGACGACAGCTAATCCAATGATTTGCCATTGTTCTGTGTATATGACGACAACTATTCCCAAGTTTTGCCATTGTTCTGTGTATATGACGACAGCTACTCCAATGATTTGCAATTGTTCTGTGTATATGACGACAGCTACTCCAGTGGTTTGCCATTGTTCTGTGTATATGACGACAGCTACTCCAATCTCCAAAGATTTGCCATTGTTCTGTGTATATGACGACAGCTACTCCAATGATTTGCCATTGTTCTTTGTATATGACGACAACTACTCCAATGTTTTGCCATTGTTCTGTGTAAATGACGACAGCTACTCCAATGTTTTGCCATTGTTCAGTGTATATGAAGACAGCTACTCTTGGATTTGCCATTGTTCTGTGTATATGACGACAGCTGCTCCAATGATTTGCCATTGTTCAGTGTATATGACGACAGCTACTCTTGGATTTGCCAGTGTTCTGTGTATATGGCGACAGCTACTCCAATGGTTTGCCATTGTTCTGTGTATATGACGACAACTACTCCAATGTTTTGCCATTGTTCTCTGTATATGACGACAACTACTCCAATGATTTGTCATTTTTCTGTGTATATGACGACAGCTGATCTAATGATTTGCCATTGTTCTGTGTATATGACGACAGCTAATCCAATGCTTTGCCATTGTTCTCTGTATATGACGACAGCTACTCCAATGATTTGCCATCGTTCTGTGTATATGACGACAGCTACTCCAATGATTTGCCATTGTTCTGTGTATATGACGACAACTACTCCAATGTTTTGCCATTGTTCTGTGTATATGACGACAGCTACTCCAATGATTTGCCATTGTTCTGTGTATATGACGACAGCTACTCCAATGATTTGCAATTGTTCTGTGTATATGACGACAGCTACTCCAGTGGTTTGCCATTGTTCTGTGTATATGACGACAGCTACTCCAATCTCCAAAGATTTGTCATTGTTCTGTGTATATGACGACAGCTACTCCAATGATTTGCCATTGTTCAGTGTATATGACGACAGCTACTCCAATGTTTTGCCATTGTTCAGTGTATATGAAAGCAGCTACTCCAATGATTTGCCAATGTTCTGTGTATATGACGATAGCTGCTCCAATGATTTGCCATTGTCCTGTGTACATGACGACAGCTACTCTTGGATTTGTCATTGTTCTGTGTATATGACGACAACTACTCCAATGTTTTGCCATTGTTCTGTGTATATGATGGCATCTACTCCAATGTCTTGCCATTGTTCTCTGTATATGACGACAGCTACTCCAATGATTTGTCATTGTTCTGTGTATAAGACGACAGCTAAACGTATTATTTGCCATTGTTATCTGTATATGACGACAGCTACTCCAATGATTTGCCATTTTTCTGTGTATATGACGACAGCTGATCTAATGATTTGCCATTGTTCTGTGTATATGACGACAGCTAATCCAATGATTTAATTGTTCTCTGTATATGACGACAGCTACTCCAATGATTTGCCATCGTTCTGTGTATATGACGACAGCTACTCCAATGATTTGCCATTGTTCTGTGTATATGACGACAGCTACTCAAATGATTTGCCATTGTTCTGTGTATATGACGACAGCTGCTCCAATTATTTGCCATTGTCCTGTGTATATGACGACAGCTACTCTTGGATTTGCCAGTGTTCTGTGTATATGGCGACAGCTACTCCAATGGTTTGCCATTGTGCTGTGTATATGACGACAACTACTCCAATGTTTTGCCATTGTTCTGTGTATATGACGACAACTACTCCAATGTTTTGCCATTGTTCTGTGTATATGATGGCATCTACTCCAATGTCTTGCCATTGTTCTCTGTATATGACGACAACTACTCCAATGGTTTGCCATTGTTCTGTGTATATGACGACAACTACTCCAATGTTTTGCCATTGTTCTGTGTATATGATGGCATCTACTCCAATGTCTTGCCATTGTTCTCTGTATATGACGACAACTACTCCAATGATTTGTCATTTTTCTGTGTATATGACGACAGCTGATCTAATGATTTGCCATTGTTCTGTGTATATGACGACAGCTAATCCAATGCTTTGCCATTGTTCTCTGTATATGACGACAGCTACTCCAATGATTTGCCATCGTTCTGTGTATATGACGACAGCTACTCCAATGATTTGCCATTGTTCAGTGTATATGACGACAACTACTCCAATGTTATGCCATTGTTCTGTGTAAATGACGACAGCTACTCCAATGTTTTGCCATTGTTCAGTGTATATGAAGACAGCTACTCTTGGATTTGCCATTGTTCTGTGTATATGACGACAGCTGCTCCAATGATTTGCCATTGTTCAGTGTATATGACGACAGCTACTCTTGGATTTGCCAGTGTTCTGTGTATATGGCGACAGCTACTCCAATGGTTTGCCATTGTTCTGTGTATATGACGACAACTACTCCAATGTTTTGCCATTGTTCTGTGTATATGATGGCATCTACTCCAATGTCTTGCCATTGTTCTCTGTATATGACGACAACTACTCCAATGATTTGTCATTTTTCTGTGTATATGACGACAGCTGATCTAATGATTTGCCATTGTTCTGTGTATATGACGACAGCTAATCCAATGATTTGCCATTGTTCTCTGTATATGACGACAGCTACTCCAATGATTTGCCATCGTTCTGTGTATATGACGACAGCTACTCCAATGATTTGCCATTGTTCTGTGTATATGACGACAACTACTCCAATGTTTTGCCATTGTTCTGTGTATATGACGACAGCTACTCCAATGATTTGCCATTGTTCTGTGTATATGACGACAGCTACTCCAATGATTTGCAATTGTTCTGTGTATATGACGACAGCTACTCCAGTGGTTTGCCATTGTTCTGTGTATATGACGACAGCTACTCCAATCTCCAAAGATTTGTCATTGTTCTGTGTATATGACGACAGCTACTCCAATGATTTGCCATTGTTCAGTGTATATGACGACAGCTACTCCAATGTTTTGCCATTGTTCAGTGTATATGAAAGCAGCTACTCCAATGATTTGCCAATGTTCTGTGTATATGACGATAGCTGCTCCAATGATTTGCCATTGTCCTGTGTACATGACGACAGCTACTCTTGGATTTGTCATTGTTCTGTGTATATGACGACAACTACTCCAATGTTTTGCCATTGTTCTGTGTATATGATGGCATCTACTCCAATGTCTTGCCATTGTTCTCTGTATATGACGACAGCTACTCCAATGATTTGTCATTGTTCTGTGTATAAGACGACAGCTAAACGTATTATTTGCCATTGTTATCTGTATATGACGACAGCTACTCCAATGATTTGCCATTTTTCTGTGTATATGACGACAGCTGATCTAATGATTTGCCATTGTTCTGTGTATATGACGACAGCTAATCCAATGATTTAATTGTTCTCTGTATATGACGACAGCTACTCCAATGATTTGCCATCGTTCTGTGTATATGACGACAGCTACTCCAATGATTTGCCATTGTTCTGTGTATATGACGACAGCTACTCAAATGATTTGCCATTGTTCTGTGTATATGACGACAGCTGCTCCAATTATTTGCCATTGTCCTGTGTATATGACGACAGCTACTCTTGGATTTGCCAGTGTTCTGTGTATATGGCGACAGCTACTCCAATGGTTTGCCATTGTGCTGTGTATATGACGACAACTACTCCAATGTTTTGCCATTGTTCTGTGTATATGACGACAACTACTCCAATGTTTTGCCATTGTTCTGTGTATATGATGGCATCTACTCCAATGTCTTGCCATTGTTCTCTGTATATGACGACAACTACTCCAATGGTTTGCCATTGTTCTGTGTATATGACGACAACTACTCCAATGTTTTGCCATTGTTCTGTGTATATGATGGCATCTACTCCAATGTCTTGCCATTGTTCTCTGTATATGACGACAACTACTCCAATGATTTGTCATTTTTCTGTGTATATGACGACAGCTGATCTAATGATTTGCCATTGTTCTGTGTATATGACGACAGCTAATCCAATGCTTTGCCATTGTTCTCTGTATATGACGACAGCTACTCCAATGATTTGCCATCGTTCTGTGTATATGACGACAGCTACTCCAATGATTTGCCATTGTTCAGTGTATATGACGACAACTACTCCAATGTTATGCCATTGTTCTGTGTATATGACGACAGCTACTCCAATGATTTGCAATTGTTCTGTGTATATGACGACAGCTACTCCAGTGGTTTGCCATTGTTCTGTGTATATGACGACAGCTACTCCAATCTCCAAAGATTTGCCATTGTTCTGTGTATATGACGACAGCTACTCCAATGATTTGCCATTGTTCAGTGTATATGACCACAGCTACTCCAATGTTTTGCCATTGTTCAGTGTATATGAAGACAGCTACTCCAATGGTTTGCCATTGTTCTGTGTATATGACGACAGCTGCTCCAATGATTTGCCATTGTCCTGTGTATATGACGACAGCTGCTCCAATGATTTGCCATTGTCCTGTGTATATGACGACAGCTACTTTTGGATTTGCCAGTGTTCTGTGTATATGGCGACAGCTACTCCAATGGTTTGCCATTGTTCTGTGTATATGACGACAGCTACTCCAATGTTTTGCCATTGTTCTGTGTATATGACGACAACTACTCCAATGTTTTGCCATTGTTCTGTGTATATGATGGCATCTACTCCAATGTCTTGCCATTGTTCTCTGTATATGACGACAACTACTCCAATGGTTTGCCATTGTTCTGTGTATATGACGACAACTACTCCAATGTTTTGCCATTGTTCTGTGTATATGATGGCATCTACTCCAATGTCTTGCCATTGTTCTCTGTATATGACGACAACTACTCCAATGATTTGTCATTTTTCTGTGTATATGATGGCATCTACTCCAATGTCTTGCCATTGTTCTCTGTATATGACGACAACTACTCCAATGATTTGTCATTTTTCTGTGTATATGACGACAGCTGATCTAATGATTTGCCATTGTTCTGTGTATATGACGACAGCTAATCCAATGCTTTGCCATTGTTCTCTGTATATGACGACAGCTACTCCAATGATTTGCCATCGTTCTGTGTATATGACGACAGCTACTCCAATGATTTGCCATTGTTCAGTGTATATGACGACAACTACTCCAATGTTATGCCATTGTTCTGTGTATATGACGACAGCTACTCCAATGATTTGCAATTGTTCTGTGTATATGACGACAGCTACTCCAGTGGTTTGCCATTGTTCTGTGTATATGACGACAGCTACTCCAATCTCCAAAGATTTGCCATTGTTCTGTGTATATGACGACAGCTACTCCAATGATTTGCCATTGTTCAGTGTATATGACCACAGCTACTCCAATGTTTTGCCATTGTTCAGTGTATATGAAGACAGCTACTCCAATGGTTTGCCATTGTTCTGTGTATATGACGACAGCTGCTCCAATGATTTGCCATTGTCCTGTGTATATGACGACAGCTGCTCCAATGATTTGCCATTGTCCTGTGTATATGACGACAGCTACTTTTGGATTTGCCAGTGTTCTGTGTATATGGCGACAGCTACTCCAATGGTTTGCCATTGTTCTGTGTATATGACGACAGCTACTCCAATGTTTTGCCATTGTTCTGTGTATATGACGACAACTACTCCAATGTTTTGCCATTGTTCTGTGTATATGATGGCATCTACTCCAATGTCTTGCCATTGTTCTCTGTATATGACGACAACTACTCCAATGGTTTGCCATTGTTCTGTGTATATGACGACAACTACTCCAATGTTTTGCCATTGTTCTGTGTATATGATGGCATCTACTCCAATGTCTTGCCATTGTTCTCTGTATATGACGACAACTACTCCAATGATTTGTCATTTTTCTGTGTATATGACGACAGCTGATCAAATGATTTGCCATTGTTCTGTGTATATGACGACAGCTAATCCAATGCTTTGCCATTGTTCTCTGTATATGACGACAGCTACTCCAATGATTTGCCATCGTTCTGTGTATATGACGACAGCTACTCCAATGATTACCCATTGTTCTGCGTATATGACGACAACTACTCCAATGTTTTGCCATTGTTTTGTGTATATGACGACAGCTACTCCAATGATTTGCAATTGTTCTGTGTATATGACGACAGCTACTCCAGTGGTTTGCCATTGTTCTGTGTATATGACGACAGCTACTCCAATCTCCAAAGATTTGCCATTGTTCTGTGTATATGACGACAGCTAC
The DNA here is from genome assembly GCF_023055435.1 of Haliotis rufescens. NCBI lineage: Eukaryota > Metazoa > Mollusca > Gastropoda > Lepetellida > Haliotidae > Haliotis > Haliotis rufescens. The sequence continues at coordinate 6,165,951 of NW_025963935.1, forward strand.
TCCAATGATTTGCCATTGTTCAGTGTATATGACGACAGCTACTCCAATGTTTTGCCATTGTTCAGTGTTTATGAAGACAGCTACTCCAATGATTTGCCATTGTTCTGTGTATATGACGACAGCTGCTCCAATGATTTGCCATTGTCCTGTGTATATGACGACAGCTACTCTTGGATTTGTCATTGTTCTGTGTATATGACGACAACTACTCCAATGTTTTGCCATTGTTCTGTGTATATGATGGCATCTACTCCAATGTCTTGCCATTGTTCAGTGTTTATGACGACAGCTACTCTTGGATTTGTCATTGTTCTGTGTATATGACGACAACTACTCTTGGATTTGTCATTGTTCTGTGTATATGACGACAACTACTCCAATGATTTGCCATTGTTCTGTGTATATGACGACAACTACTCCAATGATTTGTCATTGTTCTGTGTAAAAGACGACAGCTAAACGTATTATTTGCCATTGTTATCTGTATATGACGACAGCTACTCCAATGATTTGCCATTTTTCTGTGTATATGACGACAGCTGATCTAATGATTTGCCATTGTTCTGTGTATATGACGACAGCTAATCCAATGATTTGCCATTGTTCTCTGTATGTGACGACAGCTACTCCAATGATTTGCCATCGTTCTGTGTATATGACGACAGCTACTCCAATGATTTGCCATTGTTCTGTGTATATGACGACAACTACTCCAATGTTTTGCCATTGTTCTGTGTATATGACGACAGCTACTCCAATGATTTGCAATTGTTCTGTGTATATGACGACAGCTACTCAAGTGGTTTGCCATTGTTCTATGTATATGACGACAGCTACTCCAATCTCCAAAGATTTGCCATTGTTCTGTGTATATGACGGGAGCTACTCCAATCTCCAAAGATTTGCCATTGTTCTGTGTATATGACGACAACTACTCCAATGTTTTGCCATTGTTCTGTGTATATGACGACAGCTACTCCAATCTTTTGCCATTGTTCAGTGTATATGACGACAGCTACTCCATTGATTTGCCATTGTTCTGTGTATATGACGACAGCTGCTCCAATGATTTGCCATTGTCCTGTGTATATGACGACAGCTACTCTTGGATTTGCCAGTGTTCTGTGTATATGGCGACAGCTACTCCAATGGTTTGCCATTGTTCTGTGTATATGACGACAACTACTCCAATGTTTTGCCATTGTTCTGTGTATATGACGACAGCTAATCCAATGATTTGCCATTGTTCTCTGTATATGACGACAGCTACTCCAATGATTTGCCATCGTTCTGTGTATATGACGACACCTACTCCAATGATTTGCCATTGTTCTGTGTATATGACGACAACTACTCCAATGTTTTGCCATTGTTCTGTGTATATGACGACAGCTACTCCAATGATTTGCCATTGTTCTGTGTATATGGCGACAGCTACTCCAATGATTTGCCATTGTTCTGTGTATATGGCGACAACTACTCCAATGTTTTGCCATTGTTCCGTGTATATGATGGCATCTACTCCAATGTCTTGCCATTGTTCTGTGTATATGACGACAGCTACTCCAATGATTTGCCATCGTTCTGTGTATATGACGACAGCTACTCCAATGATTTGCCATTGTTCTCTGTATATGACGACAACTACTCCAATGTTTTGCCATTGTTCTGTGTATATGACGACAGCTACTCCAATGATTTGCAATTGTTCTGTGTATATGACGACAGCTACTCCAGTGGTTTGCCATTGTTCTGTGTATATGACGACAGCTACTCCAATCTCCAAAGATTTGCCATTGTTCTGTGTATATGACGACAGCTACTCCAATGATTTGCCATTGTTCTGTGTATATGACGACAACTACTCCAATGTTTTGCCATTGTTCTGTGTATATGACGACAGCTACTCCAATGATTTGCAATTGTTCTGTGTATATGACGACAGCTACTCCAGTGGTTTGCCATTGTTCTGTGTATATGACGACAGCTTCTCCAATCTCCAAAGATTTGCCATCGTTCTGTGTATATGACGACAGCTACTCGAATGATTTGCCATTGTTCTGTGTATATGACGACAACTACTCCAATGTTTTGCCAGTGTTCTGTGTATATGACGACAGCTACTCCAATGATTTGCCATTGTTCTGTGTATATGACGACAGCTGCTCCAGTGGTTTGCCATTGTTCTGAGTAAATGCGACAGCTACTCCAATCTCCAAAGATTTGCCATTGTTCTGTGTATATGACGACAGCTACTCCAATCTGCAAAGATTTGCCATTGTTCTGTGTATATGACGACAACTACACCAATGTTCTGCCATTGTTCAGTGTATATGACGACAGCTACTCCAATGATTTGCCATTGTTCTGTGTATATGACGACAGCTGCTCCAATGATTTGCCATTGTCCTATGTATATGACGACAGCTACTCTTGGATTTGCCAGTGTTCTGTGTATATGGCGACAGCTACTCCAATGGTTTGCCATCGTTCTGTGTATATGACGACAGCTACTCCAATGATTTCCCATTGTTCTGTGTATATGACGACAACTACTCCAATGTTTTGCCATTGTTCTGTGTATATGACGACAGCTACTCCAATGATTTGCAATTGTTCTGTGTATATGACGACAGCTACTACAGTGGTTTGCCATTGTTCTGTGTATATGACGACAGTTTCTCCAATCTCCAAAGATTTGCCATTGTTCTGTGTATATGACGACAGCTACTCCAATGATTTGCCATTGTTCTGTGTATATGACGACAACTACTCCAATGTTTTGCCATTGTTCTGTGTATATGACGACAGCTACTCCAATGATTTGCAATTGTTCTGTGTATATGACGACAGTTACTCCAGTGGTTTGCCATTGTTCTGTGTATATGACGACTGCTTCTCCAATCTCCAAAGATTTGCCATCGTTCTGTGTATATGACGACAGCTACTCCAATGATTTGCCATTGTTCTGTGTATATGACGACAACTACTCCAATGTTTTGCCATTGTTCTGTGTATATGACGACAGCTACTCCAATGATTTGCAATTGTTCTGTGTATATGACGACAGCTACTCCAATGATTTGCCATTGTTCTGTGTATATGACGACAACTACTCCAATGTTTAGCCATTGTTCTGTGTATATGAGGACAGCTACTCCAATGATTTGCAATTGTTCTGTGTATATGACGACAGCTGCTCCAATGATTTGCCATTGTCCTATGTATATGACGACAGCTACTCTTGGATTTGCCATTGTTCTGTGTATATGACGACAACTACTCCAATGTTTTGCCATTGTTCCGTGTATATGATGGCATCTACTCCAATGTCTTGCCATTGTTCTCTGTATATGACGACAGCTAGTCCAATGATTTGCCATCGTTCTTTGTATATGACGACAGCTACTCCAATGATTTTCCATTGTTCTGTGTATATGACGACAACTACTCCAATGTTTTGCCATTGTTCTGTGTATATGACGACAGCTACTCCAATGATTTGCAATTGTTCTGTGTATATGACGACAGCTACTCCAGTGGTTTGCCATTGTTCTGTGTATATGACGACAGCTTCTCCAATCTCCAAAGATTTGCCATTGTTCTGTGTATATGACGACAGCTACTCCAATGATATGCCATTGTTCTGTGTATATGACGACAACTACTCCAATGTTTTGCCATTGTTCAGTGTATATGAAGACAGCTACTCCAATGGTTTGCCATTGTTCTGTGTATATGACGACAACTACTCCAATGTTTTGCCATTGTTCTCTGTATATGACGACAGCTACTCCAATGATTTGCCATTTTTCTGTGTATATGACGACAGCTGATCTAATGATTTGCCATTGTTCTGTGTATATGACGACAGCTAATCCAATGATTTGCCATTGTTCTCTGTATATGACGACAGCTAATCCAATGATTTGCCATCGTTCTGTGTATATGACGACAACTACTCCAATGATTTGCCATTGTTCTGTGTATATGACGACAACTACTCCAAAGTTTTGCCATTGTTCTGTGTATATGACGACAGCTACTCCAATGATTTGCAATTCTTCTGTGTATATGACGACAGCTGCTCCAGTGGTTTGCCATTGTTCTGTGTAAATGCGACAGCTACTCCAATCTCCAAAGATTTGCCATTGACGACAGCTACTCCAATCTCCAAAGATTTGCCATTGTTCTGTGTATATGACGACAACTACACCAATGTTTTGCCATTGTTCTGTGTATATGAAGACAGCTACTCCAATGATTTGCCATTGTTCTGTGTATATGACGACAGCTGCTCCAATGATTTGCCATTGTCCTATGTATATGACGACAGCTACTCTTGGATTTGCCAGTGTTCTGTGTATATGGCGACAGCTACTCCAATGTTTTGCCATTGTTCCGTGTATATGATGGCATCTACTCCAATGTCTTGCCATTGTTCTCTGTATATGACAACAGTTACTCTAATGGTTTGCCATTGTTTTGTGTATATGACGACAACTACTCCAATGTTTTGCCATTGTTCTGTGTATATGATGGCATCTACTCCAATGTCTTGGCATTGTTCTCTGTATATGACGACAGCTACTCCAATGATTTGTCATTGTTCTGTGTATATGACGACAGCTACTCCAGTGTTTTGCCATTGTTGAGTGTATATGACGACAACTACTCCAATGTTTTGCCATTGTTCTGTGTATATGACGACAGCTACTCCAATTATTTGACATTGTTCTGTTGATGTGACGACAGCTACTCCAGTGTTTTGCCATTGTTGAGTGTATATGACGACAGCTACTCCAATGATTTGCCATTTTTCTGTGTATATGACGACAGCTACTCCAATGATTTGCCATTTTTCTGTGTATATGACGACAGCTGATCTAATGATTTGCCATTGTTCTGTGTATATGACGACAGCTAATCCAATGACTTGCCATTGTTCTCTGTATATGACGACAGCTACTCCAATGATTTGCCATCGTTCTGTGTATAAGACGACAGCTACTCCAATGATTTGCCATTGTTCTGTGTATATGACCAAAACTACTCGAATGTTTTGCCATTGTTCTGTGTATATGACGACAGCTACTCCAATAATTTGCAATTGTTCTGTGTATATGACGACAGCTACTCCAGTGGTTTGCCATTGTTCTGTGTATATGACGACAGCTACTCCAATCTCCTAAGATTTGCCATTGTTCTGTGTATAAGACGACAGCTACTCCAATGATTTGCCATTGTTCTGTGTATATGACCAAAACTACTCGAATGTTTTGCCATTGTTCTGTGTATATGACGACAGCTACTCCAATAATTTGCAATTGTTCTGTGTATATGACGACAGCTACTCCAGTGGTTTGCCATTGTTCTGTGTATATGACGACAGCTACTCCAATCTCCTAAGATTTGCCATTGTTCTGTGTATAAGACGACAGCTACTCCAATGATTTGCCATTGTTCTGTGTATATGACCAAAACTACTCGAATGTTTTGCCATTGTTCTGTGTATATGACGACAGCTACTCCAATAATTTGCAATTGTTCTGTGTATATGACGACAACTACTCCAATGTTTTGCCATTGTTCTGTGTATATGACGACAGCTACTCCAATGTTTTGCCATTGTTCAGTGTATATGAAGACAGCTACTCCAATAATTTGCCATTGTTCTGTGTATATGACGACAGCTGCTCCAATGATTTGCCATTGTCCTGTGTATATGACGACAGCTACTCCAATCTCCAATGATTTGCCATTGTTCTGTGTATATGACGACAGCTAAACGAATGATTTGCCATTGTTCTGTGTATAAGACGACAGCTGCTCTAATGATTTGCCATTGTTCTCTGTATAAGACGACAGTGAAACGAAAGATTGACCATTGTTCTCTGTTTATGACGACAGCTGCTCTAATGATTTGCCATTGTTCTGTGTATATGACGACAGCTACTCTAGTGATTTGCCGTTGTTCTGTGTATATGACGACAGCCATTCCAATGATTTGCCATTGTTCAGTGTATTTGACGACAGCTGCTCCAATGATTTGTCATTGTTCTGTGTATGTGACGACAGCTGCTCTAATGATTTGCCTTTGTTCTCTTTATATGATGACAGCTACTCCAATGTATTCCCATTGTTCTGTGAATATGACGACAGCTACTCCAATTATTTGACATTGTTCTGTGTATGTGACGACAGCTACTCCAGTGTTTTGCCATTGTTGAGTGTATATGACGACAGCTACTCCAATGATTTGCCATTTTTCTGTGTATATGACGACAACTACTCCAATGTTTTGCCATTGTTCTGTGTATATGACGACAGCTACTCCAATGATTTGCCATTGTTCTCTGTATATGACGACAGCTACTCCAATTATTTGACATTGTTCTGTTGATGTGACGACAGCTACTCCAGTGTTTTGCCATTGTTGAGTGTATATGACGACAGCTACTCCAATGATTTGCCATTTTTCTGTGTATATGACGACAGCTACTCCAATGATTTGCCATTTTTCTGTGTATATGACGACAGCTGATCTAATGATTTGCCATTGTTCTGTGTATATGACGACAGCTAATCCAATGACTTGCCATTGTTCTCTGTATATGACGACAGCTACTCCAATGATTTGCCATCGTTCTGTGTATAAGACGACAGCTACTCCAATGATTTGCCATTGTTCTGTGTATATGACCAAAACTACTCGAATGTTTTGCCATTGTTCTGTGTATATGACGACAGCTACTCCAATAATTTGCAATTGTTCTGTGTATATGACGACAGCTACTCCAGTGGTTTGCCATTGTTCTGTGTATATGACGACAGCTACTCCAATCTCCTAAGATTTGCCATTGTTCTGTGTATAAGACGACAGCTACTCCAATGATTTGCCATTGTTCTGTGTATATGACCAAAACTACTCGAATGTTTTGCCATTGTTCTGTGTATATGACGACAGCTACTCCAATAATTTGCAATTGTTCTGTGTATATGACGACAGCTACTCCAGTGGTTTGCCATTGTTCTGTGTATATGACGACAGCTACTCCAATCTCCTAAGATTTGCCATTGTTCTGTGTATAAGACGACAGCTACTCCAATGATTTGCCATTGTTCTGTGTATATGACCAAAACTTCTCGAATGTTTTGCCATTGTTCTGTGTATATGACGACAGCTACTCCAATAATTTGCAATTGTTCTGTGTATATGACGACAACTACTCCAATGTTTTGCCATTGTTCTGTGTATATGACGACAGCTACTCCAATGTTTTGCCATTGTTCAGTGTATATGAAGACAGCTACTCCAATAATTTGCCATTGTTCTGTGTATATGACGACAGCTGCTCCAATGATTTGCCATTGTCCTGTGTATATGACGACAGCTACTCCAATCTCCAATGATTTGCCATTGTTCTGTGTATATGACGACAGCTAAACGAATGATTTGCCATTGTTCTGTGTATAAGACGACAGCTGCTCTAATGATTTGCCATTGTTCTCTGTATAAGACGACAGTGAAACGAAAGATTGACCATTGTTCTCTGTTTATGACGACAGCTGCTCTAATGATTTGCCATTGTTCCGTGTATGTGACGACAGCTACTCCAATGATTTGACATTGTTCTCTGTATATGACGACAGCTACTCCCATGATTTGCCATTGTTCTGTGTATATGACGACAGCTACTCTAGTGATTTGCCGTTGTTCTGTGTATATGACGACAGCCATTCCAATGATTTGCCATTGTTCAGTGTATTTGACGACAGCTGCTCCAATGATTTGTCATTGTTCTGTGTATGTGACGACAGCTGCTCTAATGATTTGCCTTTGTTCTCTTTATATGATGACAGCTACTCCAATGTATTCCCATTGTTCTGTGAATATGACGACAGCTACTCCAATTATTTGACATTGTTCTGTGTATGTGACGACAGCTACTCCAGTGTTTTGCCATTGTTGAGTGTATATGACGACAGCTACTCCAATGATTTGCCATTTTTCTGTGTATATGACGACAACTACTCCAATGTTTTGCCATTGTTCTGTGTATATGACGACAGCTACTCCAATGATTTGCCATTGTTCTCTGTATATGACGACAGCTACTCCAATTATTTGACATTGTTCTGTTGATGTGACGACAGCTACTCCAGTGTTTTGCCATTGTTGAGTGTATATGACGACAGCTACTCCAATGATTTGCCATTTGTCTGTGTATATGACGACAGCTGATCTAATGATTTGCCATTGTTCTGTGTATATGACGACAGCTAATCCAATGCTTTGCCATTGTTGTCTGTATATGACGACAGCTACTCCAATGATTTGCCATCGTTCTGTGTATATGACGACAGCTACTCCAATGATTTGCCATTGTTCTGTGTATATGACGACAACTACTCTAATGTTTTGCCATTGTTCTGTGTATATGACGACAGCTACTCCAATGATTTGCAATAGTTCTGTGTATATGACGACAGCTACTCCAGTGGTTTGCCATTGTTCTGTGTATATGACGACAGCTACTCCAATGATTTGCCATTGTTCTGTGTATATAACGACAACTACTCCAATGTTTTGCCATTGTTCTGTGTAAATGACGACAGCTACTCCAATGTTTTGCCATTGTTCAGTGTATATGAAGACAGCTACTCCAATGATTTGCCATTGTTCTGTGTATATGACGACAGCTGCTCCAATGATTTGCCATTGTCCTGTGTATATGACGACAGCTACTCATGGATTTGCCAGTGTTCTGTGTATATGGCGACAGCTACTCCAATGGTTTGCCATTGTTCTGTGTATATGACGACAACTACTCCAATGTTTTGCCATTGTTCTGTGTATATGAAGACAGCTACTCCAATGATTTGCAATTGTTCTGTGTATATGACGACAGCTACTCCAGTGGTTTGCCATTGTTCTGTGTATATGACGACAGCTACTCCAATCTCCAAAGATTTGCCATCGTTCTGTGTATATGACGACAGCTACTCCAATGATTTGCCATTGTTCTGCGTATATGACGACAACTACTCCAATGTTTTGCCATTGTTCTGTGTAAAAGACGACAGCTACTCCAATGATTTGCCATTGTTCTGTGTATATGACGACAGCTACTCCAATGATTGGCCATTGTCCTGTGTATATGACGACAGCTACTCTTGGATTTGCCAGTGTTCTGTGTATATGGCGACAGCTACTCCAATGGTTTGCCATTGTTCTGTGTATACGACGACAACTACTCCAATGTTTTGCCATTGTTCTGTGTATATGATGGCATCTACTCCAATGTCTTCCCATTGTTCTCTGTATATGACGACAGCTACTCCAATGATTTGTCATTTTTCTGTGTATATGACGACAGCTGATCTAATGATTTTCCATTGTTCTGTGTATATGACGACAGCTAATCCAATGCTTTGCCATTCTTCTCTGTATATGACGACAGCTTCTCCAATGATTTGCCATCGTTCTGTGTATATGACGACAGCTACTCCAATGATTTGCCATTGTTCTGTGTATATGACGACAACTATTCCAATGTTTTGGCATTGTTCTGTGTATATGACGACAGCTACTCCAATGATTTGCAATTGTTGAGTGTATATGACGACAGCTACTCCAGTGGTTTGCCATTGTTCTGTGTATATGACGACAGCTACTCCAATCTCCAAAGATTTGCCATTGTTCTGTGTATATGACGACAGCTACTCCAATGATTTGCCATTGTTCTGTGTATATGACGACAACTACTCCAATGTTTTGCCATTGTTCTGTGTAAATGACGACAGCTACTCAAATGTTTTGCCATTGTTCAGTGTATATGAAGACAGCTACTCCAATGATTTGCCATTGTTCTGTGTATATGACGACAGCTGCTCCAATGATTTGCCATTGTCCTGTGTATATGACGACAGCTACTCTTGGATTTGCCAGTGTTCTGTGTATATGGCGACAGCTACTCCAATGGTTTGCCATTGTTCTGTGTATATGACGACAACAACTCCAATGTTTTGCCATTGTTCTGTGTATATGATGGCATCTACTCCAATGTCTTGCCATTGTTCTCTGTATATGACGACAGCTACTCCAATGATTTGTCATTGTTCTGTGTATAAGACGACAGCTAAACGAATTATTTGCCATTGTTATCTGTATATGACGACAGCTACTCCAATGATTTGCCATTGTTCTGTGTATATGACGACAGCTACTCCAATGATTTGCCATCGTTCTGTGTATATGACGACAGCTACTCCAATGATTTGCCATTGTTCTGTGTATATGACGACAACTACTCCAATGTTTTGGCATTGTTCTGTGTATATGACGACAGCTACTCCAATGATTTGCAATTGTTCTGTGTATATGACGACAGCTACTCCAGTGGTTTGCCATTGTTCTGTGTATATGACGACAGCTACTCTAATCTCCAAAGATTTGCCATTGTTCTGCGTATATGACGACAGCTACTCCAATGATTTGCCATTGTTCTGTGTATATGACGACAACTACTCCAATGTTTTGCCATTGTTCAGTGTAAATGACGACAGCTACTCCAATGTTTTGCCATTGTTCAATGTATATGACGACAGCTACTCCCATGATTTGCCATTGTTCTGTGTATATGACGACAACTACTCCAATGTTTTGGCATTGTTCTGTGTATATGACGACAGCTACTCCAATGATTTGCAATTGTTCTGTGTATATGACGACAGCTACTCCAGTGGTTTGCCATTGTTCTGTGTATATGACGACAGCTACTCTAATCTCCAAAGATTTGCCATTGTTCTGCGTATATGACGACAGCTACTCCAATGATTTGCCATTGTTCTGTGTATATGACGACAACTACTCCAATGTTTTGCCATTGTTCAGTGTAAATGACGACAGCTACTCCAATGTTTTGCCATTGTTCAATGTATATGACGACAGCTACTCCCATGATTTGCCATTGTTCTGTGTATATGACGACAGCTACTCTAGTGATTTGCCGTTGTTCTGTGTATATGACGACAGCCATTCCAATGATTTGCCATTGTTCAGTGTATTTGACGACAGCTGCTCCAATGATTTGTCATTGTTCTGTGTATGTGACGACAGCTGCTCTAATGATTTGCCTTTGTTCTCTTTATATGATGACAGCTACTCCAATGTATTCCCATTGTTCTGTGAATATGACGACAGCTACTCCAATTATTTGACATTGTTCTGTGTATGTGACGACAGCTACTCCAGTGTTTTGCCATTGTTGAGTGTATATGACGACAGCTACTCCAATGATTTGCCATTTTTCTGTGTATATGACGACAACTACTCCAATGTTTTGCCATTGTTCTGTGTATATGACGACAGCTACTCCAATGATTTGCCATTGTTCTCTGTATATGACGACAGCTACTCCAATTATTTGACATTGTTCTGTTGATGTGACGACAGCTACTCCAGTGTTTTGCCATTGTTGAGTGTATATGACGACAGCTACTCCAATGATTTGCCATTTTTCTGTGTATATGACGACAGCTACTCCAATGATTTGCCATTTTTCTGTGTATATGACGACAGCTGATCTAATGATTTTCCATTGTTCTGTGTATATGACGACAGCTAATCCAATGACTTGCCATTGTTCTCTGTATATGACGACAGCTACTCCAATGATTTGCCATCGTTCTGTGTATAAGACGACAGCTACTCCAATGATTTGCCATTGTTCTGTGTATATGACCAAAACTACTCGAATGTTTTGCCATTGTTCTGTGTATATGACGACAGCTACTCCAATAATTTGCAATTGTTCTGTGTATATGACGACAGCTACTCCAGTGGTTTGCCATTGTTCTGTGTATATGACGACAGCTACTCCAATCTCCTAAGATTTGCCATTGTTCTGTGTATAAGACGACAGCTACTCCAATGATTTGCCATTGTTCTGTGTATATGACCAAAACTACTCGAATGTTTTGCCATTGTTCTGTGTATATGACGACAGCTACTCCAATAATTTGCAATTGTTCTGTGTATATGACGACAGCTACTCCAGTGGTTTGCCATTGTTCTGTGTATATGACGACAGCTACTCCAATCTCCTAAGATTTGCCATTGTTCTGTGTATAAGACGACAGCTACTCCAATGATTTGCCATTGTTCTGTGTATATGACCAAAACTTCTCGAATGTTTTGCCATTGTTCTGTGTATATGACGACAGCTACTCCAATAATTTGCAATTGTTCTGTGTATATGACGACAACTACTCCAATGTTTTGCCATTGTTCTGTGTATATGACGACAGCTACTCCAATGTTTTGCCATTGTTCAGTGTATATGAAGACAGCTACTCCAATAATTTGCCATTGTTCTGTGTATATGACGACAGCTGCTCCAATGATTTGCCATTGTCCTGTGTATATGACGACAGCTACTCCAATCTCCAATGATTTGCCATTGTTCTGTGTATATGACGACAGCTAAACGAATGATTTGCCATTGTTCTGTGTATAAGACGACAGCTGCTCTAATGATTTGCCATTGTCCTCTGTATAAGACGACAGTGAAACGAAAGATTGACCATTGTTCTCTGTTTATGACGACAGCTGCTCTAATGATTTGCCATTGTTCCGTGTATGTGACGACAGCTACTCCAATGATTTGACATTGTTCTCTGTATATGACGACAGCTACTCCCATGATTTGCCATTGTTCTGTGTATATGACGACAGCTACTCTAGTGATTTGCCGTTGTTCTGTGTATATGACGACAGCCATTCCAATGATTTGCCATTGTTCAGTGTATTTGACGACAGCTGCTCCAATGATTTGTCATTGTTCTGTGTATGTGACGACAGCTGCTCTAATGATTTGCCTTTGTTCTCTTTATATGATGACAGCTACTCCAATGTATTCCCATTGTTCTGTGAATATGACGACAGCTACTCCAATTATTTGACATTGTTCTGTGTATGTGACGACAGCTACTCCAGTGTTTTGCCATTGTTGAGTGTATATGACGACAGCTACTCCAATGATTTGCCATTTTTCTGTGTATATGACGACAACTACTCCAATGTTTTGCCATTGTTCTGTGTATATGACGACAGCTACTCCAATGATTTGCCATTGTTCTCTGTATATGACGACAGCTACTCCAATTATTTGACATTGTTCTGTTGATGTGACGACAGCTACTCCAGTGTTTTGCCATTGTTGAGTGTATATGACGACAGCTACTCCAATGATTTGCCATTTGTCTGTGTATATGACGACAGCTGATCTAATGATTTGCCATTGTTCTGTGTATATGACGACAGCTAATCCAATGCTTTGCCATTGTTCTCTGTATATGACGACAGCTACTCCAATGATTTGCCATCGTTCTGTGTATATGACGACAGCTACTCCAATGATTTGCCATTGTTCTGTGTATATGACGACAACTACTCTAATGTTTTGCCATTGTTCTGTGTATATGACGACAGCTACTCCAATGATTTGCAATAGTTCTGTGTATATGACGACAGCTACTCCAGTGGTTTGCCATTGTTCTGTGTATATGACGACAGCTACTCCAATGATTTGCCATTGTTCTGTGTATATAACGACAACTACTCCAATGTTTTGCCATTGTTCTGTGTAAATGACGACAGCTACTCCAATGTTTTGCCATTGTTCAGTGTATATGAAGACAGCTACTCCAATGATTTGCCATTGTTCTGTGTATATGACGACAGCTGCTCCAATGATTTGCCATTGTCCTGTGTATATGACGACAGCTACTCATGGATTTGCCAGTGTTCTGTGTATATGGCGACAGCTACTCCAATGGTTTGCCATTGTTCTGTGTATATGACGACAACTACTCCAATGTTTTGCCATTGTTCTGTGTATATGAAGACAGCTACTCCAATGATTTGCAATTGTTCTGTGTATATGACGACAGCTACTCCAGTGGTTTGCCATTGTTCTGTGTATATGACGACAGCTACTCCAATCTCCAAAGATTTGCCATCGTTCTGTGTATATGACGACAGCTACTCCAATGATTTGCCATTGTTCTGCGTATATGACGACAACTACTCCAATGTTTTGCCATTGTTCTGTGTAAAAGACGACAGCTACTCCAATGATTTGCCATTGTTCTGTGTATATGACGACAGCTACTCCAATGATTGGCCATTGTCCTGTGTATATGACGACAGCTACTCTTGGATTTGCCAGTGTTCTGTCTATATATGGCGACAGCTACTCCAATGGTTTGCCATTGTTCTGTGTATACGACGACAACTACTCCAATGTTTTGCCATTGTTCTGTGTATATGATGGCATCTACTCCAATGTCTTCCCATTGTTCTCTGTATATGACGACAGCTACTCCAATGATTTGTCATTTTTCTGTGTATATGACGACAGCTGATCTAATGATTTTCCATTGTTCTGTGTATATGACGACAGCTAATCCAATGCTTTGCCATTGTTCTCTGTATATGACGACAGCTTCTCCAATGATTTGCCATCGTTCTGTGTATATGACGACAGCTACTCCAATGATTTGCCATTGTTCTGTGTATATGACGACAACTATTCCAATGTTTTGGCATTGTTCTGTGTATATGACGACAGCTACTCCAATGATTTGCAATTGTTCTGTGTATATGACGACAGCTACTCCAGTGGTTTGCCATTGTTCTGTGTATATGACGACAGCTACTCCAATCTCCAAAGATTTGCCATTGTTCTGTGTATATGACGACAGCTACTCCAATGATTTGCCATTGTTCTGTGTATATGACGACAACTACTCCAATGTTTTGCCATTGTTCTGTGTAAATGACGACAGCTACTCAAATGTTTTGCCATTGTTCAGTGTATATGAAGACAGCTACTCCAATGATTTGCCATTGTTCTGTGTATATGACGACAGCTGCTCCAATGATTTGCCATTGTCCTGTGTATATGACGACAGCTACTCTTGGATTTGCCAGTGTTCTGTGTATATGGCGACAGCTACTCCAATGGTTTGCCATTGTTCTGTGTATATGACGACAACAACTCCAATGTTTTGCCATTGTTCTGTGTATATGATGGCATCTACTCCAATGTCTTGCCATTGTTCTCTGTATATGACGACAGCTACTCCAATGATTTGTCATTGTTCTGTGTATAAGACGACAGCTAAACGAATTATTTGCCATTGTTATCTGTATATGACGACAGCTACTCCAATGATTTGCCATTGTTCTGTGTATATGACGACAGCTACTCCAATGATTTGCCATCGTTCTGTGTATATGACGACAGCTACTCCAATGATTTGCCATTGTTCTGTGTATATGACGACAACTACTCCAATGTTTTGGCATTGTTCTGTGTATATGACGACAGCTACTCCAATGATTTGCAATTGTTCTGTGTATATGACGACAGCTACTCCAGTGGTTTGCCATTGTTCTGTGTATATGACGACAGCTACTCTAATCTCCAAAGATTTGCCATTGTTCTGCGTATATGACGACAGCTACTCCAATGATTTGCCATTGTTCTGTGTATATGACGACAACTACTCCAATGTTTTGCCATTGTTCAGTGTAAATGACGACAGCTACTCCAATGTTTTGCCATTGTTCAATGTATATGAAGACAGCTACTCCAATGATTTGCCATTGTTCTGTGTATATGACGACAGCTGCTCCAATGATTTGCCATTGTCCTGTGTATATGACGACAGCTACTCTTGGATTTGCCAGTGTTCTGTGTATATGACGACAGCTGCTCCAATGATTTGCCATTGTCCTGTGTATATGACGACAACTACTCCAATGTTTTGTCATTGTTCTGTGTAAATGACGACAGCTACTCCAATGTTTTGCCATTGTTCTGTGTATATGAAGACAGCTACTCCAATGATTTGCAATTGTTCTGTGTATATGACGACAGCTACTCCAGTGGTTTGCCATTGTTCTGTGTATATGACGACTGCTGCTCCAATCTCCAAAGATTTGCCCTTGTTCTGTGTATATGACGACAGCTACTCCAATGATTTGCCATTGTTCTGCGTATATGACGACAACTACTCCAATGTTTTGCCATTGTTCAGTGTATATGAAGAGAGCTACTCCAATGATTTGCCATTGTTCTGTGTATATGACGACAGCTGCTCCAATGATTTGCCATTGTCCTGTGTATATGACGACAGCTACTCTTGGATTTGCCAGTGTGCTGTGTATATGGCGACAGCTACTCCAATGGTTTGCCATTGTTCTGTGTATATGACAACAACTACTCCAATGTTTTGCCATTGTTCTGTGTATATGATGGCATCTACTCCAATGTCTTGCCATTGTTCTCTGTATATGACGACAGCTACTCCAATGATTTGTCATTTTTCTGTGTATATGACGACAGCTGATGTAATGATTTGCCATTGTTCTGTGTATATGACGACAGCTAATCCAATGCTTTGCCATTGTTCTCTGTATATGACGACAGCTACTCCAATGATTTGCCATCGTTCTGTGTATATGACGACAGCTACTCCAATGATTTGCCATTGTTCTGTGTATATGACGACAACTACTCCAGTGGTTTGCCATTGTTCTGTGTATATGACGACAGCTACTCCAATCTCCAAAGATTTGCCATTGTTCTGTGCATATGACGACAGCTACTCCAATGATTTGCCATTGTTCTGTGTATATGACGACAACTACTCCAATGGTTTGCCATTGTTCTGTGTAAATGACGACAGCTACTCCAATGTTTTGCCATTGTTCAGTGTATATGACGACAGCTGCTCCAATGATTTGCCATTGTCCTGTGTATATGACGACAGCTACTCTTGGATTTTCCAGTGTTCTGTGTATATGGCGACAGCTACTCCAGTGGTTTGCCATTGTTCTGTGTATATGACGACAACTACTCCAATGTTTTGCCATTGTTCCTTGTATATGACGACAAGTACTCCAGTGGTTTGCCATTGTTCTGTGTGTATGACGACAGCTACTCCAATCTCCAAAGATTTGCCATTGTTCTGTGTATATGACGACAGCTACTCCAATGATTTGCCATTGTTCTGTGTATATGACGACAGCTACTCCAATGTTTTGCCATTGTTCTGTGTAAATGACGACAGCTACTCCAATGTTTTGCCATTGTTCAGTGTATATGACGACAGCTGCTCCAATGATTTGCCATTGTCCTGTGTATATGACGACAGCTACTCTTGGATTTTCCAGTGTTCTGTGTATATGGCGACAGCTACTCCAATGGTTTGCCATTGTTCTGTGTATATGACGACAACAACTCCAATGTTTTGCCATTGTTCTGTGTATATGATGGCATCTACTCCAATGTCTTGCCATTGTTCTCTGTATATGACGACAGCTACTCCAATGATTTGTCATTGTTCTGTGTATAAGACGACAGCTAAACGAATTATTTGCCATTGTTATCTGTATATGACGACAGCTACTCCAATGATTTGCCATCGTTCTGTGTATATTACGACAGCTACTCCAATGATTTGCCATTGTTCTGTGTATATGACGACAACTACTCCAATGTTTTGCCATTGTTCTGTGTATATGACGACAGCTACTCCAATGTTTTGCAATTGTTATGTGTATATGACGACAGCTACTCCAGTGGTTTGCCATTGTTCTATGTATATGACGACAGCTACTCCAATCTCCAAAGATTTGCCATTGTTCTGTGTATATGACGACAGCTACTCCAATCTCCAAAGATTTGCCATTGTTCTGTGTATATGACGACAACTACTCCAATGTTTTGCCATTGTTCTGTGTATATGACGACAGCTACTCCAATCTTTTGCCATTGTTCAGTGTTTATGACGACAGCTACTCCAATGATTTGCCATTGTTCTGTGTATATGACGACAACTGATCTAATGATTTGCCATTGTTCTGTGTATATGACGACAGCTAATCCAGTGCTTTGCCATTGTTCAGTGTATATGGCGACAGCTACTCCAATCTTTTGCCATTGTTCAGTGTATATGACGACAGCTACTCCAATGATTTGCCATTTTTCTGTGTATATGACGACAGCTGATCTAATGATTTGCCATTGTTCTGTGTATATGACGACAGCTAATCCAATGCTTTGCCAGCTACTCCAATGATTTGCCATCGTTCTGTGTATATGACGACAGGTACTCCAATGATTTGCCATTGTTCTGTGTATATGATGACAACTACTCCAAAGTTTTGCCATTGTTCTGTGTATATGACGACAGCTACTCCAATGATTTGCCATTGTTCTGTGTATATGACGACAGCTACTCCAATGATTTGCAATTGTTCTGTGTATATGACGACAGCTACTCCAGAGGTTTGCCATTGTTCTGTGTACATGACGACAGCTTCTCCAATCTCCAAAGATTTGCCATTGTTCTGTGTATATGACGACAGCTACTCCAATGATTTGCCATTGTTCTGTGTATATGACGACAACCACTCCAATGTTTTGCCATTGTTCTGTGTATATGACGACAGCTACTCCAATGTTTTGCCATTGTTCAGTGTATATGAAGACAGCTACTCCAATGATTTGCCATTGTTCTGTGTATATGACGACAGCTGCTCCAATGATTTGCCATTGTCCTGTGTATATGACGACAGCTACCCTTGGATTTGCCAGTGTTCTGTGTATATGGCGACAGCTACTCCAATGGTTTGCCATTGTTCTGTGTATATGACGACAGCTAATCCAATGATTTGCCATTGTTCTCTGTATATGACGACAGCTACTCCAATGATTTGCCATTTTTCTTTGTATATGACGACAGGTACTCCAATGATTTGCAATTGTTCTGTGTATATGACGACAGCTACTCCAGTGGTTTGCCATTGTTCTGTGTAAATGCGACAGCTACTCCAATCTCCAAAGTTTTGCCATTGTTCTGTGTATATGACGACAGCTACTCCAATCTCCAAATATTTGCCATTGTTCAGTGTATATGACGACAGCTACTCCAATGATTTGCCATTGTTCTGTGTATATGACGACAGCTGCTCCAATGATTTGCCATTGTCCTGTGTATATGACGACAGCTACTCTTGGATTTGCCAGTGTTCTGTGTATATGGCGACAGCTACTCCAGTGGTTTGCCATTGTTCTGTGTATATGACGACAACTACTCCAATGTTTTGCCATTGTTCCTTGTATATGATGGCATCTACTCCAATGTCTTGCCGTTGTTCTCTGTATATGACAACTGTTACTCTAATGGTTTGCCATTGTTTTGTGTATATGACGACAACTACTCCAATGTTTTGCCATTGTTCTGTGTATATGATGGCATCTACTCCAATGTCTTGGCATTATCTCTGTATATGACGACAGCTACTCCAATGATTTGTCATTGTTCTGTGTATAAGACGACAGCTACTCCAGTGTTTTGCCATTGTTGAGTGTATATGACGACAACTACTCCAATGTTTTGCCATTGTTCTGTGTATATGACGACAGCTACTCCAATTATTTGACATTGTTCTGTTGATGTGACGACAGCTACTCTAGTGTTTTGCCATTGTTGAGTGTATATGACGACAGCTACTCCAATGATTTGCCATTTTTCTGTGTATATGACGACAGCTGATCTAATGATTTGCCATTGTTCTGTGTATATGACGACAGCTAATCCAATGATTTGCCATTGTTCTCTGTATATGACGACAGCTACTCCAATGATTTGCCATCGTTCTGTGTATATGACGACAGCTACTCCAATGATTTGCCATTGTTCTGTGTATATGACGACAACTACTCCAATGTTTTGCCATTGTTCTGTGTATATGACGACAGCTGATCTAATGATTTGCCATTGTTCTGTGTATATGACGACAGCTAATCCAATGATTTGCCATTGTTCTGTGTATATGACGACAACTACTCGAATGATTTGCCATTTTTCTGTGTATATGACGACAACTGATCTAATGATTTGCCATTGTTCTGTGTATATGACGACAGCTAATCCAATGATTTGCCATTGTTCTCTGTATATGACGACAGCTACTCCAATGATTGGCCATCGTTCTGTGTATATGACGACAGCTACTCCAATGATTTCCCATTGTTCTGTGTATATGACGACAGCTACTCCAGTGGTTTGCCATTGTTCTGTGTAAATGCGACAGCTACTCCAATCTCCAAAGTTTTGCCATTGTTCTGTGTATATGACGACAGCTACTCCAATCTCCAAAGATTTGCCATTGTTCTGTGTATATGACGACAGCTACTCCAATCTCCAAATATTTGCCATTGTTCTGTGTATATGACGACAACTACTCCAATGTTTTGCCATTGTTCAGTGTATATGACGACAGCTACTCCAATGATTTGCCATTGTTCTGTGTATATGACGACAGCTGCTACAATGATTTGCCATTGTCCTGTGTATATGACGACAGCTACTCTTGGATTTGCCAGTGTTCTGTGTATATGGCGACAGCTACTCCAATGGTTTGCCATTGTTCTGTGTATATGACGACAACTACTCCAATGTTTTGCCATTGTTCCTTGTATATGATGGCATCTACTCCAATGTCTTGCCGTTGTTCTCTGTATATGACAACTGTTACTCTAATGGTTTGCCATTGTTTTGTGTATATGACGACAACTACTCCAATGTTTTGCCATTGTTCTGTGTATATGATGGCATCTACTCCAATGTCTTGGCATTATCTCTGTATATGACGACAGCTACTCCAATGATTTGTCATTGTTCTGTGTATAAGACGACAGCTACTCCAGTGTTTTGCCATTGTTGAGTGTATATGACGACAACTACTCCAATGTTTTGCCATTGTTCTGTGTATATGACGACAGCTACTCCAATTATTTGCCATTGTTCTGTTGATGTGACGACAGCTACTCTAGTGTTTTGCCATTGTTGAGTGTATATGACGACAGCTACTCCAATGATTTGCCATTTTTCTGTGTATATGACGACAGCTGATCTAATGATTTGCCATTGTTCTGTGTATATGACGACAGCTAATCCAATGATTTGCCATTGTTCTCTGTATATGACGACAGCTACTCCAATGATTTGCCATCGTTCTGTGTATATGACGACAGCTACTCCAATGATTTGCCATTGTTCTGTGTATATGACGACAACTACTCCAATGTTTTGCAATTGTTCTGTGTATATGACGACAGCTGATCTAATGATTTGCCATTGTTCTGTGTATATGACGACAGCTAATCCAATGATTTGCCATTGTTCTCTGTATATGACGACAGCTACTCCAATGATTTGCCATCGTTCTGTGTATATGACGACAGCTACTCCAATGATTTGCCATTGTTCTGTGTATATGACGACAACTACTCCAATGATTTGCCATTTTTCGGTGTATATGACGACAGCTGATCTAATGATTTGCCATTGTTCTGTGTATATGACGACAGCTAATCCAATGATTGGCCATTGTTCTCTGTATATGACGACAGCTACTCCAATGATTTGCCATCGTTCTGTGTATATGACGACAGCTACTCCAATGATTTGCCATTGTTCTGTGTATATGACGACAACTACTCCAATGATTTGCCATTTTTCTGTGTATATGACGACAGCTGATCTAATGATTTGCCATTGTTCTGTGTATATGACGACAGCTAATCCAATGATTTGCCATTGTTCTCTGTATATGACGACAGCTACTCCAATGATTTGCCATCGTTCTGTGTATATGACGACAGCTACTCCAATGATTTGCCATTGTTCTGTGTATATGACGACAACTACTCCAATGTTTTGCCATTGTTCTGTGTATATGACGACAGCTACTCCAATGATTTGCAATTGTTCTGTGTATATGACGACAGCTACTCCAGTGGTTTGCCATTGTTCTGTGTATATGACTACAGCTACTCCAATCTCCTAAGATTTGCCATTGTTCTGTGTATATGACGACAGCTACTCCAATGATTTGCCATTGTTCTGTGTATATGACGACAACTACTCCAATGTTTTGCCATTGTTCTGTGTATATGACGACAGCTACTCCAATGTTTTGCCATTGTTCAGTGTATATGAAGACAGCTACTCCAATAATTTGCCATTGTTCTGTGTATATGACGACAGCTACTCTTGGATTTGCCAGTGTTCTGTGTATATGGCGACAGTTACTCCAATGGTTTGCCATTGTTCTGTGTATATGACGACAACTACTCCAATGTTTTGCCATTGTTCTGTGTATATGATGGCATCTACTCCAATGTCTTGCCATTGTTCTCTGTATATGACGATAGCTACTCCAATGATTTGTCATTGTTCTGTGTATAAGACGACAGCTAAACGAATTATTTGCCATTGTTCTCTGTATATGACGACAGCTACTCCAATGAATTGCCATTTTTCTGTGTATATGACGACAGCTAAACGAATTATTTGCCATTGTTCTCTGTATATGACGACAGCTACTCCAATGAATTGCCATTTTTCTGTGTATATGACGACAGCTGATCTAATGATTTGCCATTGTTCTGTGTATATGACGACAGCTAATCCAATGATTTGCCATTGTTCTGTGTATATGACGACAGCTACTCCAATGATTTGCCATCGTTCTGTGTATATGACGACAGCTACTCCAATGATTTGCCATTGTTCTGTGTATATGACGACAACCACTCCAATGTTTTGGCATTGTTCTGTGTATATGACGACAGCTACTCCAATGATTTGCAATTGTTCTGTGTATATGACGACAGCCACTCCAGTGGTTTGCCATTGTTCTGTGTATATGACGACAGCTACTCCAATCTCCAAAGATTTGCCATTGTTCTCTGTATATGACGACAACTACTCCAATGTTTTGCCATTGTTCTGTGTATATGACGACAGCTACTCCAATCTTTTGCCATTGTTCTGTGTATATGACGACAGCTACTCCAATGATTTGCCAATGTGCTGTGTATATGACGACAGCTACTCTTGGATTTGCCAGTGTTCTGTGTATATGGCGACAGCTACTCCAATGGTTTGCCATTGTTCTGTGTATATGACGACAACTACTCCAATGTTTTGCCATTGTTCTGTGTATATGATGGCATCTACTCCAATGTCTTGCCATTGATCTCTGTATATGACAACAGTTACTCTAAAGGTTTGCCATTGTTTTGTGTATATGACGACAACTACTCCAATGTTTTGCCATTGTTCTGTGTATATGATGGCATCTACTCCAATGTCTTGCCATTGTTCTCTGTATATGACGACAGCTACTCCAATGATTTGTCATTGTTCTGTGTATAAGACGACAGCTAAACGAATTATTTGCCATTGTTCTCTGTATATGACGTTAGCTACTCCCATGATTTGTCATTGTTCTGTGCATATGACGGCAGCTACTCCAACGATTTTTCATTTTTCTGTGTATAAGACGACAGCTAAACGAATGATTTGCCATTGTTCTGTGCATATGACGACAGCTACTCCAATGATTTGTCATTATTCTGTGTATATGACGACTGTTAAACGAATGATTTGCCATTGTTCTGTGTATATGACGACAGCTACTCCAATGATTTGCCATTGTACTGTGTATATGACGACAGCTACTCCAGTGTTTTGCCATTGTTGAGTGTATATGACGACAGCTACTACAGTATTTTGTCTTTGTTCTGTGTATATGACGACAGCTACTCCAATGATTTGCCATTGTTTTCTGTATATGACGACATCTACTCCCATGATTTGTCATTGTTCTGTGTATATGACGACAGCTACTCCAGTGTTTTGCCATTGTTGAGTGTATATGACGACAGCTGCTCTAGTGATTTGCCATTGTTCTCTGCATATGACGACAGCTACTCCCATGATTTGTCATTGTTCTGTGCATGACGACAGCTAATCCAATGATTTGTCATTGTTTTGTGTATATGACGACTGCTAAACGAATGATTTGCCATTGTTCTCTGTATATGACGACAGCTACTCCAATGATTTGCCATTGTTTTCTGTACATGACGACAGCTACTCCAATGATTTGCCATTGTACTGTGTATATGACGACAGCTACTCCAGTGTTTTGCCATTGTTGAGTGTATATGACGACAGCTACTACAGTATTTTGTCTTTGTTCTGTGTATATGACGACAGCTACTCCAATGATTTGCCATTGTTTTCTGTATATGACGACAGCTACTCCCATGATTTGTCATTGTTCTGTGTATATGACGACAGCTACTCCAGTGTTTTGCCATTGTTGAGTGTATATGACGACAGCTACTCCAGTGATTTGCCATTGTTCTCTGCATATGACGACAGCTACTCCCATGATTTGTCATTGTTCTGTGTATATGACGACAGCTATTCCCGTGAGTTGCCATTGTTCTCTGTATATGACGACAGATACTCCAATGATTTGCCATTGTTCTGTGTATATGACGACAGCCATTCCAATGATTTGCCATTGTTGAGTGTATATGACGACAGCTACTCCAATGTTTTGCAATTGTTCTGTGTATATGACGACAGCTACTCCCGTGATTTGCCATTGTTGAGTGTATATGACGGCAGGTACTCCAGTGTTTTGCAATTGTTCTGTGTATATGACGACAGCTACTCCCGTGATTTGCCATTGTTCTCTGTACATGACGACAGCTACTCCCATGATTTGTCATTATTCTGTGTATATGACGACAGCTAAACGAATCGTTTCCCATTGTTCTGTGTATATGACGACAGCTACTTCAATGATTTGTCATTGTTCTGTGTATATGACGACAGCTACTCCAATGATTTGTCATTGTTCTGTGTATATGACGACAGCTATTCCCGTGAGTTGCCATTGTTCTCTGTATATGACGACAGATACTCCAATGATTTGCCATTGTTCTCTGTATATGACGACAGCCATTCCAATGATTTGCCATTGTTGAGTGTATATGACGACAGCTACTCCAATGTTTTGCAATTGTTCTGTGTATATGACGACAGCTACTCCCGTGATTTGCCATTGTTGAGTGTATATGACGGCAGGTACTCCAGTGTTTTGCAATTGTTGTGTGTATATGACGACAGCTACTCCCGTGATTTGCCATTGTTCTCTGTACATGACGACAGCTACTCCCATGATTTGCCATTGTTCTGTGTATATGACGGCAGCTACTCCAGTGTTTTGCAATTGTTCTGTGTATATGACGACAGCTCCTCTATGCTTCCCTAATCAGGAATGTGTGATTCACATGTGTCTCTTTCCAGGGTTTTAGCCAAGAGTGAGTGAGTGAGTGTTGTTGTTGATGTCATATGTATCTTATACTAGCGTAGTTTTTGGTTAAGCCAGGAGTAAGTGAGTGAGTGTTGTTGTTGATGTCAAATGTGTCTCGAACGGCAGTAGTTAGGTGTTTAGCCAGGAGTAAGTGAGTGAGTGTTGTTGTTGGTGTCAAATGTGTCAAACTGCAGTAGTTATGGGTAGCTCAATAGCCGATGTCCTCGATTATTTACATTAAACCTTATCTTAATGTTGAGCAAGTCAAATGAAAAGTGCCCATACCCTGCACCGAGTTTCGTACAGGTCTCTCTGACATCGGCTAAACTTAATGTAAAATCATCTGGCCGAAATCCAAGTTTTCTTGAAACATCTGATGCCGATTAATGTTTCCACAAAAAACTAATATGCAATTAACTAAATCTTAATGTCCCAAAGTTCAAGCGGGTCAAGCTGACATGCAGAGTACTGACGTCGATTATGCATGTATGTCTCGTCTAACAGGTGTGTTAGTGTGGCGCTATAATGCCATGCTCCTTAGAGCACAGATATAGTTTCTTATTCTCTATAACTCCAACATCGGGCGACTAAATGTGACAGAAGCAGAGTATTGATGAGTAGAGTAAGTGATGACCTTTTTTATTACAGCATTCTGTATATATAGAGGATTAAAAACACAACCAGCCTCCACATACAAATTTTGTCTCAGAGAAGCTCTTACGGCTCAAAGGCAAAGCCTCAGTCTCTGATGATGAATAGAATCTAGTTTTTTCAAACTCACGTTTACAACCTCCACCATATATGATGTAATCCAGTTTAGAGCGCCCTACCGTTGGAGCAGGATTTGCTGATCCCCTTCCCACTTTGAATCAGAAACGACTTTCAATGGAGCAAGTGGCTTCAGGCATTTACTATTTTTTAAGTAATTAATGCGTGGCAGAAAGGTTTAATTTTTGTTTCACCTTGTTCTTTCTTTTTTGATAGCTTTGACGTCACGAGGAAAGAAACTTACCTGATGTCCATATGTCTTCAAAAAAAACAAAAAGGGATTCTAAACATGGGTCTGGTAAATGCTTCAGGAGTTGAGAAATAGTTGATAATATCAGTGTCTTAAAAGTATGTTTCTTGTAAACAAATTGCACCTGGTTTGAAATCTTGAATGAAGAGTTGTAAGTCATCATATTTATTCCTAAGATCTCTACAGTTCCATTGTATTATACTTGATGTTTGGGCCTTGGTGGCTCAAATGGTAATCGTTCATGTGAATATGAGCACCAAAGCGGTTGTGGAGACATAATCTCCGAGGATGAGAGGGTAATGGGCGTTTGATGGTCATTTAATTTTAAATTCACCCTTTTCGTTCTTTTTGTGGATAACTTTTGTTCTGCATTTGCTGGTTCGTCATGAATTGTCTCAGTATCGGCCTGAAAGGGAGAAAATGTTGATTCAGATTGATTGTCAGCTTTTTCTGACTGAGTGACCGACGAAGCTACGACAGGTTGATCAGACTTGACCCATGTCAACTCAGTCTGGCACAGAACAGATGAAGAGGTTTTAGCAGATTTGGCTTCAACAGAATAAGAATTGAGTAAAAGTAAGCTGCCTGGCGACGGTAAAGCTGATGTTTCGTTCTGTATCTAGCTTAAGAATTTTGATTTCTGTTTGATAAACAGGGCAGAACTTGGAAGTGGCCATGTGTTGCCCATCACAGTTTGAATATTTCAAATCTTGAGGACAATCTGCACTTTCATGGTTGTCACACTAACGATGACAAACCATGGGATGTGTGCAGGTTTTCGAACCATGTCCACTGTTTTTACATTTAAAGCATCGGAGTGTATTGGGGACATACACCTCAACTCCGATGTTGACATAACCAGCTTTAATTGAATTGGGAACAGGTCAACGGGCAAAAGTGAATAAATATGTGTTCGTTTGAACAGTAGTAGATTTATCATCCTTTCTGGTAAAACGTTTGACAGACTAAACTTGATTTTGGCCCCGGCAATAGTTCAAGAGTCCTCACACATTCCACCAGAAGAGCTCCACTGCGCAAACGTGTCACATTTTATCCTCCCCACAATGGCCATGAACAGATCTGGATATACCAATTTGATTGGTTCATGATCTGTAACTTCGATCATTAGGAATCAGCATGTGTATTAGCTTTATCAAACGAACTTGTATCCAAATAAAAACAGAATGATTGTTAGCCATGGTAAAAGAGGGAGGGGGATTTTGGGGGGTGGGGGAATTGAGGAGAAAGGTATACGTGAGACTGCATGTGGCATAGAGACCTGGGTGTCTGCTACGGGTGGATCAAAGGCATATGTTGTCTATTGGACATTTAGACCTTGGTGTCAGGGATGGGTTATAAGTAAGTTCCGCAGCGTGAGACAAAGAGAAGTAATTTACGCACATTATTAATATTAATGGTGTTAGATCGAGATTAGTTAAAGTAAACAAGAAATCTAATATTTTTAAAGTTACTTCAATAGTAATGATACTCTCAACACGAGACTATTGTAGCAACCTACTTGGTATGAAACACGATAGTCTGATGAAGTTGCCTGCCTTATTTGCTGCTGTCGTGCCAAGTGTACACACAGGAATTTTCTGTCAGAGCATTCCTGAGTTGGCTTTTTGTCAAACACGTGAGTCAGGCTAGGGTATATTTATCCAGCACCAACGCAGTAATCTCATCTGCTGTACAACATCCCTACATGATGGAACTAACAAGCGTTGTATTCATCTTTCTTGTGTCGTTGTGTGGTGTCAGAGACGTACATGCTGATACCAGTTTGGCAGCCTTCTCTAGAAAACTGAACATGCTTGACAGAGAGATCAAATCGTGGAAAGGCACAGTTGCTGATTTGGGGATTGAAACGAATAACAACTTTGACATGCTGGAGTTATCACTGAAAGAAGAACTAACTAACACGTTCATCCCTGCCTTGATAACGTCTCTAGTGCAGCAAGCGATAACTGGCATCCTGAAAGAAGAATACATCGGGAACATTGTCCGCGGACGTGTTCTTGATGTCGTTAATAGTCTAAAAGCCAGCATTCAATACACAAAGACACAACTTCAATCAGTTAAACGTCAGTTCAGAAAAGTTACCCAGGAAAGAGACTCTTACAAAGAGAGTCTTGGCAAATTAAGAGGCGAGCTGACCAAAGACTTTCAGGAAATACAGCAAAGGGTGAGTACAGGCACTCACACACTTTACACGTTCACCAATATTAGAGCCTGGTATTTTTAATCATTCTATTTAATAAGCAAGGAACCTACCACAAGGTGCTCTATGAATCTTCATAAGCCTGTGTGTATTTGTTATCTATCACCTGTTGTTGTCAATGTTAATCTGCTGCTATCACACCATGTCATGCATATATATCTCTCATCGGTCGGTTGTTGTTGCTTCAGCTTGATAACTGTGTTAGAATTTACATCGAAACGTCGCTATATGCAATAAACCAGAAGTTGTTATCCATAAATTTTTCGTTTTCCATCGTAGAAAAACGGAAGATAATGAATTCCATATAAAGTAGTGCGTATTACGATGGAGCTTTGATTCACACTGACAGGAATGCTTGTAGTAGCGATGCATATGGTGTTGATGTAATGAAGCAAAGAAGTTGCCGACTGTTTGGAAAACATGTTTTGAAAGCAGCAGCTAGCCTGGCTTAATTCCATTTACTCAACAGGCTACTGAACGGACATTCAACAGGCTTTTTGGCCGAGCAATTACATGCCTTAAGATCATGCCGTTTTATTTTTCATTTGAAACCATGGAAAAAAAGAGTTATATATGGTTTTAACACAGTAAATATACTCTCCCAAAAAAGAAACGCACAGGTGAAATGTTGAATTTAGTTCATGTAAATGGAAACTATGAAATAATTTGTTTCCACCGCAAATCAACCAACCACTAAAACACACCACCTGATGAAACATTAACCCTAAACAGGCCATTTTACAATTGCATGAAGTGGAAAAGGATCCCAAAGCGTGATGCACGTGAACATTTGGGAAGTTCTGCTCCAAGACGAGGGGTGAACAGGGATGACACCATAGAACATAGCTTTCACCTTTTTGTGTCATTCGATATGCCAAGATTTTGTGCCCTTGAACAACTAGAGGCTGAACAATCACCCGTTGCACGTCATTTTAACGTTCACCACAGTTCCGTTTAATGTCAACTTGGACCATCCCGCGACGGTCCGTCTGCGGCGCAGGATCTTTATACCCGTGTCTGGCATGTCACCATAGGGCCTACACGGCATGTCAACATAGGGTTTACTTGGTATGTCAACATAGGGTTTACTGGACATGTTTACATAGGGTATACTGGGCATGTCAACATAAGGTTTACTGGGCATGTCAACATAGGGTTTACTGGACATGTCAACATAGGGTTTACAGTGCATGTCAACATAGGGTTTACTAGGCATGTCAACGTAGGGTTTACTGGGCATGCCAACGTAGGGTTTACTGGGCATGTCAACGTAGGGTTTACTGGGCATGTCAACATAGGGTATACTAGGCATGTCAACATAGGGTTTACTGGGCATGTCAACATAGGGTTTACTGGGCATGTCAACGTAGGGTTTACTGGGCATGTCAACATAGGGTTTACTGGGCATGTCAACATAGGGTTTACTGGGCATGTCAACGTAGGGTTTTCTGGGCATGTCAACATAGGGTTTACTGGGCATGTCAACATAGGGTTTACTCGGCATGTCAACATAGGGTTTACTGGGCATGTCGACATAGGGTTTACTAGTTTACATACAATTAGTTCCCTGTTTACACTGCCATATCGATAAAATATACTACTCGAGAGTGTTTCAACATAACCACTGTTTAGTGTCGATTCCAGATTAGAACAATAAGTTAAACCTTCTAGAAATATGTACATAAAAGTGTGAAGCCAGCAAGTAACAAAGAAATGTGCCATTCACAATTTCTACAGGAAAATTTCAACTAGGTTTACAAAACTTTAAAACATACTGCCAAATAATTAGTGAGATACGAAATTCAATGACAGTATGAAATATCAAATTAATAGCAATGGTAACAGCAATAAAGTCAGAGATAGTAATATTCACCAAGCTTCAACAATGGCAGTACAAAATATCAAATTGATAGCAATGGTAACAGCAATAAAGCCAGCGATTATAATATTCACCCAGCTGCAACAATGACCTTGCATCACCATTAACAACTTTGCCATACAACACAACCAATTAGAGACCTTGCATCACCATTTACAACATTGCTATATAACACAACCAATTAGAGACCTTGCATCACCATTAACAACATTGCAATATAACACAACCAATAAGAGACCTTGCATCACCATTAACAACATTGCCATATAACACAACCAATTAGAGACCTTGCATCACCATTAACAACATTGCAATATAACACAACCAATAAGAGACCTTGCATCACCATTAACAACATTGCAATATAACACAACCAATAAGAGACCTTGCATCACCATTTACAACATTGCCATACAACACAACCAATAAGAGACCTTGCATCACCATTAACAACATTGCAATATAACACAACCAATAAGAGACCTTGCATCACCATTTACAACATTGCCATACAACACAACCAATAAGAGACCTTGCATCACCATTAACAACATTGCCATATAACACAACCAATTAGAGACCTTGCATCACCATTGACAACATTGCCATAACACAACCAATTAGAGACCTTGCATCACCATTAACAACATTGCCATATAACACAACCAATTAGAGACCTTCCATTAACAATGGATATTTTACTACTATTGAATTCGAAGCATGGGGTTCCGGATATCTCATCTGAACCTGTAAGAACACAGTACATTTTCATACAGGTTAAGTGGTACTTGGTGCAAATATGTGCGACAACAAAAACATGTAACAACACTACATAGTCAACTTGGATAGTATACTCCTGGATATACTCAAACTGTCAGGTAAATACTCCTGTATATACTCAACCTCTCAGGTAAATAATCCTGTATATACTCAAATTGTCAGGTAAATACTCCTGTATATACTCAAACTATCAGGTAAACACTCCTGTTTTTACTCAAACTGTCAGGTAAATACTCCTGTATATACTCAAATTGTAAGGTAAATACTCCTGTATATACTCAAACTGTCAGGTAAATACTCCTGGCTATACTCAACCTCTCAGGTAAATACTCCTGTATATACTCAAACTGTCAGGTAAATACTCCTGTATATACTCAAACTGTCAGATAAATACTCCTATATATACTCAAACTGTAAGGTAAATACTCCTGCATATACTCAAACTGTCAGGCAAATGCTCCCGCATACACTCAAACTGTCAGGTAAATACTCCTGTATATGCTCAACCTCTCAGGTAAATACTCCTGTATATACTCAACCTCTCAGGTAAATACTCCTGTATATACTCAAACTGTCAGGTAAATACTCCTGTATATACTCAACCTCTCAGGTAAATACTCCTGTATATACTCAAACTGTAAGGTAAATACTCCTGTATATACTCAAACTGTCAGGTAAATACTCCTGTATATACTCAAACTGTAAGGTAAATACTCCTGTATATACTCAAACTGTAAGGTAAATACTCCTGTATATACTCAAACTGTCAGGCAAATACTCCCGCATATACTTAAACTGTCAGGTAAATACTCCTGTATATACTCAACCTCTCAGGTAAATACTCCTGTATATACTCAAACTGTAAGGTAAATACTCCTGTATATACACAAACTGTCAGGTAGATACTCCTGTATATACTCGAACTGTCAGGTAATAACTCCTGCATATACTCAAACTGTCAGGAAAATAGCCCTGTATATACTCAAGCTGCCAGGTAAATACACCTGTATATACTGAAACTGTCAGGTAGATACTCCTGTATATACTCAACCTCTCAGGTAAATACTCCCGTATATACTCAACATCTCAGTTAAATACTCCTGTATATACTCAAACTGTAAGGTAAATACTCCTGTATATACACAAACTGTCAGGTAGATACTCCTGTATATACTGAAACTGTCAGGTAAATACTCCTGTATATACTCAAACTGTCAGGTATATACTCCTGTATATACTTAAATTGTCAGGTAAATACTCCTGTATATAATCAAACTGTCAGGTAAATACTACTGTATATACTCAATCTGTCAGGTAGATACTCCTGTATATACTCAAACTATCAGTTAAATACACCTATATATACTCAAACTGCCAGGTAAATACCCCTGTATATACTCAAACTGTCAGCTAAATACTCTTGTATATACTCAAACTGTCAATTAAATACTCCTGTATATACTCAAACTGTCAGGTAAATACTCCTGTATATACTCAAACTGTCAGTTAAATACTTCTATATATACTCAAACTGTCAGGTAAATACTCCTGTATATAATCAAACTGTCAGGCAAATACTCCTGTATATAATCAAACTGTAAGGTAAATACTCCTGTATATACACAAACTGTCAGGTAGATACTCCTGTATATACTCAAACTGTAAGGTAAATACTCCTGTATATACTCAAACTGCCAGGTAAATACTACTGTATATACTCAATCTGTCAGGTAGATACTCCTGTATATACTCAAACTATCAGTTAAATACATCTGTATATACTCAAACTGCCAGGTAAATACTCCTGTATAAACTCAAACTGTCAGCTAAATATTCCTGTATATACTCAAATTGTCAGCTAAATACTCCTGTATATACTCAAACTGTCATGTAAATACTCCTGTATATACTCAACCTGCCAGGTAAATACTCCTGTATATACTCAACCTGTCAGGTAAATACTCCTTTATATACTCAAACCGTCACGTTAATACTCCTGTATATACTCAAACTGTCAGGTAAATACTCCTGTATATACTCAATCTGTCAGGTAGATACTCCTGTATATACTCAATCTGTCAGGTAGATACACCTGTATATACTCAAACTGCCAGGTAAATACTCCTGTATATACTCAAACTGGCAGGTACTTACTACTGTATATACTCAATCTGTCAGGTAGATACTCCTGTATATACTCAAACTATCAGTTAAATACATCTGTATATACTCAAACTGCCAGGTAAATACTCCTGTATAAACTCAAACTGTCAGCTAAATATTCCTGTATATACTCAAATTGTCAGCTAAATACTCCTGTATATACTCAAACTGTCATGTAAATACTCCTGTATATACTCAACCTGCCAGGTAAATACTCCTGTATATACTCAACCTGCCAGGTAAATACTCTTGTATATACTCAACCTGCCAGGTACATACTCTTGTATATACTCAACCTGCCAGGTAAATACTACTGTATATACTCAACCTGTCAGGTAAATACTCCTGTATATACTCAAACCGTCATGTTAATACTCTTGTATATACTCAACCTGTCAGGTAAATGCTCCTGTATATACTCAAACTGTCAGGTAAATACTCCTGTATATACTCAAACTGTCAGGTAAATACTCTTGTATATACTCAACCTGCCAGGTAAATACTCTTGTATATACTCAAACCGTCATGTTAATACTCCTGTATATACTCAAACTGTCAGGTAAATACTCCTGTATATACTCAAACCGTCATGTTAATACTCCTGTATATACTCAAACTGTCAGGTAAATACTCCTGGATATACTCAATCTGCCAGGTAGATACTCCTGTATATATTCAAACTGTCAGGTAAATACTCCTGTATATACTCAAACTGTCAAGTACATACTACTGTATATACTCAAACTGCAAGGTAAATACTCCTGTATACACTCAAACTGTCAGGTAAATACTCCTGTATATACTCAAACTGCCAGGTAAATACTCCTGTATATACTCAACCTGCCAGGTAAATACTCTTGTATATACTCAAACTGTCAATTAAATACTCCTGTAAATACTCAACCTCTCAGGTAAATACTCCTGTATATACTCAAACTGTCAGGTAAATACTTCTGTATATACTCAAACTATCAGGTAAAAACTCCTGTTTATACTCAAACTGTCAGGTAAATACTCCTGTATATACTCAACCTCTCAGGTAAATACTCCTGTATATACTCAACCTGTAAGGTAAATACTCCTGTATATACACAAACTCTCACGTAAATACACCTGTATATACTCAACCTGTCAGGTAAATACTCCTGTATATACTCAAACTGTCAGGTAAATACTCCTGTATATACTCAACCTGTCAGGTAAATACTCCTGTATATACTCAACATGTAAGGTAAATACTCCTGTATATACACAAACTCTCACGTAAATACACCTGTATATACTCAACCTGTCAGGTGAATACTCCTGTATATACTCAAACTGTCAGGTAAATACTCATGTATATACTCAAACTGCCAGGTAAATACTCCTGTATATACTCAAACTGTCAGGTAAATACTACTGTATATACTCAAACCGTCAGGTAAATACTCCTGTATATACTCAAACTGTCAGGTAAATACTCCTGTATATAATCAAACTGTCAGGTAAATACACCTGTATATACTCAAACTGTCAGGTAAATACTCCTGTATATACTCAAACTGTCAGGTAATTACTCCTGCATATACTCAACCTGTCAGGTAATTACTTCTGTATATACTCAAACTGTCAGGTAAATACTGCTGTATATACTTAAACTGTCAGGTAAATACTCAGGTTACTTGTTTTTTTTTATCTTTCGAATTTTCGAATTTTATAAACGTTGTGACTAAGTTTCTTTTGCCATGGTGACCACGCCTAATGACATACTGGACCGTTGTCCCAGTTTTGCGGGGGCAGTCCGGTAGCCTAGTGGTTAAACATTCGCTCGTCACACCGAAGACCCGGGTTCGATTCGCGACATGGGGACAATGTGTGAAGCCAATTTGTGGTGTCCCCTGCCGTGATATTGCTGGAATATTGTTAAAATAGGCGTTAAACCTCACCCACTCACTCCCAGTTCTACTGATTTCGTCATAATATTTTCTTTGTGTTTGTGTTATTGGTTTGAGTTTGTCGATAAATTGATCTACCAGACTAAAGTGAGCTTTCATCATTACAGATACAGGAACTTGAGAAACGTGATGCGCTGCGTGAGAAACAAATCCAAGACTTGACGGAACAAAAACAGAAAGGTTGGATTTCTATTATCTGTTGGCAACATTGTAAACTGTCTTTATCATGAGCATGTGATGATGATACCAGGTGTTTACCAAAAGGGTCAAATAAGGGAATTGTGTCGGACATTATTTTTGTCACTGACGTGTCAAATTTGGAAATGTCCTTCAGGTTTACCATTAGGCTTTTCGAACCTGAAACCCTGATTAAACAACAAGAGTCAGATTACGGTCTTTGAGATCTTGGCAGAAAGAGCATGCTTCAAAAATTGCGAAATATAAACACCAAAGGCTGGAGCTAATGGAACATAGACATGATACACCAGTCCCGTGTTTCTAAAGGCAGCGAGAAGCGTCATTAACACTTCTGACACTGTATAGTACACATGATACACCAGCCCTGTGTTTCTAATGGCGGCGGGTAGCGTCATTAACACTTCTTACAATGTTCAGTAGACATGATACACCAGTCCTGTGTTTCTAATGTCGGCGGGTAGCGTCATTAACACTTCTATCAATGTTCAGTAGACATAATACACCAGTCCTGTGTTTCTGATGGCGGCGGGTAGCGTCATTAACACTTCTAATACTGTTCAGTAGACATGATACACCAGTCCTGTGTTTTTTAATTGCAGCGAGAAGAGTCATTAACACTTCTAACACTTTCAGTAGACATGATGCACCAGTTCTATGTTTCTAGTAGCAGTGGGAAGCGTCATTAACACTTCTAACACTGTACAGTAGACATGATACACCAGTCCTGTGTTTCTAATGTCGGCGGGTAGCGTCATTAACACTTCTATCAATGTTCAGTAGACATAATACACCAGTCCTGTGTTTCTAACGTCGGCGGGTAGCGTCATTAACACTTCTCACACTGTTCAGTAGACATGATGCACCAGTTCTATGTTTCTAGTAGCAGTGGAAAGCGTCATTAACACTTCTAACACTATACAGTAGACATGATACACCAGTTCTGTGTTTCTAATGTCGGCGGGTTGCGTCATTAACGCTTATAGCACTGTACAGTAGACATGATACACCAGTCCTGTGTTTCTAATTGCAGCGAGAAGCGTAATTAACACTTCTAACACTGTTCAGTAGACATGATGCACCAGTTCTATGTTTCTAGTAGCAGTGGGAAGCGTCATTAACATTTCTAACACTA
The DNA here is from genome assembly GCF_023055435.1 of Haliotis rufescens. Taxonomy (NCBI): domain Eukaryota; kingdom Metazoa; phylum Mollusca; class Gastropoda; order Lepetellida; family Haliotidae; genus Haliotis; species Haliotis rufescens. Next base: position 6,202,543 of record NW_025963935.1, read on the forward strand.
TACAGTAGACATGATACACCAGTCCTGTGTTTATAATGTCGGCGGGTTGCGTCATTAACACTTCTATCAATGTTCAGTAGACATAATACACCAGTCCTGTGTTTCTAACGTCGGCGGGTAGCGTCATTAACACTTCTGACACTGTTCAGTAGACATGATGCACCAGTTCTATGTTTCTAGTAGCAGTGGAAAGCGTCATTAACACTTCTAACACTATACAGTAGACATGATACACCAGTTCTGTGTTTCTAATGTCGGCGGGTTGCGTCATTAACGCTTATAGCACTGTACAGTAGACATGATACACCAGTCCTGTGTTTCTAATTGCAGCGAGAAGCGTCATTAACACTTCTAACACTGTTCAGTAGACATGATGCACCAGTTTTATGTTTCTAGTAGCAGTGGGAAGCGTCATTAACACTTCTAACACTATACAGTAGACATGATACACCAGTCCTGTGTTTCTAATGTCGGCGGGTTGCGTCATTAACACTTCTATCAATGTTCAGTAGACATAATACACCAGTCCTGTGTTTCTAACGTCGGCGGGTAGCGTCATTAACACTTCTAACACTGTTCAGTAGACATGATGCACCAGTTCTATGTTTCTAGTAGCAGTGGGAAGCGTCATTAACACTTCTAACACTGTACAGTAGACATGATACACCAGTCCTGTGTTTCTAATTGCAGCGAGAAGAGTCATTAACACTTCTGACACTATACAGTAGACATGATACACCAGTCTTGTGTTTCTAATGTCGGCGGGTAGCGTCTTTAACACTTCTAACACTTTCAGTAGACATGATGCACCAGTTCTATGTTTCTAGTAGCAGTGGGAAGCGTAATTAACACTTCTAACACTGTACAGTAGACATGATACACCAGTCCTGTGTTTCTAATGTCGGCGGGTAGCGTCATTAACACTTCTATCAATGTTCAGTAGACATAATACACCAGTCCTGTGTTTCTAACGTCGGCGGGTAGCGTCATTAACACTTCTGACACTGTTCAGTAGACATGATGCACCAGTTCTATGTTTCTAGTAGCAGTGGAAAGCGTCATTAACACTTCTAACACTATACAGTAGACATGATACACCAGTTCTGTGTTTCTAATGTCGGCGGGTTGCGTCATTAACGCTTATAGCACTGTACAGTAGACATGATACACCAGTCCTGTGTTTCTAATTGCAGCGAGAAGCGTAATTAACACTTCTAACACTGTTCAGTAGACATGATGCACCAGTTCTATGTTTCTAGTAGCAGTGGGAAGCGTCATTAACACTTCTAACACTATACAGTAGACATGATACACCAGTCCTGTGTTTCTAATGTCGGCGGGTTGCGTCATTAACACTTCTATCAATGTTCAGTAGACATAATACACCAGTCCTGTGTTTCTAACGTCGGCGGGTAGCGTCATTAACACTTCTGACACTGTTCAGTAGACATGATGCACCAGTTCTATGTTTCTAGTAGCAGTGGAAAGCGTCATTAACACTTCTAACACTATACAGTAGACATGATACACCAGTTCTGTGTTTCTAATGTCGGCGGGTTGCGTCATTAACGCTTATAGCACTGTACAGTAGACATGATACACCAGTCCTGTGTTTCTAATTGCAGCGAGAAGCGTCATTAACACTTCTAACACTGTTCAGTAGACATGATGCACCAGTTCTATGTATCTAGTAGCAGTGGGAAGCGTCATTAACACTTCTAACACTATACAGTAGACATGATACACCAGTCCTGTGTTTCTAATGTCGGCGGGTTGCGTCATTAACACTTCTATCAATGTTCAGTAGACATAATACACCAGTCCTGTGTTTCTAACGTCGGCAGGTAGCGTCATTAACACTTCTAACACTGTTCAGTAGACATGATGCACCAGTTCTATGTTTCTAGTAGCAGTGGAAAGCGTCATTAACACTTCTAACACTATACAGTAGACATGATACACCAGTCCTGTGTTTCTAATGTCGGCGGGTTGCGTCATTAACGCTTATAGCACTGTACAGTAGACATGGTACACAAGTCCTGTGTTTCTAATTGCAGCGAGAAGCGTCATTAACACTTCTAACACTGTTCAGTAGACATGATTCACCAGTCCTGTGTTTCTAATGTCGGCGGGTAGCATCATTAACACTTCTATCAATGTTCAGTAGACATAATACACCAGTCCTGTGTTTCTAATGTCTGCGGGTAGCGTCATTAACACTTCTAACACTGTTCAGTAGACATGATGCACCAGTTCTATGTTTCTAGTAGCAGTGGGAAGCGTCATTAACACTTCTCACACTATACAGTAGACATGATACACCAGTCCTGTGTTTCTAACGTCGGCGGGTAGCGTCATTAACACTTCTAACACTGTTCAGTAGACATGATGCACCAGTTCTATGTTTCTAGTAGCAGCGAGAAGCGTCATTAACACTTCTAACACTGTTCAGTAGACATGATACACCAGTTCTATGTTTCTAGTAGCAGTGGGAAGCGTCATTAACACTTCTAACACTGTACAGTAGACATGATACACCAGTCCTGTGTTTCTAATTGTAGCGAGAAGCGTCATTTCCTCTTCTAACAATGTACAGTGGACATAATACACCAGTCCTGTGTTTCTAATGTCGGCGGGTAGCGTCATTAACACTTCTAACACTATACAGTAGAAATGATACACCAGTCCTGTGTTTCTAATGTCGGCGGGTAGCGTCATTAACGCTTATAGCACTGCACAATGGACATGATACACCAGTCCTGTGTTTCTAATGTCGGCGGGTAGCGTCATTAACACTTCTATCAATGTTCAGCAGACATGATACACCAGTCCTGTGTTTCTAATGTCGGCAGGTAGCGTTATTAACACTTCTAACACTGTTCAGTAGACATAATACACCAGTCCTGTGTTTCTAATGTCGGCGGGTAGCGTCATTAACACTTCTAACACTATACAGTAGACATGATGCACCAGTCCTGTGTTTCTAATGTCGGCGGGTAGCGTCATTAACACTTCTAACACTATACAGTAGACATGATGCACCAGTCCTGTGTTTCTAATGTCGGCGGGTAGCGTCATTAACACTTCTATCAAAGTTCAGTAGACATAATACACCAGTCCTGTGTTTCTAATGTCGGCGGGTAGCGTCATTAACACTTCTAACACTATACAGTAGACATGATGCACCAGTCCTGTGTTTCTAATGTCGGCGGGTAGCGTCATTAACACTTCTATCAATGTTCAGTAGACATAATACACCAGTCCTGTGTTTCTAACGTCGGCGGGTAGCGTCATTAACACTTCTAACACTGTTCAGTAGACATAATACACCAGTCCTGTGTTTCTAATGTCTGCGGGTAGCGTCATTAACACTTCTAACACTATACAGTAGACATGATACACCAGTCCTGTGTTTCTAATGTCGGCGGGTAGCGTCATTAACACTTCTATCAATGTTCAGTAGACATAATACACCAGTCCTGTGTTTCTAATGTCGGCGGGTAGCGTCATTAACACTTCTATCAATGTTCAGTAGACATAATACACCAGTCCTGTGTTTCTAATGTCGGCGGGTAGCGTCATTAAAGCTTATAGCACTGTACAGTGGACATGATACACCAGTCCTGTGTTTCTAATGTCGGCGGGTAGCGTCATTAACGCTTATAGCACTGTAAAGTGGACATGATACACCAGTCCTGTGTTTCTAATGTCGGCGGGTAGCGTCATTAACACTTCTATCAATGTTCAGTAGACATAATACACCAGTCCTGTGTTTCTAATGTCTGCGGGTAGCGTCAGTAACACTTCTATCAATGTTCAGTAGACATAATACACCAGTCCTGTGTTTCTAATGTCGGCAGGTAGCGTCATTAACACTTCTATCAATGTTCAGTAGACATAATACACCAGTCCTGTGTTTCTAATGTCGGCGGGTAGCGTCATTAACGCTTATAGCACTGTACAGTGGACATGATACACCAGTCCTGTGTTTCTAATGTCGGCGGGTAGCGTCATTAACGCTTATAGCACTGTACCGTGGACATGATACACCAGTCCTGTGTTTCTAATGTCGGCGGGTAGCGTCATTAACGCTTATAGCACTGTACCGTGGACATGATACACCAGTCCTGTGTTTCTAATGTCGGCGGGTAGCGTCATTAACGCTTATAGTACAGTAGACATCATGCACCAGTTCTATGTTTCTAGTAGCAGTGGGAAGCGTCATTAACACTTCTAACACTATACAGTAGACATGATACACCAGTCCTGTGTTTATAATGTCGGCGGGTAGCGTCATTAACACTTCTATCAATGTTCAGTAGACATAATACACCAGTCCTGTGTTTCTAATGTCGGCGGGTAGCGTCATTAACGCTTATAGCACTGTACAGTAGACATGGTACACCAGTCCTGTCTTTCTAATGTCGGCGGGTAGCGTCATTAACGCTTATAGCACTGTAAAGTGGACATGATACACCAGTCCTGTGTTTCTAATTGCAGCGAGAAGCGTCATTAACACTTCTAACACTGTTCAGTAGACATGATGCACCAGTTCTATGTTTCTAGTAGCATCGAGAAGCGTCATTAACACTTCTAACACTATACAGTAGACATGGTACACCAGTCCTGTGTTTCTAATTGCAGCGAGAAGCGTCATTATCACTTCTAACACTGTACAGTAGACATGATACACCAGTCCTGTGTTTCTAATTGCAGCGAGAAGCGTCATTTCCAATTCTAACAATGTACAGTAGACATAATACACCAGTCCTGTGTTTCTAATGTCGGCGGGTAGCGTCATTAACGCTTATAGCACTGTACAGTACACATGGTACACCAGGCCTGTGTTTCTAATTGCAGCGAGAAGCGTCATTAACACTTCTAACACTGTTCAGTAGACATGATACACCAGTCCTGTGTTTCTAATTGCAGCGAGAAGCGTCATTAACACTTCTAACACTATACAGTAGACATGATACACCAGTCCTGTGTTTCTAATGTCGGCGGGTAGCATCATTAACACTTCTATCAATGTTCAGTAGACATAATACACCAGTCCTGTGTTTCTAACGTCGGCGGGTAGCGTCATTAACACTTCTAACACTGTTCAGTAGACATGATGCACCAGTTCTATGTTTCTAGTAGCAGTGGGAAGCGTCATTAACACTTCTAACACTATACAGTAGACATGATACACCAGTTCTGTGTTTCTAATGTCGGCGGGTTGCGTCATTAACGCTTATAGCACTGTACAGTAGACATGGTACACCGGCCGTGTGTTTCTAGTGGAGTCAGCTAGCGTCAGTAACACTTCTAACACTGTACAGTATACATGATACACCAGTCCTGTGTTTCAAATTGCAGCGGGTAGCGTCATTAACACTTCTAACACTATACAGTTGACATGACACGCCAGTCCTGTGTTCCTAATTGCAGCGAGAAGCGTCATTAACACTTCTAACACTGTATTTCTAATGGCGGCGGGTAGCGTCACTAACACTTCTTACTCTGTACAGTAGACATGATGCACCAGTTCTATGTTTCTAGTAGCAGTGGGAAGCGTCATTAACACTTCTCACACTATACAGTAGACATGATACACCAGTCCTGTGTTTCTAACGTCGGCGGGTAGCGTCATTAACACTTCTAACACTGTTCAGTAGACATGATGCACCAGTTCTATGTTTCTAGTAGCAGCGAGAAGCGTCATTAACACTTCTAACACTGTTCAGTAGACATGATACACCAGTTCTATGTTTCTAGTAGCAGTGGGAAGCGTCATTAACACTTCTAACACTGTACAGTAGACATGATACACCAGTCCTGTGTTTCTAATTGCAGCGAGAAGCGTCATTTCCACTTCTAACAATGTACAGTGGACATAATACACCAGTCCTGTGTTTCTAATGTCGGCGGGTAGCGTCATTAACGCTTATAGCACTGCACAATGGACATGATACACCAGTCCTGTGTTTCTAATGTCGGCGGGTAGCGTCATTAACACTTCTATCAATGTTCAGTAGACATGATACACCAGTCCTGTGTTTCTAATGTCGGCAGGTAGCGTCATTAACACTTCTATCAATGTTCAGTAGACATAATACACCAGTCCTGTGTTTCTAACGTCGGCGGGTAGCGTCATTAACACTGCTAACACTGTTCAGTAGACATGCTGCACCAGTTCTATGTTTCTAGTAGCAGTGGGAAGCGTCATTAACACTTCTAACACTATACAGAAGACATGATACACCAGTCCTGTGTTTCTAATGTCGGCGGGTTGCGTCATTAACACTTCTAACACTATACAGTAGACATGATACACCAGTCCTGTGTTTCTAATGTCGGCGGGTAGCGTCATTAACGCTTATAGCACTGTACAGTAGACATGGTACACCAGTCCTGTGTTTCTAATTGCAGCGAGAAGCGTCATTAACACTTCTAACACTGTTCAGTAGACATGATTCACCAGTCCTGTGTTTCTAATGTCGGCGGGTAGCATCATTAACACTTCTATCAATGTTCAGTAGACATAATACACCAGTCCTGTGTTTCTAACGTCGGCGGGTAGCGTCATTAACACTTCTAACACTGTTCAGTAGACATGATGCACCAGTTCTATGTTTCTAGTAGCAGTGGGAAGCGTCATTAACACTTCTCACACTATACAGTAGACATGATACACCAGTCCTGTGTTTCTAACGTCGGCGGGTAGCGTAATTAACACTTCTAACACTGTTCAGTAGACATGATGCACCAGTTCTATGTTTCTAGTAGCAGCGAGAAGCGTCATTAACACTTCTAACACTGTTCAGTAGACATGATACACCAGTTCTATGTTTCTAGTAGCAGTGGGAAGCGTCATTAACACTTCTAACACTGTACAGTAGACATGATACACCAGTCCTGTGTTTCTAATGTCGGCGGGTAGCGTCATTAACACTTCTATCAATGTTCAGCAGACATAATACACCAGTCCTGTGTTTCTAATGTCGGCAGGTAGCGTCATTAACACTTCTATCAATGTTCAGTAGACATAATACACCAGTCCTGTGTTTCTAATGTCGGCGGGTAGCGTCATTAACACTTCTATCAATGTTCAGTAGACATAATACACCAGTCCTGTGTTTCTAATGTCGGCAGGTAGCGTCATTAACACTTCTATCAATGTTCAGTAGACATAATACACCAGTCCTGTGTTTCTAATGTCGGCGGGTAGCGTCATTAACACTTCTATCAATGTTCAGTAGACATAATACACCAGTCCTGTGTTTCTAATGTTGGCGGGTAGCGTCATTAACACTTCTATCAATCTACAGTGGACATAATACACCAGTCCTGTGTTTCTAATGTCGGCGGGTAGCGTCATTAACACTTCTAACACTATACAGTAGACATGATACACCAGTCCTGTGTTTCTAATGTCGGCGGGTAGCGTCATTAACACTTCTATCAATGTTCAGTAGACATAATACACCAGTCCTGTGTTTCTAATGTTGGCGGGTAGCGTCATTAACACTTCTAACACTGTTCAGTAGACATAATACACCAGTCCTGTGTTTCTAATGTCGGCGGGTAGCGTCATTAACACTTCTATCAATGTTCAGTAGACATAATACACCAGTCCTGTGTTTCTAATGTCTGCGGGTAGCGTCAGTAACACTTCTATCAATGTTCAGTAGACATAATACACCAGTCCTGTGTTTCTAATGTCGGCAGGTAGCGTCATTAACACTTCTATCAATGTTCAGTAGACATAATACACCAGTCCTGTGTTTCTAATGTCGGCGGGTAGCGTCATTAACGCTTATAGCACTGTACAGTGGACATGATACACCAGTCCTGTGTTTCTAATGTCGGCGGGTAGCGTCATTAACGCTTATAGCACTGTACAGTGGACATGATACACCAGTCCTGTGTTTCTAATGTCGGCGGGTAGCGTCATTAACGCTTATAGCACTGTACCGTGGACATGATACACCAGTCCTGTGTTTCTAATGTCGGCGGGTAGCGTCATTAACGCTTATAGCACTGTACCGTGGACATGATACACCAGTCCTGTGTTTCTAATGTCGGCGGGTAGCGTCATTAACGCTTATAGTACAGTAGACATCATGCACCAGTTCTATGTTTCTAGTAGCAGTGGGAAGCGTCATTAACACTTCTAACACTATACAGTAGACATGATACACCAGTCCTGTGTTTATAATGTCGGCGGGTAGCGTCATTAACACTTCTATCAATGTTCAGTAGACATAATACACCAGTCCTGTGTTTCTAATGTCGGCGGGTAGCGTCATTAACGCTTATAGCACTGTACAGTGGACATGATACACCAGTCCTGTGTTTCTAATGTCGGCGGGTAGCGTCATTAACGCTTATAGCACTGTAAAGTGGACATGATACACCAGTTCTATGTTTCTAGTAGCAGTGGGAAGCGTCATTAACACTTCTACCACTGTAGAGTAGACATGGTACACCAGTCCTGTCTTTCTAATGTCGGCGGGTAGCGTCATTAACGCTTATAGCACTGTACAGTAGACATGATACACCAGTCCTGTGTTTCTAATTGCAGCGAGAAGCGTAATTAACACTTCTAACACTGTTCAGTAGACATGATGCACCAGTTCTATGTTTCTAGTAGCATCGAGAAGCGTCATTAACACTTCTAACACTATACAGTAGACATGGTACACCAGTCCTGTGTTTCTAATTGCAGCGAGAAGCGTCATTATCACTTCTAACACTGTACAGTAGACATGATACACCAGTCCTGTGTTTCTAATTGCAGCGAGAAGCGTCATTATCACTTCTAACACTGTACAGTAGACATGATACACCAGTCCTGTGTTTCTAATGTCGGCGGGTAGCGTCATTAACGCTTATAGCACTGTACAGTACACATGGTACACCAGGCCTGTGTTTCTAATTGCAGCGAGAAGCGTCATTAACACTTCTAACACTGTTCAGTAGACATGATACACCAGTCCTGTGTTTCTAATTGCAGCGAGAAGCGTCATTAACACTTCTAACACTATACAGTAGACATGATACACCAGTCCTGTGTTTCTAATGTCGGCGGGTAGCATCATTAACACTTCTATCAATGTTCAGTAGACATAATACACCAGTCCTGTGTTTCTAACGTCGGCGGGTAGCGTCATTAACACTTCTAACACTGTTCAGTAGACATGATGCACCAGTTCTATGTTTCTAGTAGCAGTGGGAAGCGTCATTAACACTTCTAACACTATACAGTAGACATGATACACCAGTTCTGTGTTTCTAATGTCGGCGGGTTGCGTCATTAACGCTTATAGCACTGTACAGTAGACATGGTACACCGGCCGTGTGTTTCTAGTGGAGTCAGCTAGCGTCAGTAACACTTCTAACACTGTACAGTATACATGATACACCAGTCCTGTGTTTCAAATTGCAGCGGGTAGCGTCATTAACACTTCTAACACTATACAGTTGACATGACACGCCAGTCCTGTGTTCCTAATTGCAGCGAGAAGCGTCATTAACACTTCTAACACTGTATTTCTAATGGCGGCGGGTAGCGTCACTAACACTTCTTACTCTGTACAGTAGACATGATGCACCAGTTCTATGTTTCTAGTAGCAGTGGGAAGCGTCATTAACACTTCTCACACTATACAGTAGACATGATACACCAGTCCTGTGTTTCTAACGTCGGCGGGTAGCGTCATTAACACTTCTAACACTGTTCAGTAGACATGATGCACCAGTTCTATGTTTCTAGTAGCAGCGAGAAGCGTCATTAACACTTCTAACACTGTTCAGTAGACATGATACACCAGTTCTATGTTTCTAGTAGCAGTGGGAAGCGTCATTAACACTTCTAACACTGTACAGTAGACATGATACACCAGTCCTGTGTTTCTAATTGCAGCGAGAAGCGTCATTTCCACTTCTAACAATGTACAGTGGACATAATACACCAGTCCTGTGTTTCTAATGTCGGCGGGTAGCGTCATTAACGCTTATAGCACTGCACAATGGACATGATACACCAGTCCTGTGTTTCTAATGTCGGCGGGTAGCGTCATTAACACTTCTATCAATGTTCAGTAGACATGATACACCAGTCCTGTGTTTCTAATGTCGGCAGGTAGCGTCATTAACACTTCTATCAATGTTCAGTAGACATAATACACCAGTCCTGTGTTTCTAACGTCGGCGGGTAGCGTCATTAACACTGCTAACACTGTTCAGTAGACATGCTGCACCAGTTCTATGTTTCTAGTAGCAGTGGGAAGCGTCATTAACACTTCTAACACTATACAGAAGACATGATACACCAGTCCTGTGTTTCTAATGTCGTCGGGTTGCGTCATTAACACTTCTAACACTATACAGTAGACATGATACACCAGTCCTGTGTTTCTAATGTCGGCGGGTAGCGTCATTAACGCTTATAGCACTGTACAGTAGACATGGTACACCAGTCCTGTGTTTCTAATTGCAGCGAGAAGCGTTATTAACACTTCTAACACTGTTCAGTAGACATGATTCACCAGTCCTGTGTTTCTAATGTCGGCGGGTAGCATCATTATCACTTCTATCAATGTTCAGTAGACATAATACACCAGTCCTGTGTTTCTAACGTCGGCGGGTAGCGTCATTAACACTTCTAACACTGTTCAGTAGACATGATGCACCAGTTCTATGTTTCTAGTAGCAGTGGGAACCGTCATTAACACTTCTCACACTATACAGTAGACATGATACACCAGTCCTGTGTTTCTAACGTCGGCGGGTAGCGTAATTAACACTTCTAACACTGTTCAGTAGACATGATGCACCAGTTCTATGTTTCTAGTAGCAGCGAGAAGCGTCATTAACACTTCTAACACTGTTCAGTAGACATGATACACCAGTTCTATGTTTCTAGTAGCAGTGGGAAGCGTCATTAACACTTCTAACACTGTACAGTAGACATGATACACCAGTCCTGTGTTTCTAATGTCGGCGGGTAGCGTCATTAACACTTCTATCAATGTTCAGCAGACATAATACACCAGTCCTGTGTTTCTAATGTCGGCAGGTAGCGTCATTAACACTTCTATCAATGTTCAGTAGACATAATACACCAGTCCTGTGTTTCTAATGTCGGCGGGTAGCGTCATTAACACTTCTATCAATGTTCAGTAGACATAATACACCAGTCCTGTGTTTCTAATGTCGGCAGGTAGCGTCATTAACACTTCTATCAATGTTCAGTAGACATAATACACCAGTCCTGTGTTTCTAATGTCGGCGGGTAGCGTCATTAACACTTCTATCAATGTTCAGTAGACATAATACACCAGTCCTGTGTTTCTAATGTTGGCGGGTAGCGTCATTAACACTTCTATCAATCTACAGTGGACATAATACACCAGTCCTGTGTTTCTAATGTCGGCGGGTAGCGTCATTAACACTTCTAACACTATACAGTAGACATGATACACCAGTCCTGTGTTTCTAATGTCGGCGGGTAGCGTCATTAACACTTCTATCAATGTTCAGTAGACATAATACACCAGTCCTGTGTTTCTAATGTTGGCGGGTAGCGTCATTAACACTTCTAACACTGTTCAGTAGACATAATACACCAGTCCTGTGTTTCTAATGTCGGCGGGTAGCGTCATTAACGCTTATAGCACTGTACAGTGGACATGATACACCAGTCCTGTGTTTCTAATGTCGGCGGGTAGCGTCATTAACGCTTATAGCACTGTACCGTGGACATGATACACCAGTCCTGTGTTTCTAATGTCGGCGGGTAGCGTCATTAACACTTCTATCAAAGTTCAGTAGACATAATACACCAGACCTGTGTTTCTAATGTCGGCGGGTAGCGTCATTAACACTTCTAACACTATACAGTAGACATGATGCACCAGTCCTGTGTTTCTAATGTCGGCGGGTAGCGTCATTAACACTTCTATCAATGTTCAGTAGACATAATACACCAGTCCTGTGTTTCTAACGTCGGCGGGTAGCGTCATTAACACTTCTAACACTGTTCAGTAGACATAATACACCAGTCCTGTGTTTCTAATGTCTGCGGGTAGCGTCATTAACACTTCTAACACTATACAGTAGACATGATACACCAGTCCTGTGTTTCTAATGTCGGCGGGTAGCGTCATTAACACTTCTATCAATGTTCAGTAGACATAATACACCAGTCCTGTGTTTCTAATGTCGGCGGGTAGCGTCATTAACACTTCTATCAATGTTCAGTAGACATAATACACCAGTCCTGTGTTTCTAATGTCGGCGGGTAGCGTCATTAACGCTTATAGCACTGTACAGTGGACATGATACAACAGTCCTGTGTTTCTAATGTCGGCGGGTAGCGTCATTAACGCTTATAGCACTGTACCGTGGACATGATACACCAGTCCTGTGTTTCTAATGTCGGCGGGTAGCGTCATTAACACTTCTATCAATGTTCAGTCGACATAATACACCAGTCCTGTGTTTCTAATGTCGGCGGGTAGCGTCATTAACACTTCTATCAATGTTCAGTAGACATAATACACCAGTCCTGTGTTTCTAATGTCGGCAGGTAGCGTCATTAACACTTCTATCAATGTTCAGTAGACATAATACACCAGTCCTGTGTTTCTAATGTCGGCGGGTAGCGTCATTAACGCTTATAGCACTGTACAGTGGACATGATACACCAGTCCTGTGTTTCTAATGTCGGCGGGTGGCGTCATTAACGCTTATAGCACTGTATTGTGGACATGATACACCAGTCCTGTGTTTCTAATGTCGGCGGGTAGCGTCATTAACGCTTATAGCACTGTACCGTGGACATGATACACCAGTCCTGTGTTTCTAATGTCGGCGGGTAGCGTCATTAACGCTTATAGTACAGTAGACATCATGCACCAGTTCTATGTTTCTAGTAGCAGTGGGAAGCGTCATTAACACTTCTAACACTATACAGTAGACATGATACACCAGTCCTGTGTTTATAATGTCGGCGGGTAGCGTCATTAACACTTCTATCAATGTTTAGTAGACATAATACACCAGTCCTGTGTTTCTAATGTCGGCGGGTAGCGTCATTAACGCTTATAGCACTGTACAGTAGACATGGTACACCAGTCCTGTGTTTCTAATTGCAGCGAGAAGCGTCATTAACACTTCTAACACTGTTCAGTAGACATGATTCACCAGTCCTGTGTTTCTAATGTCGGCGGGTAGCATCATTAACACTTCTATCAATGTTCAGTAGACATAATACACCAGTCCTGTGTTTCTAACGTCGGCGGGTAGCGTCATTAACACTTCTAACACTGTTCAGTAGACATGATGCACCAGTTCTATGTTTCTAGTAGCAGTGGGAAGCGTCATTAACACTTCTCACACTATACAGTAGACATGATACACCAGTCCTGTGTTTCTAACGTCGGCGGGTAGCGTAATTAACACTTCTAACACTGTTCAGTAGACATGATGCACCAGTTCTATGTTTCTAGTAGCAGCGAGAAGCGTCATTAACACTTCTAACACTGTTCAGTAGACATGATACACCAGTTCTATGTTTCTAGTAGCAGTGGGAAGCGTCATTAACACTTCTAACACTGTACAGTAGACATGATACACCAGTCCTGTGTTTCTAATGTCGGCGGGTAGCGTCATTAACACTTCTATCAATGTTCAGCAGACATAATACACCAGTCCTGTGTTTCTAATGTCGGCAGGTAGCGTCATTAACACTTCTATCAATGTTCAGTAGACATAATACACCAGTCCTGTGTTTCTAATGTCGGCGGGTAGCGTCATTAACACTTCTATCAATGTTCAGTAGACATAATACACCAGTCCTGTGTTTCTAATGTCGGCGGGTAGCGTCATTAACACTTCTATCAATGTTCAGTAGACATAATACACCAGTCCTGTGTTTCTAATGTTGGCGGGTAGCGTCATTAACACTTCTATCAATCTACAGTGGACATAATACACCAGTCCTGTGTTTCTAATGTCGGCGGGTAGCGTCATTAACACTTCTAACACTATACAGTAGACATGATACACCAGTCCTGTGTTTCTAATGTCGGCGGGTAGCGTCATTAACACTTCTATCAATGTTCAGTAGACATAATACACCAGTCCTGTGTTTCTAATGTTGGCGGGTAGCGTCATTAACACTTCTAACACTGTTCAGTAGACATAATACACCAGTCCTGTGTTTCTAATGTCGGCGGGTAGCGTCATTAACACTTCTAACACTGTTCAGTAGACATGATGCACCAGTTCTATGTTTCTAGTAGCAGCGAGAAGCGTCATTAACACTTCTAACACTGTTCAGTAGACATGATACACCAGTTCTATGTTTCTAGTAGCAGTGGGAAGCGTCATTAACACTTCTAACACTGTACAGTAGACATGATACACCAGTCCTGTGTTTCTAATGTCGGCGGGTAGCGTCATTAACACTTCTATCAATGTTCAGCAGACATAATACACCAGTCCTGTGTTTCTAATGTCGGCGGGTAGCGTCATTAACACTTCTATCAATGTTCAGTAGACATAATACACCAGTCCTGTGTTTCTAATGTCGGCGGGTAGCGTCATTAACACTTCTATCAATGTTCAGTAGACATAATACACCAGTCCTGTGTTTCTAATGTCGGCGGGTAGCGTCATTAACACTTCTATCAATGTTCAGTAGACATAATACACCAGTCCTGTGTTTCTAATGTCGGCGGGTAGCGTCATTAACACTTCTATCAATGTTCAGTAGACATAATACACCAGTCCTGTGTTTCTAATGTTGGCGGGTAGCGTCATTAACACTTCTATCAATCTACAGTGGACATAATACACCAGTCCTGTGTTTCTAATGTCGGCGGGTAGCGTCATTAACACTTCTAACACTATACAGTAGACATGATACACCAGTCCTGTGTTTCTAATGTCGGCGGGTAGCGTCATTAACACTTCTATCAATGTTCAGTAGACATAATACACCAGTCCTGTGTTTCTAATGTCGGCGGGTAGCGTCATTAACACTTCTAACACTGTTCAGTAGACATAATACACCAGTCCTGTGTTTCTAATGTCGGCGGGTAGCGTAATTAACACTTCTAACACTGTTCAGTAGACATGATGCACCAGTTCTATGTTTCTAGTAGCAGCGAGAAGCGTCATTAACACTTCTAACACTGTTCAGTAGACATGATACACCAGTTCTATGTTTCTAGTAGCAGTGGGAAGCGTCATTAACACTTCTAACACTGTACAGTAGACATGATACACCAGTCCTGTGTTTCTAATGTCGGCGGGTAGCGTCATTAACACTTCTATCAATGTTCAGCAGACATAATACACCAGTCCTGTGTTTCTAATGTCGGCAGGTAGCGTCATTAACACTTCTATCAATGTTCAGTAGACATAATACACCAGTCCTGTGTTTCTAATGTCGGCGGGTAGCGTCATTAACACTTCTATCAATGTTCAGTAGACATAATACACCAGTCCTGTGTTTCTAATGTCGGCGGGTAGCGTCATTAACACTTCTATCAATGTTCAGTAGACATAATACACCAGTCCTGTGTTTCTAATGTTGGCGGGTAGCGTCATTAACACTTCTATCAATCTACAGTGGACATAATACACCAGTCCTGTGTTTCTAATGTCGGCGGGTAGCATCATTAACACTTCTATCAATGTTCAGTAGACATAATACACCAGTCCTGTGTTTCTAACGTCGGCGGGTAGCGTCATTAACACTTCTAACACTGTTCAGTAGACATGATGCACCAGTTCTATGTTTCTAGTAGCAGTGGGAAGCGTCATTAACACTTCTCACACTATACAGTAGACATGATACACCAGTCCTGTGTTTCTAACGTCGGCGGGTAGCGTAATTAACACTTCTAACACTGTTCAGTAGACATGATGCACCAGTTCTATGTTTCTAGTAGCAGCGAGAAGCGTCATTAACACTTCTAACACTGTTCAGTAGACATGATACACCAGTTCTATGTTTCTAGTAGCAGTGGGAAGCGTCATTAACACTTCTAACACTGTACAGTAGACATGATACACCAGTCCTGTGTTTCTAATGTCGGCGGGTAGCGTCATTAACACTTCTATCAATGTTCAGCAGACATAATACACCAGTCCTGTGTTTCTAATGTCGGCAGGTAGCGTCATTAACACTTCTATCAATGTTCAGTAGACATAATACACCAGTCCTGTGTTTCTAATGTCGGCGGGTAGCGTCATTAACACTTCTATCAATGTTCAGTAGACATAATACACCAGTGCTGTGTTTCTAATGTCGGCGGGTAGCGTCATTAACACTTCTATCAATGTTCAGTAGACATAATACACCAGTCCTGTGTTTCTAATGTCGGCGGGTAGCGTCATTAACACTTCTATCAATGTTCAGTAGACATAATACACCAGTCCTGTGTTTCTAATGTTGGCGGGTAGCGTCATTAACACTTCTATCAATCTACAGTGGACATAATACACCAGTCCTGTGTTTCTAATGTCGGCGGGTAGCGTCATTAACACTTCTAACACTATACAGTAGACATGATACACCAGTCCTGTGTTTCTAATGTCGGCGGGTAGCGTCATTAACACTTCTATCAATGTTCAGTAGACATAATACACCAGTCCTGTGTTTCTAATGTTGGCGGGTAGCGTCATTAACACTTCTAACACTGTTCAGTAGACATAATACACCAGTCCTGTGTTTCTAATGTCGGCGGGTAGCGTCATTAACACTTCTAACACTGTTCAGTAGACATGATGCACCAGTTCTATGTTTCTAGTAGCAGCGAGAAGCGTCATTAACACTTCTAACACTGTTCAGTAGACATGATACACCAGTTCTATGTTTCTAGTAGCAGTGGGAAGCGTCATTAACACTTCTAACACTGTACAGTAGACATGATACACCAGTCCTGTGTTTCTAATGTCGGCGGGTAGCGTCATTAACACTTCTATCAATGTTCAGCAGACATAATACACCAGTCCTGTGTTTCTAATGTCGGCGGGTAGCGTCATTAACACTTCTATCAATGTTCAGTAGACATAATACACCAGTCCTGTGTTTCTAATGTCGGCGGGTAGCGTCATTAACACTTCTATCAATGTTCAGTAGACATAATACACCAGTCCTGTGTTTCTAATGTCGGCGGGTAGCGTCATTAACACTTCTATCAATGTTCAGTAGACATAATACACCAGTCCTGTGTTTCTAATGTCGGCGGGTAGCGTCATTAACACTTCTATCAATGTTCAGTAGACATAATACACCAGTCCTGTGTTTCTAATGTTGGCGGGTAGCGTCATTAACACTTCTATCAATCTACAGTGGACATAATACACCAGTCCTGTGTTTCTAATGTCGGCGGGTAGCGTCATTAACACTTCTAACACTATACAGTAGACATGATACACCAGTCCTGTGTTTCTAATGTCGGCGGGTAGCGTCATTAACACTTCTATCAATGTTCAGTAGACATAATACACCAGTCCTGTGTTTCTAATGTCGGCGGGTAGCGTCATTAACACTTCTAACACTGTTCAGTAGACATAATACACCAGTCCTGTGTTTCTAATGTCGGCGGGTAGCGTCATTAACGCTTATAGCACTGTACAGTGGACATGATACACCAGTCCTGTGTTTCTAATGTCGGCGGGTAGCGTCATTAACGCTTATAGCACTGTACCGTGGACATGATACACCAGTCCTGTGTTTCTAATGTCGGCGGGTAGCGTCATTAACACTTCTATCAAAGTTCAGTAGACATAATACACCAGACCTGTGTTTCTAATGTCGGCGGGTAGCGTCATTAACACTTCTAACACTATACAGTAGACATGATGCACCAGTCCTGTGTTTCTAATGTCGGCGGGTAGCGTCATTAACACTTCTATCAATGTTCAGTAGACATAATACACCAGTCCTGTGTTTCTAACGTCGGCGGGTAGCGTCATTAACACTTCTAACACTGTTCAGTAGACATAATACACCAGTCCTGTGTTTCTAATGTCTGCGGGTAGCGTCATTAACACTTCTAACACTATACAGTAGACATGATACACCAGTCCTGTGTTTCTAATGTCGGCGGGTAGCGTCATTAACACTTCTATCAATGTTCAGTAGACATAATACACCAGTCCTGTGTTTCTAATGTCGGCGGGTAGCGTCATTAACACTTCTATCAATGTTCAGTAGACATAATACACCAGTCCTGTGTTTCTAATGTCGGCGGGTAGCGTCATTAACGCTTATAGCACTGTACAGTGGACATGATACACCAGTCCTGTGTTTCTAATGTCGGCGGGTAGCGTCATTAACGCTTATAGCACTGTACCGTGGACATGATACACCAGTCCTGTGTTTCTAATGTCGGCGGGTAGCGTCATTAACACTTCTATCAATGTTCAGTAGACATAATACACCAGTCCTGTGTTTCTAATGTCGGCGGGTAGCGTCATTAACACTTCTATCAATGTTCAGTAGACATAATACACCAGTCCTGTGTTTCTAATGTCGGCAGGTAGCGTCATTAACACTTCTATCAATGTTCAGTAGACATAATACACCAGTCCTGTGTTTCTAATGTCGGCGGGTAGCGTCATTAACGCTTATAGCACTGTACAGTGGACATGATACACCAGTCCTGTGTTTCTAATGTCGGCGGGTGGCGTCATTAACGCTTATAGCACTGTATTGTGGACATGATACACCAGTCCTGTGTTTCTAATGTCGGCGGGTAGCGTCATTAACGCTTATAGCACTGTACCGTGGACATGATACACCAGTCCTGTGTTTCTAATGTCGGCGGGTAGCGTCATTAACGCTTATAGTACAGTAGACATCATGCACCAGTTCTATGTTTCTAGTAGCAGTGGGAAGCGTCATTAACACTTCTAACACTATACAGTAGACATGATACACCAGTCCTGTGTTTATAATGTCGGCGGGTAGCGTCATTAACACTTCTATCAATGTTTAGTAGACATAATACACCAGTCCTGTGTTTCTAATGTCGGCGGGTAGCGTCATTAACGCTTATAGCACTGTACAGTGGACATGATACACCAGTCCTGTGTTTCTAATGTCGGCGGGTAGCGTCATTAACGCTTATAGCACTGTAAAGTGGACATGATACACCAGTTCTATGTTTCTAGTAGCAGTGGGAAGCGTCATTAACACTTCTAACACTGTAGAGTAGACATGGTACACCAGTCCTGTCTTTCTAATGTCGGCGGGTAGCGTCATTAACGCTTATAGCACTGTACAGTAGACATGATACACCAGTCCTGTGTTTCTAATTGCAGCGAGAAGCGTAATTAACACTTCTAACACTGTTCAGTAGACATGATGCACCAGTTCTATGTTTCTAGTAGCATCGAGAAGCGTCATTAACACTTCTAACACTATACAGTAGACATGGTACACCAGTCCTGTGTTTCTAATTGCAGCGAGAAGCGTCATTATCACTTCTAACACTGTACAGTAGACATGATACACCAGTCCTGTGTTTCTAATTGCAGCGAGAAGCGTCATTTCCAATTCTAACAATGTACAGTAGACATAATACACCAGTCCTGTGTTTCTAATGTCGGCGGGTAGCGTCATTAACGCTTAAAGCAATGTACAGTACACATGGTACACCAGGCCTGTGTTTCTAATTGCAGCGAGAAGCGTCATTAACACTTCTAACACTGTTCAGTAGACATGATACACCAGTCCTGTGTTTCTAATTGCAGCGAGAAGCGTCATTAACACTTCTAACACTATACAGTAGACATGATACACCAGTCCTGTGTTTCTAATGTCGGCGGGTAGCATCATTAACACTTCTATCAATGTTCAGTAGACATAATACACCAGTCCTGTGTTTCTAATGTCGGCGGGTAGCGTCATTAACGCTTATAGCACTGTACCGTGGACATGATACACCAGTCCTGTGTTTCTAATGTCGGCGGGTAGCGTCATTAACGCCTATAGCACTGTACCGTGGACATGATACACCAGTCCTGTGTTTCTAATGTCGGCGGGTAGCGTCATTAACGCTTATAGTACAGTAGACATGATGCACCAGTTCTATGTTTCTAGTAGCAGTGGGAAGCGTCATTAACACTTCTAACACTATACAGTAGACATGATACACCAGTCCTGTGTTTATAATGTCGGCGGGTAGCGTCATTAACACTTCTATCAATGTTTAGTAGACATAATACACCAGTCCTGTGTTTCTAATGTCGGCGGGTAGCGTCATTAACGCTTATAGCACTGTACAGTGGACATGATACACCAGTCCTGTGTTTCTAATGTCGGCGGGTGGCGTCATTAACGCTTATAGCACTGTATTGTGGACATGATACACCAGTCCTGTGTTTCTAATTGCAGCGAGAAGCGTCATTAACACTTCTAACACTATACAGTAGACATGATACACCAGTCCTGTGTTTCTAATGTCGGCGGGTAGCATCATTAACACTTCTATCAATGTTCAGTAGACATAATACACCAGTCCTGTGTTTCTAATGTCGGCGGGTAGCGTCATTAACGCTTATAGCACTGTACAGTGGACATGATACACCAGTCCTGTGTTTCTAATGTCGGCGGGTGGCGTCATTAACGCTTATAGCACTGTACCGTGGACATGATACACCAGTCCTGTGTTTCTAATGTCGGCGGGTAGCGTCATTAACGCTTATAGTACAGTAGACATCATGCACCAGTTCTATGTTTCTAGTAGCAGTGGGAAGCGTCATTAACACTTCTAACACTATACAGTAGACATGATACACCAGTCCTGTGTTTATAATGTCGGCGGGTAGCGTCATTAACACTTCTATCAATGTTTAGTAGACATAATACACCAGTCCTGTGTTTCTAATGTCGGCGGGTAGCGTCATTAACGCTTATAGCACTGTACAGTGGACATGATACACCAGTCCTGTGTTTCTAATGTCGGCGGGTAGCGTCATTAACGCTTATAGCACTGTAAAGTGGACATGATACACCAGTTCTATGTTTCTAGTAGCAGTGGGAAGCGTCATTAACACTTCTAACACTGTAGAGTAGACATGGTACACCAGTCCTGTCTTTCTAATGTCGGCGGGTAGCGTCATTAACGCTTATAGCACTGTACAGTAGACATGATACACCAGTCCTGTGTTTCTAATTGCAGCGAGAAGTGTAATTAACACTTCTAACACTGTTCAGTAGACATGATGCACCAGTTCTATGTTTCTAGTAGCATCGAGAAGCGTCATTAACACTTCTAACACTATACAGTAGACATGGTACACCAGTCCTGTGTTTCTAATTGCAGCGAGAAGCGTCATTATCACTTCTAACACTGTACAGTAGACATGATACACCAGTCCTGTGTTTCTAATTGCAGCGAGAAGCGTCATTTCCAATTCTAACAATGTACAGTAGACATAATACACCAGTCCTGTGTTTCTAATGTCGGCGGGTAGCGTCATTAACGCTTATAGCACTGTACAGTACACATGGTACACCAGGCCTGTGTTTCTAATTGCAGCGAGAAGCGTCATTAACACTTCTAACACTGTTCAGTAGACATGATACACCAGTCCTGTGTTTCTAATTGCAGCGAGAAGCGTCATTAACACTTCTAACACTATACAGTAGACATGATACACCAGTCCTGTGTTTCTAATGTCGGCGGGTAGCATCATTAACACTTCTATCAATGTTCAGTAGACATAATACACCAGTCCTGTGTTTCTAATGTCGGCGGGTAGCGTCATTAACGCTTATAGCACTGTACAGTGGACATGATACACCAGTCCTGTGTTTCTAATGTCGGCGGGTGGCGTCATTAACGCTTATAGCACTGTACCGTGGACATGATACACCAGTCCTGTGTTTCTAATGTCGGCGGGTAGCGTCATTAACGCTTATAGCACTGTACCGTGGACATGATACACCAGTCCTGTGTTTCTAATGTCGGCGGGTAGCGTCATTAACGCTTATAGTACAGTAGACATCATGCACCAGTTCTATGTTTCTAGTAGCAGTGGGAAGCGTCATTAACACTTCTAACACTATACAGTAGACATGATACACCAGTCCTGTGTTTATAATGTCGGCGGGTAGCGTCATTAACACTTCTATCAATGTTTAGTAGACATAATACACCAGTCCTGTGTTTCTAATGTCGGCGGGTAGCGTCATTAACGCTTATAGCACTGTACAGTGGACATGATACACCAGTCCTGTGTTTCTAATGTCGGCGGGTAGCGTCATTAACGCTTATAGCACTGTAAAGTGGACATGATACACCAGTTCTATGTTTCTAGTAGCAGTGGGAAGCGTCATTAACACTTCTAACACTGTAGAGTAGACATGGTACACCAGTCCTGTCTTTCTAATGTCGGCGGGTAGCGTCATTAACGCTTATAGCACTGTACAGTAGACATGATACACCAGTCCTGTGTTTCTAATTGCAGCGAGAAGCGTAATTAACACTTCTAACACTGTTCAGTAGACATGATGCACCAGTTCTATGTTTCTAGTAGCATCGAGAAGCGTCATTAACACTTCTAACACTATACAGTAGACATGGTACACCAGTCCTGTGTTTCTAATTGCAGCGAGAAGCGTCATTATCACTTCTAACACTGTACAGTAGACATGATACACCAGTCCTGTGTTTCTAATTGCAGCGAGAAGCGTCATTTCCAATTCTAACAATGTACAGTAGACATAATACACCAGTCCTGTGTTTCTAATGTCGGCGGGTAGCGTCATTAACGCTTATAGCACTGTACAGTACACATGGTACACCAGGCCTGTGTTTCTAATTGCAGCGAGAAGCGTCATTAACACTTCTAACACTGTTCAGTAGACATGATACACCAGTCCTGTGTTTCTAATTGCAGCGAGAAGCGTCATTAACACTTCTAACACTATACAGTAGACATGATACACCAGTCCTGTGTTTCTAATGTCGGCGGGTAGCATCATTAACACTTCTATCAATGTTCAGTAGACATAATACACCAGTCCTGTGTTTCTAACGTCGGCGGGTAGCGTCATTAACACTTCTAACACTGTTCAGTAGACATGATGCACCAGTTCTATGTTTCTAGTAGCAGTGGGAAGCGTCATTAACACTTCTAACACTATACAGTAGACATGATACACCAGTTCTGTGTTTCTAATGTCGGCGGGTTGCGTCATTAACGCTTATAGCACTGTACAGTAGACATGGTACACCGGCCGTGTGTTTCTAGTGGAGTCAGCTAGCGTCAGTAACACTTCTAACACTGTACAGTATACATGATACACCAGTCCTGTGTTTCAAATTGCAGCGGGTAGCGTCATTAACACTTCTAACACTATACAGTTGACATGACACGCCAGTCCTGTGTTCCTAATTGCAGCGAGAAGCGTCATTAACACTTCTAACACTGTATTTCTAATGGCGGCGGGTAGCGTCACTAACACTTCTTACTCTGTACAGTAGACATGATACACCAGTCCTGTGTTTCTAATGGGGGCGGGAAGCGTCATTAACACTTCTAACACTGTACAGTAGACATCATACACCAGCCCTGTGTTTCTAATGGCGTCAGGAAGCGTCACTAACACTTCTTACTCTGTACAGTAGACATGATACACCAGCCCTGTGTTTCTAATGGCGTCAGGAAGCGTCATTAACACTTCTAACACTGTACAGTAGACATGATACACCAGCCCAGCCCTGTGCTTCATTAACAAATCGTGGTTGAAGCCATGTGTGAACAACTTTTAACGAGAGAACTTTTCTGTCAGTCCCTTGTCATATGCTTCATGACAAGTATCCCACTAAGAAATATCAGAGATTAAACACGTACCGGCATATATTATTCGCGAAATGAAATACGTCTCTCCATCTTTATTCTCGTTCTAAAAGCGATGTTAAGTTACTTAAATAATTTAAATCTCCTCACTGAATCTAATCGCTGACAACTGTACTTACATCTGGTATCAATCATCTCCAGCATCTCGCTCTTCATCCACTCGATTTGCGGGCGCATCATGTCATGACACGTTCAACGCACAGTGATGGAGCAAAAAGAATATTGCGGGTTGCCTCATAATTTACAGGAATGTGATTGACTTCGTGCATGTGAGGCGGAAAGACTGGCAGTAAAGGCTAGGGGCACTCAGAGGTTGACAAACTCCTCTCCTCGTTACATGGCTTATATGCGGCCTTAGATTTTCTCAGTCAGTGACTCACTATTAACTTAAATGTTTTACATCTGTGACTCACTATTAACTTAAATGTTTTAAATCTGTGACTCATTATTAACTTAAATGTTTTACATCTGTGACTCACTATTAACTTAAATGTTTTACATCTGTGACTCACTATTAACTTAAATGGTTTACATCTGTGACTCACTATTAACTTAAATGTTTTACATCTGTGACTCACTATTAACTTAAATGTTTTACATCTGTGACTCACTATTACCACATCTGCTTTACATATCGTTAATAAACTATACTGTATGTCCGCCTGTAACAATAGCACACGACATACCAAACCGAATCGTTTTGTTTCTTTTTTCATTCATTCACAATCTGTCCTTTTCGTGAAGGCACACCCTATTAAAGGATTAAGGCATGCCCTATTACTAGTATGAAAAGCTATTTCCAAGGGAAGATTTATACCTGCATGTCAAAATGTTTCTACAGGACGATGATCTCACTGTCTCGCGCTCATTATTGCGGTAAACTTTCTTACAAATGTCATGCATTTCAGGGTTGAACAGCTTACAAAAGTCGAAAATTAAAAATCTACCAGACCAAATGTGACATGTTATTGGCAATTGTATAAACAAATAGAAATGCATGTACTTTCTACTCAATTGCCCATAAGGCATTATTTCAATTACCAACACATCCCATAGATTTTCGGAAAACTATTACATACAGTTGAAAAAACATACTGTTCAAGGGAGAATATTTTAATGCGGTAAGAGTAGATGTCATCATATTGTGCGGGCGCTAGCCGTAGGTCGGGGCATGCTTATCATTTTTGCGAACACCTGGTGTCATCACTGATTTTCAGTGGTCATTCACATAATTTTAACCGCTATTTTGATCTCTACACAAAATGGAATCTGTTTCGGCGGATAATCTAGATTCGTTATTCTCTTGCATTGGCAATTTATCTATTTGCAGTCACGAGTCTAGTTTCATCACTTGGCCTTACCTCGATCAGCTCGATCGTACGTTCGTGTAAATGTGGAAAAACACAACGTAAAAGCGTGATCTATAGAATACATTGACAGGTGGTTCCTTGAAATGGCAGTTGCCCCCTGGAGGCTTATGATATAGACACAATAGTTTTGTTTTCGTGCTAAATACGCAAGGCCTAGTTGCATGGAATGTTGGCTGCCATTTTCATTTGGCGTTGATTTGGTTTGCCATTAATATAGACATTTTGCTAAACGGTGACATTTATCACCAAATACATTCAGCTTTAAAAGCGGCCGAATAGTACGAATAATTTTTTTAACACTGGAATACAGACATAGGCGTAGATGTCAGTAGTTGGGTCCCCAACCGCAACGAACGTGTTTATGTTTGTAGGGAAGTTGTCGAATGAAAAACGTTCCACTTATGCGCAGTTCTTTATTACGGTCGAAGCCGAACGCTGTCTGCAGATCAGTATTTTCTTACACAGACAGCACAGAGGGTTTCAGTTGCGGTGAAAAATATTTTGAAGCATAAATGAAAATATTATCAATTGATTATTAATCCAACCTTAGAGTGATAAAGGTGCCTGACATATCTGTGAGAGGTATATTTGTATGACACGCGAAGTTAGTGAGTGAGTGCGTATGCTTTTAGCATTATTCCAGCAATATCACGGCGAGGCACGCGTGGTAACAAGAATCTGTGACAAGTCATAGACGGAAATTGATAAGCAAATATCCTTCCGCCGCACATGTGGTGGGTGAGTTGGTTTTAACGCCCCTTTAAACATTATTCCAGTTATATCACGGCGTGCCAGCTTAATGTGGGAGGAAAGCCCAAAGTGATGCTGGTCTCAGGCGTTTACCACTTCGGTGAAACCCACGAGCACGGGTATGGTGCTGACAAACCTAGAAACGTGATCGGGAAACAGGGACTAGAACCATCAATCGCGGCACCCTAGAGACGACTGGGCCACCAATGTACTGCCCCCCCCCCCCCCCCCCCCCCCCCCCCTGTTCGCACCTGTACTTGACCCCAACACTGTAAACCGACAGACTACTTTTCATCAGGCTCATCATTTTTCCACATCGATGTCTCCGAATCATCGCCTCCTTCGTCTTACACATCATTGACATCCACCAGTTCTTCAACCCACAATTCCCTAAGAGCATTCACATAGTCATTCCAATGATTTAAATAAATGTGAATTCAGATTTAGGATAAGGATTATGTGAGCAAATTTTCCACCGTTTTCCGAGTCCCGTTTCAAAACAATATTTTGCCTGATAACTCAGAAGAAAATGTTTGCAGGACCGCACTGTCGATAGATTTCTAACGCCCTATAAAAATATAGATTCTGATCATGGATACAGGAGTTATAGCTGTTATATGACAGACGCCAAAATAGCCACAAATGATGAAACATTGTCACCTTTCAGAGTTCCATTTTGAAATAACTCGTCTTCCTGATTGAGTTGTCAGAACCGCATTGTCAAGGGTTTTCTGACGCCCCGTATATATAGATAAGTATTCTGATAATTGGTATATAGCAGGAAAAGCGACCGTTCCGTCACGCATATTAACACCTGTATAGTTGGCTTACCCAGTAAGAGACAAAGCAGAAAAGCATTGACTCTTTTAGGAAAGTCCAGTTTAGTAACATTTAGTCCCGTGAATATAGTTATCTTATTTATACAAAGGGACAGACAGACAGGCAGGCACACAGACAGAGAGACAGACACAGTTGACCAAGTCGTTTTAGGCGGCACAATTCGCCATCAAGAGTTGCGTCCCCTAGGCGTGCACGAAATCTATAATCGTAGGTTCGAATCCCAGCACTATACAATATTTCGTATATTCCTCCCACATCAAGCTGACACACCGTGGTATAACCGAAATACTGTTAAAAGCGGCGCGAAATAATAGTCATTCAGGATATCCTTTTTGACGATCCTTTATCGATAAATTACTAGTATATCAAATAACCAACAACACTTTAACCCACAGATTTAGTTCCTACTTAACGGACTTAAGTATGCACATGTGTTATTGCTGTGACTGAGTTACATACCTGGGCGCATTCATCTACAATCAAATTTCAAGTTCAGTAAAACTTTTGAAAATAAGCAATACGAAATATAACAGCAACAAGGCAACACTTCATCACTGTGTCAGCGGCCGACATGTTTTACAAATACAACAGCATGGATTGCTCAAGACCTTATTCTACTCCGGATCTTCACGCGGAAACAATGCTTTGTCGAAGGATAAAGTACAGTCAGTGCATTCATCTTTTAGCGAAGCATCTTAGAATTAAAATAAATACATCGTTTACACACGATGATGAGGTAGATTTCTTTAACCAATGAAGTAGGCTTAATTTGTTACCTCAACATGCAATCTGAAACGAAATATGGTAAGACTGTAGTAAGACTTGTAGATCTTGTATCACTCCACACTGTATTATCCTGAAGTGATCGGCACAAGCAGTCGAGCGCCAAACTATGCCATGCTCCTAACCAGATACGTCACACTGACGTCATAACTCGCCCCTTCGCCAGTCAAGGCGTTTCTTGACTGGCAGTGAGATGTGTCGCTCGTGTTAGGACGTAAACGGTGGTAAGTTTTCAGTTTGTACTTCAGGATTTTGTTAGGAAATGAAATGAAACAGACATTGTAAATATAGTAAGATTTATGTACAACAGAATACATTTTGAAGGAATCAGGTGCTTCACACAATGTTAACACCCAGACGTTTGTTTAGCCTGCCACCGGGGATAAACAAACGTCTGGATGTAAACATTCATACCTCGTTTCAACTGCAAAGCTTGTTTGTTCTATTTGAAACAGTATATTGCAAAAATATGCTTGTAAGTTTCATCCTCTGAACTAATAACAACTAAATATATTTACAACTGAGACTAAAGACTAGATAATATGAGATTTTATTCTAAATCTGTTCAGTCATAGTGTCGGCTATGTTTTTTCGCTCATATGTTTTAAAACGTTGTTCTGCATCATATAATGGAAGAAATCTACTGAAATACATCCCCACTTCAGACCAGGGCCTCATTATTTTTACACTCAGCTTTGTTCTAATCCGGAATATCTTATGTGGAACAAATGTATTTTTGCAGGGCACCAACATTGTTTTTTGAAGTATGGCAAGGAAATGTAGAATATATAAGGGCAAATGTGATTCTCATTATTGTATGACTAAGTTAGAACGAACGTTAAACGTGTTAAATGCGAAAACAATTTGGCGCTCGTCACCCTGGCAATCGGCATTTCAATCTTAATCACGTAATAGTGCCACGTGTTTATACCCTTCTTTACACAACCAAACACCGTATCAAACATCTTGTAGTGCCGGCGACAGTTTCTCCCTCAGATAGAATCTAGTAAGCTGATCTTTGATGGATGTACTGCCGCCATCGCTCGGAATGTTGGATTATGACAGTGTTGCAAAGAATTTTCCTGACACTGAATTACCACTGTGTTGCACACGCGCCGAGTCATGTAGACCTGTTGCTCTTTTACATTCATTGCATCATCATGAAAAGTTTATAACTGAAATATTATTCTGTAGCATTTCGTATATCGACGTTTGTAATACTGTATAGCCCGAGACACCAAACGACGTAAAATGCACCAATTTCAGAGTCTAGTTAAGAGAGTGTTTGTATTTGGGAGGGTGGGGACTAAAACATCAAGCAAAGTCACTCGGAACAACAAATAATTTACGATTGGTCGCAGCACTCTTCATTTAGTAGCCTGTTATCATCATTTGGCAAAAAGCAATATGGACACAGAGAAACCGTCAAGACAGTTGTCGATTTGACGATGTATCCACAGACGTTGAAATGCACGAAAAATATATTTTCCTCCAGAATATACACTGCTGGGCGTCATATCCTGGTACAAATATATATAACGATGTACATTGATTCTCACTCACAACAAATACCTGAGTATAATTTAAATAAACAGTAATAACATAGCAGGCAATGAAAATTAGAAAACAATGTTCAGTATTTGACCTGTATGTACTATGTAGATTTGCTATTCACAGTATTGATACTCAAACAACAACTTGTTATTGATATTGATATTGTGCAACAACGCACCAACTTGCGGGGACCGTTTCATTGTCATAACGATTCAACCCACAACTAACGAAGTCAGACTAAAATGCTAATATCATTCCATAATTGGGACTTAAGGGTAGGTAGCTGAGGTAATACCATGTTGTAATGTTCTGATATGATAAATGCACATATGCTGTGTTTCAGTTTATTTGAGATCTGGTCTTTCTTCCGTGTACAGCAATATAAACTAACATGTTTAGTCCTTATAGTCCTCATAATGGTAACATCTAAAACCCTTAAAATGACATGTTTACTAGCCTAGTCGTTATGATATCTGAACTATTGGGATGTTGTAGTAGTGTTCATTTATGGTGTATGATTATATTATTATGACAACAAAATAACAATCTATTCAGTTTCTGCAACTTCAACCAAGAGAAGAGATATATCTCAGCAGGTAGCACAGAGGCAGTGTGCAGCTTAGGTTTATTCAGGGAGTGTTTTTCCAGCAATCTAAATCTAATAAATATAAGCCATTTTCAAAAATTGTCAGTCACCATGCTACGGTATATTAATCAGGGTTAGAAACTAACAGTTTTTGTCCACTAGTCCTTATAATGATAACATATAGCCAAACCCTAAAAATGTGCCAATTTCTACTACTCCTTAGGATACCTTTACCATTGGGCAATTTGGTAAGGACTACAGGACTAGTGCCAATTTCTAACGCTGTTAATAATAACTCTACTACAGCAAATGTATTATAAATGAAGTTTATCAGTGAATAAATTTGAAAGTCACACATTTGTTGAAAGGCAAAAGCTTCTTGTAGGCCAGTAGTTGTAATGTTTACCTGCAATATATAGTTTTCTGAACAGCATATATGATGGGGTGGGCCTAGAGGATATAGCATTCGCTATTCACGAGGTTGATTCCCCCGCATGGCTACAATTTGTGAAGCCTATGTCTAGTGTTCCCCGCCCAGATATTGCTGGAATATTGCTAAGAACCTGTAAAACCCAACCCAACTGAACAGCATATTTTGTGTTTCAGCCTCGAGCGACCGGAGCCACAGAGAAAGGGCTGCACAGATGACGACAGTGACGACCCATGGTAGGTGGGAGAAGCCAGCAGGTGGTAGATACTGTCACTGTCCAACTTTGTAAGAGATGAGGTCACATCAACATGTAACAAATATAAGCCTGAAAGTTCACTCCAAAAACCTCCATAGGAACAGCCTCTACAATAACAAGCTGATAAATGTACTCTCTTATTATCCTAATAATTTGACACAAGTCAATTGTATTGCCAGTACCACCATAAGGCTCAATCCAACACGCCTGTACAGACCCGCGGCTCAGATGAACAGCAATCTCAATGTTTGTGTTGTATATTAATGATAGTCGTTTGAGTGATTTATTAGTTGCTGGACTACCTTATATAATTATACCTCTACTAAGATGAATGGTTTTGAAATTGTATTCATCAGTCAAAATTTTAAAAACCTAAACTTTGTCGAATATCTGGTATGTAGAATGCTTATGTGGTCTGTATAGCTTTCTGAACAGCATGTTCTGTGTTTCAGCCTCGAGCGACCCGAGTCGGACCACGAGGACACCAGTGACGACCACAAAAAAGCCTGCTATCCAGGGTAGGTGGGAGAACCCAGCGGGCAGAAAGACCACACTTTAATCCCACCAACAATTAACAAGCTGGGGTATAGTCCCATTGGGTTCTGACTTGCTTCTTGCATATAATCGTATCCCAGTTGTGTCGATCGGTGCTCATGTTGTCAACCACTGGACTGTCTGTCTTTATCAGACTCCGCCATCTTATTGCTGGACTACTGCTGAGTGCGGCGTAAAACAACAAACAAACAGACTGACATAAACCAAGGTCATGTCTTATAAGATCTATCTAATATTTCCAAACAACAACTGTACTGACAGTATCGTCTCATAAAGCTCAGTCCATCAAACGTTAACACTCTCCAGCCATACACAGAATAATGTTACAACAACTGGATCTGACAGAAAGATTCTAAACATTGACTACATAATCCTTGATTACATGAACCAGCTGTCGTCCTTCCCCTTGATCCTTGTATTGTCAGCCATGTTGGAAGTGGTTGATGACGTGCCGTGTCACGTGTCACCGCGTTGAGGTGTGAACCATGTAGATGTATGACAAAGATGTCTGGAAGTGTAGAGAGTTCACTTTGTGTTACAGCGACTCCATCACCAGCAGACTGCGATGACCTCCATGACGCCAGCAGGTTGGGGAACCTGGAGAAGGTGAAGCGGCTCCTGTCGCGGGGCGTCGACGTCAATTGTAGGGTAGAGGGGAGCAGGACACCGGTGATGGGGGCAGCAGGCGAGGGACACACAGACGTGGTGGAGCTCCTGGTGAGTAAAGGGGCCGATGTGTCACTGGTGGACAAAGACGGTGACAACATCCTTCACCTCGCCTGTATTGGAGGACACTTGGAGATAGTGAAGTTTGTGCTGTCTCTGAACGTGGTGGACATCAACAGTAGAGGAAGGGGGAGCATGACACCGGTGATGAGGGCAGCATGGATTGGACACACAGACGTGGTGGAGCTCCTGGTGAGTAAAGGGGCCGATGTGTCACTGGTGGACAAGGACGGTGACAACACCCTTCACTTCGCCTGTATTGGAGGACACTTGGAGACGGTGGAGTTTGTGCTGTCTCTGAACGTGGTGGACATCAACAGTAGAGGAAGGGGGAGCATGACACCGGCGATGTGGGCAACACAGTATGGACACACAGACGTGGTGGCGCTCCTGGTTGGTAAAGGGGCTGATGTGTTACTGGTGGACGAGCGCGGTGACAACATCCTTCACAAAGCCTGTTCCGGCGGACACTTGGAGATAGTGAAGATTGTGCTGTCTCTGAACGTGGTGGACATCGACGCCAGGGACAACGGCGGACTGACGGCGGCCGACTCGGCGAGAATCTTCGGATATACGCGAGTGGCGAATCTCCTCGTGTCCCGCGGCGCTCAGTGATGTCAGTGTCGTGTTTGTGTAGACGGTGGGGATGATGTGACAGTGACGTGGTGTGCCGTTCACGTCGTCGTGTGTAAATATGTCTTTTATTTACGTGAAACTGTTTGTTGTTTTTGGAGCTGAATAAAACTTGTAAAAAGTTTCTCAGACATTTTGTCATTTGTTGTGTTTGGAACTTCGCATCATCAGGTAAGAAAATTGTTAACTGAGTGTAAATAGAGATGATGTGTGATTAGAATGTACGCACCGCACCTCGTGATATGTTCGTGCATGTCGTTATATATTTCTGTGTTAGTTTTATGCCATAAGTTTGTAATTAATCGTGAAAAAAAACAAAAAAACTGTTTCTTTACATCTCGCTGCACTCGGTTACCTCAGACCGAGACGAGGTTCGCCCAGCTGACGTGGCGCCAAATGTACAATGACAGTGACGTCACGGCATTCCAGCTTAGGTCTAAACACTAAAGCTGCGGGCTGTTTTCTCTGCTAAATACGATATCGGTAATTCACAGGGCGGCACAATGCTGGCTTCACGACATATGCAAGTACAGCACAGGCCTCATGTGGGCGATATAGTTTAACAAAGAAAAAGAATACATCTGTTTCTAAAGAGATGTGTTCCATATTATTGCTGCTAAAATTTTAAAAGAAATATTTCTGATTGGCGAGATATTTATTTTCTCTCTCCCATTTCACCATTTCAATCAAGCTTCTTCCCAGCGCGTGACACCTTCTTTACACTTTCGTCTAACGACTGACCAGATTTGGATATTTGTCAGTGTTCAATAGGATATCATACGTAAATATAAGACAGAACATGTATGAATGAACCTTCGATAATCTCGTGTTTGTTTGAAGATTGTTTACATAAGAAATTGATAAGTTTATAGTGTTGTATACGATATTTCTTGCCTTTGGACAAGATGAAATGTAAATGTAACAGCAACATGTACCTTTTTTTGGGGGGGAGTGTAATAGCCAATATTATAAGTTCATATAAACAATTTCCATGAATAGCCGTTTCATTTTATTTTAAAGCTAAAACTGAATATATTACTTTAACCAATTGGATAATATTTTTTGTTAAAATATACGCACACATTTCCAGGACAATTGTCTTGGTCTTGGAAATATGTTTTAGGTCATTTGATATACATAACAGTGATATCTAACGATTCGCAGGTGCGCGTTGTCACAAACGATTTACGAATTATTCCTCTCGTTTTGCATTATATAACCAAAAGGTTCATCTGTTTCTAAATATTGTGATCACAGGATACTAAACTGTTTACGTTCTTTCTCCAAGAATTGTAAAAAAGTAATTAGGTGAGGTATATATATATATATATTAATCAAAATGCCAGTGTCGTCTTTCTCCGACGTTGTCATAAACATAAGAACAACTATGACCTCAAATTGAATGGTGTCATTTGTTTAATTCATTACATTTGATCATAAGGCTAGTGCTCCATTTATAATGGTGCAACATAAGCCAATATCACTTTCACAGTCAGAAGAAAGTTGTAATCTAATTTTCAGCTTAGATAGGGCCATTCATTTCGCTATTACTTCTGTTTTATGAAGTACGATTTCATCATTTCTTACGTTAAAATAAGGGAGTATACAGTTTTAATATCGATATTTGTGTTGGAATAGTTTGGTTACTCGTGAACAAAATACCACGAAAATATACTGTCCTTGCCCACAGCTAATTCTCACCAAGTGACCTGAGTTTAAATAAACTGGAGCTAAGCATAGCTGAGTTATGCCCCCTTTTCTTTTTACGTGTGTAACCTCTCTGCCGCACTTTGACGTCATAGAGAATAAGAGTGTTTTGAAAGCACATCATCCCCCGCATGAATTTTTTAACGAGTTTATATTTTCTTTGTATTTTATGAAATAACAACGGTAGATGGCACTGCACATTTGAAACAAATTGTGCAGAACATTTTGTTGGGTGTAATCCAGTCTGAATGCTAATGCCAGAAGGATGTAGCTCACCCACAAAAGCCTTATACAAGGAAACTAACTATAGTTATAGTTATAGTTAGATATTGTGATATTCTCTGGAAACTGGAGGAGTAGATTTCATGAAGCTCCGTAAAACAGGGGCAGTAACCCTGTCAAATTAGGCGAAATGAAATGGGATTGCGATATGCGTATCATCAATATGTCGACATCTTGGGTGTAGAGTGTCAGGGATATTCTCAGGACACTGTAGGAGGAGTTGATTTCACAAGCTTAGTATCCTCTCTCACAATTAGGCAAATGAAGCTCCGTAAAACAGGGGCAGTAACTCTGTCAAAATTAGTCGAAATGAAACGGGAGTGCATGTGCGTATCATCAACATGTCGACATTTTGTGTGTAGAGTGTCAGGGATATTCTCTGGAAACTGTAGGAGGAGTTGATTTCACAAGCTTAGTACCCTCTGTGGGACGGACGGACGGACTGCGCCTCGACATAATCCCCATTCGCCATTCTGGCCCGGCGGGGGATAAAAATCAGTTTTCTTCATTTACGGCAGGCTATTTTTTGCATTGAATGTATGTCGTTTTACACACGCATATAACTCCATTTGATATATATTTATGAAGTTCAGATATAAGGCAGAATTTTGTTTCACAGTTTCCGTAAAGCTGCTAAATAAAATAAAATCGTCGCACAGTACCTTTACCAGTGTACGATAAAAAGCGGCGAAATTTCCTGAATACATTTTCGGACAACACTTGGCAGTATCTTTTGTTCAAACCGGATTAATATCTGCAGTTAGATTTACACCATTAGATAGGAAATTTAATACTCTGCGTAATCTTATAGTCGGAGGTAGATCCAGTCCCGCATGAGCGCAGTTGTCGCACAGCCTTCACTTTTCCGATCTTAGGAAAATGTGCCTCAGAAAAAAAACCTCAGCATCCAGCGGGTTAATTTTGATTGCGTTTCCCATTTTTTAAGATACAATATGTATAATGAATACTGACGAGGCACGATGGGCTTTTCATTTGGCATCTATCGGTTTGTTCATCGCAAACGCTTTTCCGAATGTAACTGACGTTAAGTGAATTTGGCGATCGGCTGATACACAATCATGTTATCTAACAGTTGTAATATATGCAATCGTTTTTTCTAATAGTTATAAAATAAGCATAAATTTTATTTAAAGAGCAAAAATTTTAGTTTTTGTTGCGTATTTGATACGCAAGGATATGATATGTCTGCGTAGTTCCGTTTATTTAATGTGTATTTTACGCAAATACACAGCTCATCTCGAGCTGTGGAATTTACCTTTTTCTTTGTTTAATCAGATTCGACCGAGATTGCAGACTAACATGAAATCATTAGACTGGGTTCCTGTCTACCTAAACTAAATTGCGCTAACCATGCGTGGCGCACCAACAATGGAACCAGTTTAATAAAATCACCATACTTGCCCCTAACATTCCTACTGTGCCAATTCTATGATAGTTGATACGAAATAAAATTCAAATTGACAAAACAATAATTATTAGCTGGGGTAAGTGTATATTCGGCGTCACGTAAGTCACATGAATATAAACAAATGGTCAGTCGGTTTGCGAGTTGAACTCCAAGCATGGTTGTGGTCACCTATCACAGTGGGGAGCTTTGACTGGTCCCATGGATAGCAAAGAGAAAATTGCATTCCAATAGCAAAATAAGCGTATAGTCGACGAATCATCTATACCATCCTTAACCCGTTATGGTCCCAAACCAGGAAACTGACCCAACATTTCTTTTAGGCCATGTCAAAATAGCTACAAAGGAAATTCTAAAATAAACATTTATAAAACTCCTTAATATCAAATGGCACCAGTTCAGTATGTGTCTGGTAAACATGCAAAGTTTTGTAAGAAATTATTTAACGGAGTTTGAGCTACGCTCCGGAAACGAACAGCACCCTTATAGAACCTAAGTCCGACTTGTTGCCATGGAAACGTAACAAATTAAAATTTATAAAATTCCTAAATAGCAAAAGGCACAAGTTCAGCATGAGTCTGATTGACATGCAAAGTTTCGTACAGAAATATTTAACGGTTTCTGAGTTATGTCCGGAAACGATTTCGGGACGCACACACGCACACACGCACACACGCACGCACACAGACACACACGGACGGAACCCATTTCTATATCCGCCGCCAACTTCGTGGGGCGGGGGATAATAAGAGGTCCATAGGGCCTGTGTCACTCACCTTGATATTCATGCCATCAGTCCATTTCTACAACTGTGAATTCCTGTCAGCTGAGAATACTTCCAACCAAATGTCAGTGATGGGGAGTGGTGGGTCAGTGATGGGGAGTGGTGGGTCAGTGATGGAGAGTGGTGGGTCAGTGATTGGGAGTGGTGGGGCAGTTATGGGGACTGGTGGGTCAGTGATGGGGAGTGCAGGGTCAGTGATGGGGAGTAGTGGCTCAGTGATGGGGAGTGGTGGGCCAGTGCCCCCCCCCCCCCCCCCCCCCAATACATTTGATACTTCAAATTACAGCTGTCTGTGAATTTAAAGATTGTATGTGTGGATATATGAATAGCTGCATTTTCCTTTGATTAAAATCACACAAAGGCTAATAAATACAGTGATGCTATATTCTTATTGTAAAGGAAAAAGCTGATAATCAATTAATTAATATGAATGAGACTTTGGCTTAATAATACAAATCATGGTGACAATGGTCTCCCAAATTTATAACTTTATAACAATGATATAACTGCCTGTAACCATGAGGATTCCGAGTTCGAATACATGCCCCCAGCTACCTAATCTTGTGGTAAGATGCGACGACATAGAACGGGTTGTTAGGCTCAGTGACCTGGATAACTGCATCTCGTTGTTCAAGATGTCGATCACTGGAGTGCCTGGTCTAGACTCAAATATTTACAGAGGGATGCTACAAAGCAGAGATCTTGCTGATTGCGGCGTTTAAAACAGCATAGATACATGGATATTCTATATATTCTGAACTCCGCGTATAATGAATAGGGTATTACAAATGAATTCGTTATATCAGAAATTCGATACTCTCAAAGTGTCCTCCAGTTTGAACTTTGAACCTATAGTCTCGTTTTCTTACACCATTTTGTCGTTGTAGGAATGTCTTGGTGGCGTTCGTGTGTAATCTATGGGACAGTCACAGATAACAGTTGTGTAGCAGTACGAAGGGGAGCTGTACGAGGGTGCACTTCCCTCTTGTACAGTTAGGTTACTTACAATAGGCCGGGTCTAACAGTACAGTTGTGTGAGTGTGCACTTCCCACTTGTACAGTTGGTTACTTACACTTGGCCGGGGCTAACAGTACAGCTGTCTGAGTGTGCACTTCCCACTTGTACAGTTAGGTTACTTACACCAGGCCGGGGCTAACAGTACGGCTGTCTGAGAGTGCACTTCCCACATGTACAGTTAGGTTACTTACACTAGGCCGGGGCTAACAGTACAGCTGTCTGAGTGTGCACTTCCCACTTGTACAGTAGGTTACTTACACTAGGCCGGGACTAACAGTACAGCTGTCTGAGAGTGCACTTCCAACTTGTACAGTTAGGTTACTTGCAATAGACAGGGGCTAACAGTACAATTGTCTGGGGGTACACTTCCAACTTGTACACTTAGGTTACTTACAATAAGCCGGGGCTAACAGCACAACTGTCTGAGGGTGCACTTCCCACTTGTACAGTTAGGTTAATTGCAATAGGCCGGGGCTAACTGTACAACTGTCTGAGAGTGCACTTCCCACTTGTACAGTAGGTTACTTACAATAGGCAGGGGCTAACTGTACAACTGTCTGAGAGCGCACTTCCCTCTTGTACAGTTAGGTTACTTACAATAGGCATGAGCTAACAGTACAACTGTCTGAGAGTGCACTTCCCACTTGTACAGTTAGGTTACTTACAATAGGCATGAGCTAACAGTACAACTGTCTGAGAGTGCACTTCCCACTTGTACACTTAGCTATAGGTTACTTACAATAGGCATGAGCTAACAGTACAACTGTCTGAGAGTGCACTTCCCACTTGTACACTTAGCTATAGGTTACTTACAATAGCCCTGGGCTAACAGTACAACTGTCTGAGAGTGCACTTCCCACTTGTACACTTAGCTATAGGTTACTTACAATAGCCCTGGGCTAACAGTACAACTGTCTGAGAGTGCACTTCCCACTTGTACACTTAGCTATAGGTTACTTACAATAGGCCTGGGCTAACAGTACAACTGTCTGAGAGTGCACTTCCCACTTGTACACTTAGCTATAGGTTACTTACAATAGCCCTGGGCTAACAGTACAACTGTCTGAGAGTGCACTTCCCACTTGTACACTTAGCTATAGGTTACTTACAATAGCCCTGGGCTAACAGTACAACTGTCTGAGAGTGCACTTCCCACTTGTACACTTAGTTATAGGTTACTTACAATAGGCCTGGGCTAACAGTACAACTGTCTGAGAGTGCACTTCCCACTTGTACACTTAGGTTACTTACAATAGGCCTGGGCTAACAGTACAACTGTCTGAGAGTGCACTTCACACTTGTACACTTAGCTATAGGTTACTTACAATAGGCCTGGGCTAACAGTACAACTGTCTGAGAGTGCACTTCCCACTTGTACAGTTAGGTTACTTACACTAGGCCGGGGCTAACAGTACAGCTGTCTGAGAGTGCACTTCCCACTTGTACACTTAGGTTACTTACAATAGGCCTGGGCTAACAGTACAGCTGTCGTGGTCAGGTTTGTCCACTTTGTTTATTGATGATGCTATTGATGACGAGACCTCCATGTGGATTGCGGGTGAGAACTTGTTATCAGAAACCTAAAAGTGCTTGTCCTGTGAGACAGTGGCTCGGGGATGCAAGGCTCGGTGACTTACCCAGATGTCGTGGATCGATGTTTATTAAATAAATCACTCGATTGTCTGGACCAGATTCGATAAGTTACAGACCGCTGTGATATAGCTGGAATATTGTGGAGTGCGGCGTAAAACACAATTCACTCTACCATGTTATGACTTAATTAGTTGCTCCATATATTCGTGCGAAGACCGCCTGATATAGACGACATACTACTGAGTGCGGCGGCAAACAAACAAACAAACAGGGAAAAACAAGCATGAATGGCTCACTATCAAAGTGCTGATAAGCTTGACTTGGCCATGTAGACGGAGCTGAATGTAAATAGGTTTAGCACATTGCAAAGATATAAAATGGCGATTGGGCTATATACCGAAAAGAAACCCTTCATGAAACATGAAGCGAAAATAAATTGTTTCCATGCAAAAGATGGGCGATGCGTTCCACGCCATTGTCGTGTGATTTTAAGGTGTCTGCATGTGTTTTGTCAGTTCTGCGTCTTGGGAGGGAACCGCGCGCCCGGCATACCTCGGGACTTGAGAACAGAATACAACTCAAAGCTATACATGATAGCATAATGCTGATTTGAAGACAATGCTAGTATTTACATTTGCTAGTGTGACAAATGCAAAGTTCACTGAAATGCAGACATGATATATTTACAAAAAAATGACCGATATCTTTTCATTTTACATTATTATTACAATAAATATTTCATCTTGAGTGAGAGAGGTCCTTACGGTTATTAATAGTCACATCAAAGTTTATATCCTTGCACGTGTGTTTGTTGTGTTTGTTTAACGCCGCACTCAGCAATATTCCAGCCATATAACAGATACTCACTGGAATGTCTAGTCCAGACCTCCGTCACATAGCTGGACTATTGCTGAGTGCGGCGTTAAACCAACAAACAATCCAATTCCTGAATATCTTGTCAAACGACCGAACTTTTATACTCAGGCCGACGCGCCTCTCAGCGCTTCTTTCAATCGGTCAAAGTCTTATAACGGGGTGCTGTTGTCATAAATACAATACAGGCTGTCTTGTCTTTTCTTTCTCCGTGAGCCGGGGTGACTGTAGTGCACGCGCTGCCCGAAATACACGTGGTTGAAACCTGACACGACACACTAACAGAAGCTTGGCAATATACGCTCATAGTCGATCAAAACACAGCCAACCACACTCGTGCATGCCTGCGGGTCCCAAAGTGTATAATCTGGTGCTTTGTGCGCTCTGGCAGTCATGTTCGTGAATCGCTTGTCTGAATTTGGTCCTTATGTCATACGGCAGTGACGCGACTGACTCATACCCAATCTTGTCAGTTTGAGGATATTGGCATAACTCACTGGACTTAGACGATATAAAATAATACATCCCAGAATTTAAGAATAATACAATCAATTGCATCACTTAGTCTTATCAGGATCCGCTTATGAGGATATATGTTCAAATCCTGTGTATGCATATATTTTGGGTCTGTCAACAGAATGTCGACCCTCCTTTTTACTCAGGTTGAAAACCGTCTGAACATGGCCGGCCTGTCTCAGTGATTTCTCTCACAGCCTTGTATATCTGAACTGCGGGGGCACTCACACACCCATGATATCCGAGTGCGGTGATGAGGTGAAGTGGGGTTTGACATCGCTTTCTTGATTATTGCATTATTATAACGACTAGCTTACACGTGTGTGTGCGTATGTGTGTGTGTGTGTGTGCGTGAGTGAGTGAGTGAGTGAGTGAAAGAGTGAGCGAGTGAGCGAGTGCGTGCGTGTGTGCGCGCGTGCATGTGTGCGTGTACTAGTTCAGCCCGATGCTGATTTTATAGGGCCAGTTGAGATACCATGCCCCAGTTTTAACATGAAGACACAGTGTGTTGACTCTGAGCGGACCAGTCCTTGTTTTAGCCCCTTAATGCGGAGCACCAGACAAGAAAACAACAAGTACCACCTGTAAATGATGTTTGGTTTGACGCGACTTTTACCAGTATGTCACATGTTTTCTGATGAAGATTTGCTGAAATTAAGACTTTGTTACGAACGTATACGACTGCGTTCAGACAATCATGTGACATATCAGATCACTGAGATTAGTAATCCGACTTTTTCACTTTTCGCGCCGTAGCGCTGTCTGATCTCAAACGGGAGCCATAATAGGCACTGTGTTAACTGAGTGAGTGAGTGAGTGAGTGAGTGAGTGAACCCTCGCTCCACGCTCAACGCTATTACAAATTACAGTGTCACGTGTTTTTAGAACAAGTATTTTTCATTAAAAGTATGTAGCTAGTAAGCATACCGTCGTTTATGTAGAAAACAAATATATATTGTCTACTGCAGACATTATAGGGATAACTATCGTTATAGCCGTAAACCAATTTGTTTATATGAACCCCCTCCCGACACCACCCCCCCCCCCCACCCCCACCCCCCCCCATCAACCCCCCAACCCCCAACCCAACAGACAGTGTAATTGGGTGTCAAATGATAGACATGCATGAACGGTGCGTGTGCGTGGCGTGCATGGCTTCTTGATTGATATAAATAAACAGTCTGACAGAAGACAGCACAGAACACATCACAGAACTCAGCACAGAACACAGCACAGAGCGCGCAGATTACTTTAAACAGCCACCAGCACATGATATAACACACAGAACACGGAAAACAACATAGAACAAATCACACAGCTTAGAACACAGCACACAACACATAGCACAGAGCACAGTACGGAACACATAACACAGCACAGAACACGTCACACAGCTCAGAACACAGAACACATTACAGATAACTGAACACAGCACACAACACAGAACACAGAACACAGCGCGCAGCACCGAACACTGTACACAGAACACAGCACGCAGCACAGAACACATAACACAACACTGAACACTTAACACAGCACGCAGCACGCAGCACAGAACACAGAACACAGCGCGCGGCACAGAACACATAACCCAACACAGAACACAGCGCGCAGAACACAGCACAGAACACTGAGCACAGAACACAGAACATCAAACTGCTCGGAACACAGCACACAGCACAGAACACAGAACACATTACAGATAACTGAACACAGCACAAAACACAGAACACAGAACACAGCGCGCAGCACCGAACACTGAACACAGAACGCAGCACGAAGCACAGAACACATAACACAACACGGTACACTTAACACAGCATGCAGCACACAACACAGAACACAGCGCGCAGCACAGAACACATAACACAACACAGAACACTGAACACAGAACACAGAACATCAAACAGCTCAGAACACAGCACACAGCACAGAACACAGAACACATTACAGATAACTGAACACAGCAAAAACACAGAACACAGAACACAGCGCGCAGCACCGAACACTGAACACAGAACACAGCACAAAACACAGAACACATAACACAACACGGAACACAGAACACAGCACGCAGCACAGAACATATAACACAACACGGAACACTTAACACAGCGTGCGGCACAGAACACAGAACACAGCACGCAGCACAGAACACATAACACAACACGGAACACAGAACACAGCACGC
Source organism: Haliotis rufescens (assembly GCF_023055435.1). Taxonomy (NCBI): domain Eukaryota; kingdom Metazoa; phylum Mollusca; class Gastropoda; order Lepetellida; family Haliotidae; genus Haliotis; species Haliotis rufescens. Next base: position 6,245,299 of record NW_025963935.1, read on the forward strand.
AGCACAGAACATATAACACAACACGGAACACTTAACACAGCACGCTGCACAGAACACAGAACACAGCGCGCAGCACAGAACACAGAACACTGAACACAGAACACAGAGCACAGAACAGCACACAGCTCAGAATACAGCACACAGCACAGAACGCAGCACACATAACACAGCACAGAACATTTAACACAGCAGAGAACACAATACAGAACACATTACAGACGCAGCACTCATCACAGAACACATCACACAGCACAGAACACATAACACAGCACAGAACAATGACACAGAACACAGAGCAGCACACAGCACAGAACGCAGCACACATCACACATAACACAGCACACAGAACACTGAACACAGAGCTCATGACAGCACACAGCTCAGAATACAGCACACAGCACAGAACGCATCACACATAACACAGCACAGAACCTTTAACACAGCAGAGAACACAATACAGAACACATTACACAGCTAAGACGCAGCACGCTGCACAGGACACATCACACAGCACAGAAACCATAACACAGCACAGAACAATGACACAGAACACAGAACAGCACACAGCACAGAACGCAGCACACATCACACAGAACACAGCACACAGAACACTGATCACAGGGCACAGGACAGCACATCACACAGCACAGAACAATGACACAGAACACAGAGCAGCACACAGCACAGAACGCAGCACACATCACACATAACACAGCACACTGAACACTGAACACAGAGCACAGGACAGCACACAGCTCAGAATACAGCACACAGCACAGAACGCAGCACACATAACACAGCACAGACCCTTTAACACAGCAGAGAACACAATACAGAACACATTACACAGCTAAGACGCAGCACTCATCACAGGACACATCACACAGCACAGAACACATAACACAGCACAGAACAATGACACAGAACACAGAACAGCACACAGCACAGAACGCAGCACACATCACACAGAACACAGCACACAGAACACAACACATATCACATAACACAGCACATCACACAGCACATCAGACAGCACACAACACACCACACAACACGGACACATCATACAGCACAAAGCACAGAAAACGCCCATCACAGATGACAAACTCCTAGATTTTTGCGTCAGGAACATGTGGTCACACACACGCTCAACGGAATACACACAACACCAAAAGACAGACTTCCAAAACATCAAAAAGAAACGCAAATTCACAACACAACTTTGCCGTGAATCTTATCAGCATATAATAATAAGCAGAAGAATAGTGACACGTATTGAAAATCAGAGAATTATGTTCGACTGTGTTGTTTTTTGTTTCTCTTACATTCCGGTGTCGAATATGAAAATTACATGAAGATAACAGTTTAGGAATCGCCATTTCCTATTAATAAATACAAATTTACTTTTGGGGCCTTTAAGCACCTGATAACTGCATATCGTATACAATGCTCCCCGAAGACGATGTCTAAAGGCGTGCAAAAGTCGCAACATGTTTGCCAGATAACTCTTAGCCCGACGATCGACACGGCGCAAAGATACTATGTAGATACTTACCTACTGATGCAATCTAAGTACCTATACTGTCAGAAAGTGCAAATACGTATCCCAGAAGGTAAACCGAATTGTAAATTCAGAATCAGGATATGAGAACATGGCATGAGTTTAAATATGTAGGTAATAATAAGTAAAACAGAAAAAAAAACAGAAATTCAAAGCAAAACTAGTGATTCGTTTTCACAACAATGACTACCTGAAACATGTGCTATTGTTTTCACCGCCTCCAGAGAGCAGACGGTCCGAGGTTCGATCCCCCACAGCGTCATACCAAAAGACGTTAAAAGACGGTACTTGTTGTTACCCTGTCTGGCGCTCGGCATTAAGGGGCTTAAACAAGGACTGGTCAGCTCGGAGTCAGTATGCTGTGTCTGAGTGGGGTATTCATGTTAAACTGCAGCATGATATCTCAGTGAGCTAGCACTATAAATCGGCATCATTCCGGACTAGCACAAGCAGCCACATAGCCACACAGACACACACGTGCATACACGTCGCTATATAAGTGCAATATTCATGGACGCGACGTTAAACCCAATGTCACCTCAGTGGACACAATAGGAATTAGGTTAACATACCCATAGTGGTATACATGATATATGTTTAAAGTGTGTTCAGAATGGAATGGGATAAAAACTGTTTTCTTGGCCATGATAATGTTTGCAACATATCTGCGCGTATTTTTGTGAGTGTGCATGTTTTATGTAACCTTGAATCATTCTTCTCTATAAGAGTTACCTCCCTGACGTTTAACGCACTGTCAGTGTACTGCTGTAGTCTGACACGTAAGTTGATCAGGCTGTCAAAAAAGTTGTTTTCCTTCCAACGAGAAACTGGGTCCACGTTTCCCGCATAGCGATCTGTAAGTAAGTGAAGGCTGCCATGTGATGTATGCGGGGAGCCACAGAGAAGTGTCGGTAAGCGTGAAGCAAGTATGATAGCGATATTTTTGTTACATAGACTTGTCTCCATCACCAGATTCCATGGCTGTGGTTGGAGATAACGCAACTCACCACGTGTGAGGCCCACTTCTTGAGAGAATTCAACTAGTTTTGAAAAGTTTTTCAACGATTAATATCATGAAAAAAATCAAGACTTTGTCGGATGTGTTAGCTGGGCCCAAATGTCATGTAATTATATCTCTACAAAGTCTACCCTATGGTTTGTTTTCGAAGATGAAACTCTATTGCCAGTGTCGTAACTTTAAGTATAATTCTAATTAATCAAACTGCACAGTTTGAAGGCAAATACACCCTGCTATCAAATCTCTTTATTGTTTTCGTTGTTAAACATATGAAGACACTCCCAACAATAATGGCCGTAGGAGCGAGAGGCCTATATAAACACTGACTGTTAATATTACATATTGCATTAGTGCACACTTGTCATGGTGTGGCCACTGCTTCTTATTATGCTGCACTAATGGTCTGCAACTTACCTGTAATATATATATATCTTTAATTATCACGTGTATGACCGCACCGCCTCCAATACTTTCTGATCCTCTGCGTTTCCTTTCAGAATACAACAGCTATAGCTTCATCCCTGCCATTTGTTTCCCTGGTATCAATCTTGTACGTTAATAATGAACACTATTAATGTGTTTGAACTTTGCAAGTTCTACCCTGTACTATATGCTAATTGCATGTGCTACCTTCAGGATCAGGATAGGATAACATGACATGAGTTTAGATATTAGGGTAATAGAAAAATAGAAAACAAACATAAATTGAATCAAAGCTAGTAATATATATTCACAGCAATGACATCCGAAAACATTTGTTATTGTTTTCAAGGAACAAGAGGTATTAGGTGGACACAATCATAGTGGTATACGTGGTTCATGTTCAAGTTCTTTCAGAATGGAATGGCTTAAAACCTGTTTTGTTATGAGGTGATGAGCAACACGTTCAAGCAGTGCAGCATCGTGGCAGCCTGGGCTATAAATAGAAACACTGGTTTAGGATTCCAATGAATGGCATTACCAGTGTTAACACAAAACTTCATAAGACCTCATCATCAAAGCATGAAACAAATAAATCACTAAGGACACAAGAGGTTGCGTATGAATTTATGTCAAACATCTTAATCTAAACCACGATAATTTTTTGAAAACGGAAATCTATATCAGAATTGACATTCAATAGTATGCCCACAAACGTTTTGCTACTCGAATATTTTGCCATTGTTCTCTGTATATGACGACAGCGTCTCCAATGATTTGCCATTGTTCTGTGTATATGACGACAGCTACTCAAGTGTTTTGACATTGTTCTGTGTATATGACGACAACTACTCCAATGATTTGCCATTGTTCTGTGTATATGACGACAACAACTCCAGTCTTTTGCCATTTTTCTGTGTACATGACGACAGCAACTCCAGTGATTTGCCATTGTTCTGTGTACATGACCACAGCTACTCCAATGATTTGTCATTGTTCTGTGTACATGACCAAGCTACTCCAGTGTTTTGCCATTGTTCTGTGCATATGACGACAGCGTATCCAGTGTTTTGCCATTGTTCTGTGTATATGGCGACATCTACTCGACTGATTTGCCAATTCTTTGTGTATATGACGACAGCTACTCCAATGATTTGCCATTGTTCTGTGTATATGACGAGAGCTACTCCCTTGATTTGCCATTGTTCTGTGTATATGACGACAGCTATTCCAATGATTTGCCATTGTTCTGTGTATTTGACGACAGCTACTTCAGTCTTTTGCCATTGTTCTGTGTATATGACGACAGTTACCCTTTGTTTTGCCATTGTTCTGTGTATATGACGACAGTTACTCAAATGATTTGACATTGTTCTGTGTATATGACGACAGCTATTCCAATGATTTGCCATTGTTCTGTGTATATGACGACAGTTATTCCAAGGATTTGCCATTGTTCTGTGTATATGACGACAGCTACTCCAATGATTTACCATTGTTCAGTGTGTATGACGGCAGCTACTCCAATGATTTGCCATTGTTCTGTGTTTATGACGACATAAACTCAAATGCTTTGCCATTGTTCTGTGTATTCGACGACAGCTACTCCATTGTTTTGCCATTGTTCTGTGTATATGACAACAGCTACTCAAATGATTTGCCTTTGTTCTGTGTAAATGACGACAGCTACTCCAATGATTTGCCATTCTTTTGTTTGATTACGACAGCTACTCAAATGATTTGCCATTGTTCTGTGTATATGACGAAAGCTACTTCAATGATTTGCCATTCTTTTGTTTGATTACGACAGCTACTCCAATGATTTGCCATTGTTCTGTGTATATGACGACAGCTACTCAAATGATTTGCAGTTGTTCTGTGCATATGACGACAGCTACCCGGGAATCGAATCCGGGTCTCTGGTCTGACGAACGAACGCTTTAGGCACTCGGCTACCTCTAGGCTACCCCTAGTTGGAGGCCAAATCAGGAATGTGTCTCGATACTGCAGTAGTTAGGGGTAGCTCATGATGTCCTGGATTATTTTCAGTAAAACTTATCTTAATGTTGAACAAGTCAAAGGAAAAGTGCCCACACCCTGTACCGAGTTTCGTACAGGTCACTCTGACATCGACAAAACTTAATGTGAAGTCATCTGGCCGAAATCCATACTTTCTTGAAACATCTGATACCCATTAATGTTTCCACAAATAACTAAAATGCATTAACTAAATCTAAATGTCCCAAAGTTCAAACGGGTCAAGCTGACATACAGAGTACTGACGTCGAGTATGCATGTATGTCTCATCTAACAGGTGTGTTAGTGTGGCGCTACAATGCCATGCTCCTTACAGCACAGATATAGTTTCTTATTCTCTGTACCTCCAACATGGGGCGACTAAATGTGACAGCAGCAGAGTATTGATGAGTAGAGTAAAAGGTGATCTTTTTATTACAGCATTCTCTATATAGAGGATTAAAAACACAACCAGCCTCCACATACAGATTTTGTCTCAGAGAAGCTCTAAAGGCTCAAAGGCAAGCCTCAGTCTCTGATGATGAATAGAATCTAGTTTTTTAACTCACGTTTACAACCTCCACCATATACGATGGAGATGTAATCCAGTTTAGAGCGCTCTATAGTTGGAAGAGGTTTTTTTTCTGATCCCCTCCCCGCTTTGAATAGGAAACGACTTTCAATGGAGCAAGTGACTTCAGGCATTTATTTTTTAAGTAATTAATGTGTGGCAGAAAGGTTTAATTTTTGTTTCACCGTTTTCTTGCTTTTTTTGATAGCTTTCACGTCATAAGGAAAGAAACTTACCTGTTGTCCTTATGTCATCAAAAATAACGAAAAGGGATTCGAAACATGGGTCTGGTAAATGCTTCAGGAGTTGGTAATTAGTTGATAATATCAGTGTCTTAACAGTATGTTTCTTGTAAACATATTGCACCTGGTTTGAAATCTGGAATTAAGAGTTGTAAGTCATCATAGTTATTCCTAAGATCTCTACAGTTCCATTGTATTATATTTGATGCTTGAGCCTTTTGTGGCTCAATTGGTAATCTTTCATGTGAATATGAGCACCAAAGCGGTTGTGGAGACATAATCTCCGAGGATGAGAGGGTAATGGGTGTTTGATGGACATTTTATTCTTATTTCACCTTTTTCTTTCTTTTCTTGATAACTTTTGTTCTGCATTTGCTGGTTCGACATGAATTATCTCAGTATCAGCCTGAAAGGGAGAAAATGTTTAAGAGATTAAGAGGTTTCAGCAGAATTTGCTTCAACAGAAAAAGAATTTAGATTAAAATTAAGCTGCCTGGCGACGGTAAAGCTGATGTTTCGTTCTTGTTTTGTTGACGAATTTTTATTTCTGTTTGATAAACAGGGCAGAATTTGGAAGTGGCCATGTGTTGCCCATCCCAGTTTGGACATTTTAAATCTTGAGGACAATCTGCACTTTCATGGTTGTCACCATAACGATGACAGAACATGGGATGTGTGCAGGTTTTCGAACCATGTCCACTTTTTTTACATTTAAAGCATCAGAGTGTATAGGGGACATACGCCTCAACTCCGATGTTGGCATAACCAGCTTCAATTGAATTGGGAACAGGTCAACGGGCAAAAGTGAATAAATATGTGTTCGTTTTAACAGTAGTAGATTCATCATCCTTTCTGGTAAAACGTTTGACAGAATAAACTTGATTTTTGCCTCGGCAATATTGAGACTGCATGTGGCATAGAGACCCGGTTGTCTGCTACGGGTGGATCAAAGGCATATGTTGTACATTGGACATATAGACCTTGGTGTCGGGGATGGGTAATAAGTAAGTTCCCCAGCGTGAGACAAATAGAAGTAATTTAACAATTAACATTATTAATGTTTAGGGGTTAGATTGAGATTAATTAAAGTAACCAAGAAATCTAATCTTTTTTCAAGTTACTTCAAAAATAATAATACTCTCAACACGAGACTATTGTGGCAACATATTCGGTTTGAAACACGAAACTCTGATGTGGTGCCAAATGTACGCACAGGAATTTTCTGTCAGAGCATTCCAGAATTGGCCTTTTGTCAAAAACGGGAGTCAGGCTAGGTGTATATTCAGCACCAACGCAGTCTTCTCATAACTGCGGAGAGCTGTAGAACGTCCCTACATGATGGAACTAACAAGCGTTGTATTCATCATTCTTGTGTCGTTGTGTGGTGTCAGAGACGTACATGCTTATACCAATTTGCCAGCCTTCTCTAGAAAACTAGACATGCCAGACAGAGAGATCAAAGCGTGGAAAGGCACAGTTGCTGATTTGGGGATCGAAATGAGAAACAACTTTGACTTACTGGAGTTATCACTGAAAGAAGAACTGACTAACACGTTCATCCCTGCCTTGATAACGCCTCTGGTGAAGCAAGCGATTACTGTCATCCTGAAGGAAGAAAACATTGGGAACATTGTCCGCGGACGTGTTCTTAATGTAGTTAAAAGTCTAAAAGTCAGCATTCATAAGCTAAAAACACAACTTCGATCAGTAAAACGACAGTTCAGAAAAGTTAAACGGGAAGGAGACCCTTATAAAGAGAGTCTTGGCAAATTACGAGGCGAGCTGACCAAAGACTTTCAGGGAATACAGCAAAGGGTGAGTACAGGCACTCACACATTTCACACGTTCACCTATATCAGAGCCTGGTATTATTAATCAGAACCAGTGTATTTAATAAGCAAGGAGCCTATCACAAGGTGCTCTATTAATATTCATAAGCCTGTGTGTATTTGTTATCTATCACCTGTTGTTGTCTATGTAAATCTGCTGCTATCACACCATGTCATGCATATATATCTCTCATCGCTCGGTTGTTGTTGCTTCAGCTTGATAACTGTTATAGAATATACATCGAAATGTCGCTATATGCAATAAGCCAGAAGTTGTTATCCATAAATTAGTTCGTTTTCCATCGTAGAACAACGTATGGTAATGAATTCCATATAAGGTAGTGCATATTACGATGGAGCTATGACTCACACTGACAGGAATGCTTGTAGTAGCAATGCATATGGTGTTGATGTAATGAAGCAAAGAAGTTGTCGACTGTTTTGAAAACATGTTTGGAAAGCAGCAGCTAGCCTGGCTTAATTCCATTTACTCAACAGGCTATTCAACAGACATTCAACAGGCTATTTAGCCGAGCAGTTTCATGCCTTAAGATCATGCCGTTCTATTTTTCATTTGAAACCATTGGAAAAAAGAGTTAGCCGTATATACGGCATTAACACAGCAAATATACTCTCCCAAAAAAGAAACGCTCAGGTGAACTATAAAAGTTAAATTTAGTTCATGTAAATGGAAACTATGAAATAATTGTTTCCACCGCAAATCAACCAACCACCAAAACACACCACCTAATGAAACATGAACCCTAAACAGGCCATTCTTCAAATGCATGAAGTGGAAGGATCCCAAAGCGTGATGCACGTTAACATTTGGGAAGTTCTGCTCCAAGATGAGGGATGTAATGGGATGACACCATAGGACATAGCATTCACCTTTTTGTGTTTTTCCGAGTCAATCGATATGCCAAGATTGTGTGCCCTTTACGATGTCTGTAGACTCGGATTCATGACGCACATGGTTTACTGGGCATTTCAACATAGGGTTTACAGGGTATGTCAACATAGGGTTTACAGGGCATGTCAACGTAGGGTTTACTGGGTATGTCAACATAGGGTTTACAGGGCATGTCAACATAGGGTTTACTCGGTATGTCAAAATAGTGTTTATTGTGTATGTCAACATAGGGTTTACTGGGCATGTCAACATAGGGTTTACTGGGTATGTCAACACAGGGTTTACTGGGGATGTCAACATAGAGTTAACTGGGCATGTCAACATAGGTTTTATAGGGCATGTCAACATAGGATTTACTGGACATGTAGACATAGGGTTTACTAGGCATGTAGACATAGGGTTTACTGGGCATGTCAACATAGGTTTTACAGGGCATGTCAACATAGGGTTTACTGGGCATGTAGACATAGGGTTTACAGGGCATGTAGACATGGGGTTTACTGGGCATGTAGACATAGGGTTTACTTGGCATGTAGACATCGGGTTTACTGGGTATGTCAACATGGGGTTTACTGGGCATGTAGACATAGGGTTTACTGGGCATGTAGACATGGGGCTTACTAGTTTACATACAATTAGTTCCCTGTTTACGCTGCAATATCGATAAAAGAAACTACTCGAGAGTGTTTCAACATAATCACTCTTTAGTGTCGATTCCAGATTAGAACAAAAAGTTACACCAGAAATGTGTACACGAAAGTGAGTGAGTGAGTGTGAAGCCAGCAACTTACAAAGAAATGTGCCATTCACAATTTCTATCAGGTTTAAAATCTGTAAAACATACTTCCAATTAGTTAGTGAGATACAAAATTCAATGGCAGTATACAATATCAAAGTAATAGCAATGGTAACAGCAACAAAGTCTAATAATAATATCCACCAAGCTGCAACAATGGCAGTAAAAAATATCAAATTGATAGCAATGGTAATAGCAATAAAGTCAGAGATAATAATATTTACCAAACTGCAACAATGGTCAAGCTTCCGAAATAGGTCCAAGCTGAAAATAGTGTCTTCACACAACCGCTGGACTTGATGTAATGTGAGGTGAGAGAGGCGTGTTGTTCCCACTCACTGAGTCACTGAAGCTGTTCTAGAAGATTCCAGATTGTATCAGAAAGCATCAATATACAGTAATTTCCACACCGCTGCTAACATTATCTACTAATACATTCCTGACAACGGATTATTATTAAAACACAATGCTATGAATTTCTACTGAATCCTTACATAAATAATGTAACCAATTAACAACATTGCCATATAACAAAACCAATTAGAGGCCTTGCATCACCATCAACAACATTGCCACATAACACAACCATTTACAGACCTTGCATCACCATTCACAACATTGCCATATAACACAACCAATTAGAGACCTTGCATCACCATTAACAACATTGCCATATAACACAACCAATAAGAGACCTTGCATCACCATTAACAACATTGCCATATAACACTACCAATTAGAGACCTTGCATCACCATTAACAACATTGCCATATAACACAACCAATAAGAGACCTTGAATCATCAATAACAACATTGCCATATAACACAAAAATTAGATACCTTGCATCACCATTAACAACATTGCCATATAACACAACCAATTAGAGACATTGCATCACAATTAACAACATTGCCATATAACACATCCAATTATAGACCTTGCATCACCATGAATAACATTGCCATATAACACAACCAATTAGAGACATTGCATCACAATTAACAACATTGCCATATAACACAGTAAATTATAGACCTTGCATCACCATTAACAAACATTGCCACATAACACATCCAATTATAGACCTTGCATCACCATTAACAAACATTGCCACATAACACTACCAATTATAGACCTTGCATCACCATTAACAACATTGCCATATAACAAAACCAATAAGAGACCTTGCATCACCACTAACAATATTGCCACATAACACAACCGATTAGAGACCTTGCATCACCATTAACAACATTGCCATATAACAAAACCAATAAGAGACCTTGCATCACCACTAACAATATTGCCACATAACACAACCGATTAGAGACCTTGCATCACCATTAACAACATTGCTATATAATACAACCAATTAGAGACCTTGCATCACCATTAACAACATTGCCATAAAAAACAACCAATAAGAGACCTTGCATCACCTTGAATAACATTGCCATATAACAAAACCAATAAGAGACCTTGCATCACCACTAACAATATTGCCACATAACACAACCGATTAGAGACCTTGCATCACCATTAACAACATTGCCATATAATACAACCAATTAGAGACCTTGCATCACCATTAACAACATTGCCATAAAAAACAACCAATAAGAGACCTTGCATCACCTTGAATAACATTGCCATACAACACAACCAATTAGAGACCTTGCATCACCATTAACAACATTGCCATATAACACAACCAATTAGAGACATTGCATCACAATTAACAGCATTGTCATATAACACAACCAAATATAGACATTGCATCACCATTAACAACATTGCCATATAACACAACCAATAAGAGACCTTGCATCACCATGAATAACATTGCCATATAACACAACCAATAAGAGACCTTGCATCACCATTAACAACATTGCCATATAACACAACCAATAAGAGACCTTGCATCACCATTAACAACATTACCATATAACACAACCAATTAGAGACATTGCATCACCATTAACAACACTGCCACATAACACAACCGATTAGAGACCTTGCATCACCATTAACAACATTGCCATATAACACAACTAATTAGATACCTTGCATCACAATTAACAACATTGTCATATAACACAACCAAATATAGACATTGCATCACCATTAACAACATTGCCATATAACACAACCGATTAGATACCTTGCATCACCATTAACAACATTGCCATATATATTTTACTACTATTTGTATTAAAAGCATAGTTCCGGATATCATATCTGTACCTGTAAGAACACAACACATTATCATACAGGTTAAGTGGTACTTGGTGCAAATATGTGCGACATTAAAAAAAACCCATGTAACAACACTACATACTCAACTTGTCGGGAATCGTGACATTGGTGACGCCGTGATATTGCTGGAATATTTGCTAAAATCGGCGTTAAACCTCACTCACTCACTCCCAGGTCTGCTGATTTCGTCATAAAATTGTCTTTGTGTTTGTGTTATTGGTTTGAGTTTGTCGATAAATTTATCTAGAAGACTACAGTGAGCTTTCATCATTACAGATACAGGAACTTGAGAAACGTGATGCGCTGCGTGAGAAACACATCCAAGACTTGACGGAACAAAAACAGAAAGGTTGGATTTCTATAATCTGTTGGCAACATTGTAAGCTGTCTTTATCATGAGCATGTGATGATACAAGGTGTTGCCAAAAGAGTCAAATAAGGGAATTGTGTCGAACATCATTTTTGTGTCAAATTTGGAAATGTCCTCCACATGTTTACCATTAAGCTTTTTGAAAGCTAAAGCCCTAATCAAACAACAACAAGAGTCAGACTACGGTCTTTGAAATCTTGGCAGAAAGAGCGTGCTTGATTGCACCTCGAAAGTTATATATAGTCAAATATAAACACCAAAGGCTGGAGCTGATGAAATATAGACATGATGTACCAGTCCCGTGTTGAAAAGGCAGCGAGAAGCGTCATTAACACATCTAACACTGTACCGTAGACATGATACACCAGTCCTGTGTTTCTGATGGCGTCGGGAAGCGTCATTAACACTTCTAACACTGTACCGTAGACATGATACACCAGTCCTGTGTTTCTGATGGCGTCGGGAAGCGTCATTAACACTTCCAACACTGTACTGTAGACATGATACACCAGTCCTGTGTTTCTAATAGCAGTGGGAAGTGTCAGTAACACTTCTAACGCTGTAAAGTTGACATGATACACGAGCCTTGTGTTTCTAATGGCGGCGGGTAGCCTCAGTAACACCTCTAACACTGCACAGTTGACATGATACACCAGCCCTGTGTTTCTAATGGCGTTAGGAAGCGTCATTAACACTTCTAACACTCTAAAAAGACATGATACACCAGCCCTGTATTTATAATGCCGGCGGGAAGCGTCATTACCACTTCGAACACTGTACTGTAGACATGATACACGAGCCTTGTTTTTCTAATGGCGTTAGGAAGCGTCATTAACACTTTTAGCACTGCACAGTTGATATGATACACCAGCCCTGTGTTTCCTATGGCGGTGGGAAGCGTCATTAACACTTCTCACACTATAAAGTAGATATGATACACCAACCGTTTGTTTCTAATGGCGGCGACAAGTGGCATTAACATTTCTAACACTATACAGTAGACATGATACACCAGCCTTGTGTTTCTAATGGCAGAGAGAAGTGTCATTAACACTTCTAACACTGTAGACTAGACATGATACACCAGTACTGTGTTTCTAATGGCAGCGGGAAGCGTCATCAACACTTCTCACACTATTCAGTAGACATGATATACCAGCCATGTGTTTCTAATGGCAGCGAGAAGTGTCATTAACCCGTCTAACACTGTAGGCTAGACATGATACACCAGCCATGTGTTTCTAAAGGCAGCGGGAAGCGTCATTAACACTTTTAACACTGTACAGTAGACATGATACACCAGCCTTGTGTGTCTAGTAGATGCAGAACACATCATTAACATTCCTAACACTGTACTTCATTAAAACCTGTATGAACAACTTTTAACGAGGGAACTGTCAGTCGCTTGTCATATGTTTCACGACAAGTATCCTGCTAAGAAATATCGCGAAAATGAAATACGTCTCTCCACCCTTTGTCTAGTTCTAAAAGCGATGTTAAGTTACTTTAATAATTCAAATCTCCTCACAGAATCTAATCGCTGACAACTATACTTTCTTACAAATGTCATGCATTTCAGGGTTGAACAGCTTACAAAAGTCGAAAATTAAAAATCTACCAGACCAAATGTGACATGTTATTGGCAATTGTATAAAGAAATGAAAATGCATACTTTCTACTCAATTACCCATAAGGCATTATTTCCATTACCAACTCATTCCATAGATTTTTCAGAAAACTATTACATACAGTTGAAAAAACAAACTGTTCAAGGGAGAATATTTTATTGCGATAAGAGCAAATGCCACCATATTGTGCGGGCCCTACCAGTAGGTCAGGACATGCTCATCCTGCAAACACCTAGTGTCATCACTGATTTTCAGGGGTCATTCACATAATTTTGACCGCTATTTTGACCCCTATACAAAATGGAATCTGTTTCGGCGGATAATCTACATTGGCTATTCTCTTGCATTTACAATTTATCTATTCGAAGTCACGAGTCTAGTTCATCACTTGGCCTTACCTCGATCAGCTCGATCGTTCGTTCGTGTAAATGTCTATAGTTCCTTGAAATGGCAGTTGTCCCATGGAGAATTAGGATATAGACACACAAAATTTGTTTTACACTAGGCCTAGTTGCATGGAATTTGGAGTTGATTTGGTTTGCCATTAATATAGACAATTTGCTAAACGGTGACATTTATCACCAAATACATTCAGCTTAAAAGCGCCCGAATAGGACGAATAATTAATTTAACACTGGAATACATTCATAGGCGTAGATGTCAGTAATTGGATCCCCAAACCAGAACGAACGTTTTTATGTGTGTAGGGAAGTTGTCGAATGAAAAACGTTACACTCATGCGCAGTTCTTTATTACGGTCGAAGCCGACCGCTGTCTGCAGATCAGTATTTTCTTACACAGACAACACAGTGGCGGTGGAACCCCCCTTGTCGAAACATTAAAGTGTAAAAATATTTTGAAGCATAAATGAAAATATTATCAATTGATTATTAATCCAACCTTAGAGTGATAAAGGTGCCTGACATATCTGTGAAAGGTATCTTTGTACGACACGCGAAATTAGTGAGTGAGTGCGTATGCTTTTAGCATTATTCAAGCAATATCACGGCGAAGCAAGCGAAGTAACAAGAATCTGTGACAAGTCATAGACGGAAATTGATCAGCAAATATCCTTCCGCCGCACATGTGGTGGGTGAGTTGGTTTTAACGCCACTTTAAACAGTATTCCAGTTATATCACGGTGTGTCAGCTAAATGTGGGAGGAAAGCCCTGAGTGATGCAGGTTTCAGACGTCTACCTCTTCGGTGAAACCCACGAGCACGGGTATGGTGCTGACAAACCTAGAAGCATGATCGGGACGAACAGGGATTCGAACCGACAATTGCGGCGCCCTATAGACGACTGGGCCACCCGTGTACTGCCGCCCGGGACAGACAGACAGACAGACAGACACGGTTGACCAAGTCGTTTTAGGCGGCACAATTCGCCGTGCAGAGTTGTGTGCCCTAGGCGTGCAAGAAATCTATAATCGAATCCCAGCACTATGCAATATTTCGTATTTTCCTCCTACATAAAGCTGACACACCGTGGTGTAACCAAAATACTGTTAAAAGCGGCGCAAAATAATAGTCATTCAGGATATCCTTTTTGACGATCCTTTATTGATAAATTACTAGTATATCAGATAACTAACGATCTTTTAACCCACAGATTTAGTTCCTACTTATCTGAATTAAGTATGCACATGTGTTATTGCTGTGACTGAGTTAAATACCTGGGGGCAGCCATCTACAATCAAATTTCATGTTGAGTAAAAAGTTTGAAAATAAGCAATACGAAATGTAACAGGCACAAGGCCACACTTCATCACTATGTCAGCGGCCGACACGTTTTACAAATACAACATTCAAAATGGTGGCTACCGTCGCGATAGCTTCGATGCTTTGTTTGCTTGTGATAAGGTTGAGGAACTGGTCAGTAGTTCTTGGTAATTTTCCGATCAAAACACAAACATGAGTTCATGGTCTGAAGGTTCTTAACAAACCAAAATGATGACTCAGGGCAAGGGCCAGGCAAGTCGGACTCAACCAGTTTAAATATATGTTTCCATGGTAAAGGGAGAAGAGTAGGCTTGCAGTCAATAGATCGAGTCGTTACAGTCAATAGATCCAGTCGTTACAGTGAATGATATCATGAGCATCGATCCATGCTGAAGACGTACTTAATTCGTAGGGCACGAACGCCCGAATCGAACAATTGTGTGACTGTTGTCGCATGGTTGGTTTGGTTCGTTTGTTGTTAAACGCCGCACTCAGCAATATTCCAGCTAAATGACGGCGTTACAGTCAACAGATCGAGTCGTTACAGTCAATAGATCGAGTCGTCACAGTCAATAGATCGAGTCGATACAGTCAATAGATCGAGTCGTTACAGTGATTGATGTCATGAGCATCAATCCATGCTGCGGACGTACTTAATTCGTAGGTCACGAACGCCCGAATCGAACAATTTTGTAACTGTTGTCGCATGGTTGGTTTGGTGTTTAACGCCGCAATATTCCAGCTAACTGACGGCAGTCTGTAAATAACAGAGTCTGGACCAGACAATCCAGTGATTAATATCATGAACATCGATCCATGCAATTGGGAACGATGACATGCATCAACCAAGTAAACGAGCCTGACCACCCGTCCTCGATTCTCACGACAGGCATAGTCGCCTTTTACGCCAAGCATGGGTTTCTCGAGACCTTACTCTACTCCGGATCTTCTCGCGGAAACAATGCTTTGTTGCAGGATAAAGTATAGTCGGTGCCTTTGATCTTTTAGCGAAGCATCTTAGAATAAAAATAAAGACATATTTTACGCACGACGATGAGGTAGATTTCTTTAAGCAATGAATTAGACTTATTTTTTAGGACGTAAATGGTGGGTAAGTTTTCAGTTTGTACTTCAGAATTTTGCTAGAAAATTAAATGTCACAGACATTGTAAATATAGTAAGATTTATGTAAAACAGAATACATTTTGAAGGTATCAGGTGCTTGCTTCACACAATGTTAACACCCAGACGTTTGTTTAGCCTGCCACCGGGGATAAACAAACGTCTGCATGTAAACATTCATACCTCGTTTCAACTGCAAAGCTTGTTTGTTCTATTTTAATCAGTAATACATCCCCACTACAGACCAGGGCCAAATGTATCAGCCTCATTATTTTTACACTCAGCTTTGTTCTAATCCGGAATATCTTATGTGGAACAAATGTATTTTTGCAGGGCACCAACATTGTTTTTTGAAGGATGGCAAGGGAATGTAGAATATATAAGGGCAAATGTGCACGATTCTCATTTTATTATGTCTAAGTTAGAACGGACGTTAAATGCGAAAACAATTTGGCGCTTGTCACACTGGCAATCGGCTTTTCAGTCTTAATTACTTAATAGGGCCACGTGTTTTTCCCTTCTTTACACAAACAAACACTGTATCAAACATCTTGTAGTGCCGGCGACAGATGACGTGATGGGTGTACTGCCGCCATTGCTCGGAATGCTGAATTATGACAGTGTTGCAAAGAGTTTTCCTGACACTGAATTACCCACTTCAGACCAGGGCCTCATTATTTTTACACTCAGCTTTGTTCTAATCCGGAATATCTTATGTGGAACAAATGTATTTTTGCAGGGCACCAACATTGTTTTTTGAAGTATGGCAAGGAAATGTAGAATATATAAGGGCAAATGTGATTCTCATTATTGTATGACTAAGTTAGAACGAACGTTAAACGTGTTAAATGCGAAAACAATTTGGCGCTCGTCACCCTGGCAATCGGCATTTCAATCTTAATCACGTAATAGTGCCACGTGTTTATACCCTTCTTTACACAACCAAACACCGTATCAAACATCTTGTAGTGCCGGCGACAGTTTCTCCCTCAGATAGAATCTAGTAAGCTGATCTTTGATGGATGTACTGCCGCCATCGCTCGGAATGTTGGATTATGACAGTGTTGCAAAGAATTTTCCTGACACTGAATTACCACTGTGTTGCACACGCGCCGAGTCATGTAGACCTGTTGCTCTTTTACATTCATTGCATCATCATGAAAAGTTTATAACTGAAATATTATTCTGTAGCATTTCGTATATCGACGTTTGTAATACTGTATAGCCCGAGACACCAAACGACGTAAAATGCACCAGTTTCAGAGTCTAGTTAAGAGAGTGTTTGTATCGGGGAGGATGGGGACTAAAACATCAAGCAAAGTCACTCGGAACACAAATAATTTACGATAGGTCGCAACACTCTACATTTAGTAGCCTGTTATCATCATTTAGCAAAAAGCAATATGGATACAGAGAAACCATCAAGAAAGTTGTCGATTTGACGATGTATCCACAGACATTGAAATGCACGAAAATATTTTTTCCTCCAGAATTTCACTGGTGGGCGTCATATCCTGGCCAAAATATGGTTATAACGATGTGCATTGATTCTCACTCACAACAAATACCTGAGTATAATTTAAATATACAGTAATAACATAGCAGGCAATGAAAATTAGAAAACAATGTTCAGTACTTGATCTGTATGTGCTATGTATATTTGCTGTGCACAGTATTGATACTCAAACAACAACTTGTTATTGTTATTGATATTGTGCAACAACGCACCAACTTGCGGGGACCGTTTCATTGTCATAAAAATTCAACCCACAACTAAAGAAGTAGGACTAAAATAATAATCATTCCATAATTGGGAATTAAGAGTAGGTAGCTGATGAAATACCATGTTGTTATGTTCCAATATGATAAATGCACATATTATGTGTTTCAGTTTATTTGAGATCTGGTCTTTCTTCTGTGTACAACAATATAAACTAACATGTTTAGTACTTAGTCCTCATAATTGTAACATATAAAACCCTTAAAACGACATATGTTTACTAGCCTAGTCGTTATGATATCTGAACTATTGGGATGTTTGGCAAGGACTATAGGACGAGTGCCAATTTTTATCGCTGGTGTAGTAATGTTCATTTATGTTGTGTGGTGTATGATTATAGTATTATGACAACAAAATAACAATCTATTCAGTTTCTGCAACTTCAACCAAGAGAAGAGATATATCTCAGCAGGTAGCACAGAGGCAGTGTGCAGCTTAGGTTTATTCAGGGAGTGTTTTTCCAGCAATCTAAACCTAATAAATATAAGCGATTTTCAAAATTTGTCATTCGCCATGCTACGGTATATTAATCAGGGTTAGAAACTAACAGTTTTTGTCCAATAGTCCTTATTAGATAACATATAGCCAAACCCTTAAAATGGGCCAATTTCTACTGCTCCTTAGAATACCTTTACCATTGGGTAGTTTGGTAAGGACTACAGGACTAGTGCCGATTTCTAACGCTGTTAACAATACCTCTACTACAGCAAATGTATTATAAATCAAGTTTATCAGTGAATAAATTTGAAAGTCACACATTTATTGAAGGAAAAAGCTTTTCGTAGGCCAGTAGTTGTAATGTTTACTTGCAATATATAGTTTTCTGAACAGCATATATGGGGGTGGTGTGTAGCCTAGAGGATAAAGCATTCGCTATTCACGAGGTAGATTCCCTCGCATGGCTACAGTGTGTGAAGCCTATGTCTAGTGTTCCCCGCCCAGATATTGCCGGAATATTGCTAAGAACCTGTAAAACCCAACCCAACTGAACAGCATATGTTGTGTTTCAGCCTCGAGCGACCGGAGCCACAGAGAAAGGGCTGCACAGATGACGACAGTGACGACCCATGGTAGGTGGGAGAAGCCAGCAGGTGGTAGATACTGTCACTGTCCAACTTTGTAAGAGATGAGGTCACATCAACAGTTCACTCCAAAAACCTCCATATAAACAGTCTCTACAATAACAAGCTGATAAATGCAGTCTCTTATTATCCTGATAATTTGAAACAAGTCAATTATATTGGCAGTACCACCATAAGGCTCAATCCAACACAACGCGCGGCTCAGATGAACAGCAATCTCAATGTTTGTGTTGTATATTCATGATAGTCGTTTGAGTGATTTATTAGTTGCTAGATTACCTTATAATTATTCCTCTACTAAGATGAATGGTTTTGAAATTGTATTCATCAGTCAAAATTTTAAAATCCTAAACTTTGTCCAATATCTGGTATGTATAATGCTCATGTGGTCTGTATAGCTTTCTGAACAGCATGTTCTGTGTTTCAGCCTCGAGCGACCAGAGTCGGACCACGAGGACACCAGTGACGACCACAGCAGGTAGAAAGTCCACACTTTAATCCCCCCAACAATTAACAAGCTGGGGTTTAGACCCGTGGGCTTTCTGACTTGCTTCTTGCATAAATCGTATCCCAGTTATGTCGATCTGTGCTCATGTTGTCAACCACTGGACTGTCTGTCTTTATCAGACTCTGCCATCTTATTGCTGGACTACTGCAAATAAACAGACTGACAAACTCCAATGTCATGTCTTATAAGATCTATCTAATATTTGATTACATGAACCAGCTGTCGTCCTTCCCCTTGATCGTTGTGTTGTCAGCCATGTTGGAAGTGGTTGATGACGTACCGTGTCACGTGTCACCACGTTGAGGTGTGAACCATGTAGATGTATGACGAAGATGTCTGGAAGTGTAGAGAGTTTACTTTGTGTTACAGCGACTCCATCACCAGCAGACTGCGAGGACCTCCATGACGCCAGCGGGGACGGGGACCTGGAGGAGGTGAAGCGGCTCCTGTCGCGGGGCGTGGACATCAATTGTAGGGTAGGGGGAAGCAGGACACCGGTGGAGTTTGTGCTGTCTCTGAACGTGGTGGACATCGACGGTAGAGGAGGAGGGAGCTGGACACCGGTGATGAGGGCAGCATACAGGGGACACAGAGAGGTGGTGGAGCTCCTGGTGAATAAAGGGGCCGATGTGTCACTGGTGGACAAGGACGGTGACAACATCCTTCACCTCGCCTGTATTAGAGGACACTTGGAGATAGTGAAGTTTGTGCTGTCTCTGAACGTGATGGACATCAACAGTAGAGGAAGTGGGAGCTGGACACCGGTGATGAGGGCAGCTTGGGGGGAACACAGAGACGTGGTGGATCTCCTGGTGAGTAAAGGGGCCGATGTGTCACTGGTGGACGAGGACGGTGACAACATCCTTCACTTCGCCTGTAGTGAGGGACACTTGGAGACGGTGGAGTTTGTGCTGTCTCTGAACGTGGTGGACATCGACAGTAGAGGAGGAGGGAGCTGGACACCGGTGATGAGGGCAACATACAGGGGACACAGAGACGTGGTGGAGCTCCTGGTGAGTAAAGGGGCCGATGTGTCACTGGTGGACGGGGACGGTAACAACATCCTTCACCTCGCCTGTAGTGAGGGACACTTGGAGACGGTGGAGTTTGTGCTGTCTCTGAACGTGGTGGACATCAATAGTAGAGGAAGGTGGAGCCTGACACCGGTGATGAGGGCAGCACGGAATGGACACACAGACGTGTTGGAGCTCCTGGTGAGTAAAGGGGCCGATGTGTCACTGGTGGACGAGGACGGTTACAACATCCTTCACTGGGCCTGTATTGAGGGACACTTGGAGACGGTGGAGTTTATGCTGTCTCTGAACGTGGTGGACATCGACGCCAGGAACAACGACGGGGAGACGGCGGCCGACATGGCGAGATCCTGGGGACATACGCGAGTGGCGAATCTCCTCGTGTCCCGCGGCGCTCAGTGACGTCAGTGTCGTGTTTGTGTAGACGGTGGGGGTGATGTGACAGTTACGTGGTGTGCCGTTCACATCGTCGTGTGTAGATATGTCTTTATTTACGTTAAACTGTTTGTTGTTTTTGGAAATGAATAAAACTTGTAAAAAGTTTGTGAGACATTTTGTCATTTGTTGTGTTTGGAACTTTGCATCATCAGGTAAGAGAATTGTTAACTGAGTGTAAATAGAGATGATGTGTGATTAGTAAGTAAGCACCGCACCTCGTGATATGTTCGTGCATGTCGTCATATATTTCTGTGTTAGTTTTGCGCCATAAGTTTATAATTAATCGTGAAAAACACAAAAACATGTTTGTTTACATCTCGCTGCACTCGGCGACCTCAGACCGAGCCGAGGTTCGCCCAGCTGACGTGGTGCCAAATGTACAATGACAGTGACGTCATACTGTCGATGACGTCACGGCATTCCAGCTTAGGGTAAACACTGAAGCTGCCGGCAGTTTTCTCTGCTAAATACGATATATCGGTAATTCCCAGGGCGACACAATGCTGGCTTCACGGCATATGCAAGTACAGCACAGGCCTCATGTGGGCGATATAGTTTAACAAAGAAAAAGTATCCATCTGTTTCTATAGAGGTGGGTTGCATATTATTGCTGCTAAAATTTAAAAAGAAATATTTCTGATTGGAGAGATATTTATTTTTTACCATTTCAATCAAGCTACTTTCCAGCGCGTGACACCTTCTCTACACTCTCGTCTTACCACTGACCAGATTTCCTAGATGAATTCAGAGCTATAGATAGGCTCTTGGTTATTTGTTGTTTTTAACCAGGGGTAGGATGCCAGACGGACATATATGTCCCTCCTTTTCAAACCTCACTTGGAAGTCGAATAAAATTCAAAATACATCAGACACGCAGATACACTTCACAGTTTTGTATACTCTGAAAAATTCCCTGTTCTGTGATATCATCCACTGGCATCTTAGTGATCACAGGTATCTGTCTTTTGTCAAACCACCAAAGATCAATCCAAAACGTCGCTAATAACCTTAGAATCGTTTAGAATGTTTTGGAAAATACGCAAACACGAATGCTGGCTCGAAAAACTGCACTTTTTATAGTGTTACAAAATACAGATTTTACAGTGTAGCATTTCCCCTATTTTTAACTATCCATTAGACTATTCATTCAGAATATGCATGGGGAGAGAATCATAGGAGGAATTTGGAAATTAAAAATAGATACATTGTTATGATTTGATATTTTCAACAGAAATTGTCAAAGCTATCGTCCTGTGTGACGCCATGACTGACGCAAAATCATGCACAACGACAACGGTATTTATCGGAATTTCTGACTATTTCCGTTTGTTTCAATGAAAATATTACAACACATAACAGTAAACAGATTGTCAGAATGTTTCTGATTACTTACATGTCATACGATACATATACGATCCGTGAATCAACGAACGTCACCGCGTACAATCCCGCGTACTGTTGACAATGAACACGTCGTTTTGTTGAACAATGTTTATATAAGAAATTATTAAGTTTATAGTGTCGTATACGATATTTCTTCCCTTTGGACAAGTGTTAGAAGAAGAAATGTAAACATTTGAAACAAATTGGGCAGGACATTTTGTTGGGGGTAATCCAGTCTGAATGCTAATGCCAGAAGGATGTAGCTCACCCACAAAAGCCTTATACAAGGAAACTAACTATCAATGACTATAGTTATAGTTATAGTTAGATATTGGGATATTCTCTGGAAACTGGAGGAGTTGATTTCATGAAGCTTCGTAAAACAGGGGCAGTAACTGTCACAATTTGTCGAAATGAAACGGGACTGCAATATGCGTATCATCAATATGTCGACATCTTGTGTGTAGAGTGTCAGGGATATTCTCTAAAAGCTGGGGCAGGAGTTGATTTCACAAGCTTAGTACCCTCATGTTATCTTACAGTTGTAATATATGCAATCGTTTCATCTAATAGTTATAATATAAGCATAAATTTTATTTAATGAGCAAAAATTTTAGTTTTAGGATGTGTCTGCGTAGTTCAGTTTATTTAATGCGTATTTACGCAAATACAAAGCTCATCTCGAATAGAAACCAATAGACTGGGTTCCTTTCTACCTAAACTAAATTGCACTAACCTTGCATGGCGCACCAACAATGGAGCCAGTTTCATAAAATCACCCAACTTGATAGTTGACGAAATAGAATTCAAATTGACAAAGCAATAATTATTAGCTGGGATAAGTGTATATTCGGCGTCACGGAAGTCATCACTTAATTATAAACAAAATGGTCAGTGGGTTGCGAATTGAACTCCAAGCATGGTTGTGGTCACCTATCACACTGGGGAGCTTTGACTGGTGCCAGCGATAGCAAAGAGAAAATTGCATTCCAATAACAAAACAAGCGTATAGTCGACGAAGTCATCTATATCCCCTTCCATTTTAACACGTTATGGTCCCAAACCAGGTAACTGACCCAACATTTCTCTTAGGCCATGTCAAAATAGCTGCAAAGGAAATCCTAAAATAAACATTTATAAAACTCCTTAATATCCAATAGAACCAGTTCAGAATGTGTCTGGTAAACATGCAACGTTTTGTAAGAAATTGTTTAACAGTTTTTGAGTTACGCTCCGGAAAGGAACAGCACCCTTAGAGAACCAAAGTCCGACTTGTTGCCATGGAAACGTAAAAAATATAAATTTATAAAATTCCTAAAAAGCTAAAGGCACAAGATCAGCATGAGTCTGATAGACATGCAAAGTCTCGTAGAGAAATATATAACGGTTTCTGAGTTATGCTCCGGAAACGATTTCGGGACGCACACACGCACGCACACACGCACGCACACACGCACGCACACATGCATGCACACATGCACACACGGACGGAACCCATTTCTATATCCCCCGCCAACTTCGTTTGGGCGGGGGATAACAAGAGGTCCATAGGGCTTTTATCGCTCACCTGGATATTTATGCAATCAGTCAATTTGTACAATTGTGAATTCCTATCACCTGAGAATACTTCCAACCAAATGTCAGTGATTGGCAGTGGTGGGTCAGCAATGGGAAGTGGTGGGCCAGCAATGGGAAGGGGTGGGTCAGTGATTGGGAGTGTTGGGTCAGTGATTGAGAGTGGTGGGACCGTCATTAGGCACGGTGGGTCAGTGATGAGGGGTGGTGGGTCAGTCATGGGGAGTGGTGGGTCAGTCATAGGGAGTGGTGGGTCAGTCATGGGGAGTGGTTGGCCAGTGATGGGGAGCGGTGGGTCAGTGATTGGGACCGATGGGTCAGTCATGGGGAGTGGTGATCAGTGATGGGGAATGGTGGGTCAGTCATGGCGAGTTGTGGGTCAGTCATGGGGAGCGGTGGGTCAGTGATTGGGAGTGTTGGGTCAGTGATTGAGAGTGGTGGGACCGTCATTAGGCACGGTGGGTCAGTGATGAGGGGTGGTGGGTCAGTCATGGGAAGTGGTGGGTCAGTCATAGGGAGTGGTGGGTCAGTCATGGGGAGTGGTTGGCCAGTGATGGGGAGCGGTGGGTCAGTGATTGGGACCGATGGGTCAGTCATGGGGAGTGGTGATCAGTGATGGGGAATGGTGGGTCAGTCATGGCGAGTTGTGGGTCAGTCATGGGGAGAGGTTGGTCAGTGATGGGGAGTGATGGGTCAGTGATGGGGAGTGGTGGGTCAGTGATGGGGAGTGGTAGGCCAGTAACAGGGAGTGGTGGGTCAGTGATGGAGAGTGGTGGGTCAGTGATGGGGAGTGGTGGGTCAGTGATGGGGAATGGTAGGCCAGTGACAGGGAGTGGTGGGTCAGTGATGAGGAGTGGTGGGTCAGTGATTAGAAGTGTTGGTATAAACATTACCATTCACTGAGGATTTCACAGCAAAAAAAATGCAGTTTCCGGTATCCGGATACCTGCCGGATACCACCGGACACTTACCCAAAACGCGTCCGGGTATCCGGTGGCAGATACCTTGCCGGATACCAGATCCGTGGTATCCGGCATGGACACCTCACCTGAAAGTATGCCACCTGGAATCCGGGTATCCGGCACCGGATACCTCACCGGATACCTCAATCTGGGTGTCCAAGGATCCGCACCGGATACCAAGAATCCGGCACCGGATACCTCATTCTGAGTTTCCAAAAACATGTCACAATTTGGGGGTGCATTTTGTTCAATTAAGTGTGAAACACCTAAATATATATTGGAAACTAACCATGAAAATTGAACATTGCTGAAGGTATCCGGCAGGTATCCGGCAGGTATCCGGATGCAATTTTTCGAGATGTCTTATTTCTGGTAAATAATGTTAGCCTGGGCATATCAGATAGCTGTAGTAATATTCTGTGTCATTTTAGTTGTAAATATCCCCTTAAAGTTGAGATCTATGGGCATGTACTTTTGGAGAAGACAATATTTTTCAATTTCATCTATAATTATTTTTAGATGTTAAGCTGTTTAATGAACAAACATCAGTTCTAATACATGTATGATGATATCCTTAAATTTCATGTTCAGACTTCCAGATTATTCTGAGTGAAAGTATAAACTCATCGACTGTGTGCTCACTTGGGCCTTTGGTCCTAGTGAGATGATAATATGATTATTTGTAAAGGTACAAGTACTTGTTATGAGCATACCAGCTTCATTTAAGTTTGAAACACAATATGCCTCACTCTGAGGGTGACATGTACCAGATTTCATCACACTACAGAGAGCTGTTCCTCAGTTACTGTGAACATTTTTACTGAAAGACATTGAAAGCTAATTTGACCTTCAATATCAGTTGCGACTATTTCAAAAACAATTGTAAAGTGCTTCATTCAGTGTAATATTGACAAACATATGACAATGATATACAACTATGTGTATAAGAGTTATTTAGACTTCTGCGGGAAAAGGCACATTAGAGAACAAGAGTCATCAGAAAGATGACATATCCCCCCGGCAGCTGTCTGTAAAGTAACCACTAGTGCATTTCTGTATGTAATGAGTCAACAGTTGAATGTTCTTTAAGAAGCATACATTGTTTACCCACAAAAGATCCACCATGGTCGCATCCATATGAATGCCAAGTTTCGATAAAATACATTGAATGTTTTTCGAATTCTGCCCCAGAAATGAACCTCATCCCCAATTGAGTCTATGTCCAACTTGATTCCATTAAAAAAAATATATAAAAAAATGAGAAAAATCCCAAAATTTGAAAGGCACCACTTCAGTATGTGCATGATAGCTTTGCCAAGTTTCGATCAAATACACTGAATGGTTTTCGAATTCTGCCCCGGAAACAAACCCCATCCCCAATTGAGTCTATGTCCAACTTCATTCCATAAAAATATAAAAAAATACAAATTAGAAAAATCCCAAAATATCAAAAGGCACCACTTCAGTATGTGCCTGATAAGAGTTGCCAAGTTTCGATCAAATACACTGAATGGTTTGGGAATCCTGCCCCGGAAAAGGAAATGATTACGGACGGACAGACGGACAGACAGGCTGATCACTATATCCCCCGTATTATATGCCGGGGGATAAAAAGTAAGTGTATGACCTGTTGCCAACTTCTATCCCTGCCCTAAGGAAGAGTTTGGCCATTAACAATTTTTTTGTCTGGCTGTGACATTGACCTTTGACATAGGAGATCAATGTGTTATTCCAAAGATGTCCAAGCAATGCATGGTTTTATACGATAACTGTGGCTATCAAACTGAGGCAAAATATTGGAAAATCCCCATTTACACAGCTGGCTAAAGAAACAAACAACAAACAAATTATCAATTTCTTTTATTTATATGCATATATCACACATTGAACAGTGTTCATATAATGGTTCCTGATGCAGTATGCACTTTCCTCCTATTCTTCAATACTCATAACAGAGCGGGATAACTGTTCGCTTGAAAGCATCAGCAGACCATGCTCACCAGTTCAGAGTTACTTGCCCTCAAACATCCTTTTCCTTCTATATTGCCATGGAAAAACAGGAACCAGGATGAGGGGAGGCCAGATGGGCTCTATCCCTGTTGCATTGTGTTAGTAGAATTGTGAACATTCTATTTGGTGTTTGGGTCCACATTTATAGACAAGTAGTCGCAAACATCATTCCTTTCAAGTGATTACCACATGGCCAAAGACAATAATTTCTTCAACGTCCTTGAAGGATCCCACTCCGACTTGGCATTGGTTGGTCTTCTCACATTTGCCTGACCACCCTTTGTCAGTGTGTCCCAGTGTCAATTGGCATATAACTTCTCGGTAGGCTCCCATTGAAATAACAGGACTCTCCTCATCGCTGTCTGCCAATCACTTCGGATATCTGGAAGGGTCCTTCCAGACTGTCAACCTGTCATCCGGGTATCTCAAGCTGGACTTCAGTTTCTGCAAAATTATGTATAAAGATTGTAGCAAAAGAAAAGAATTGTTGCAACATGTACTTACAGATAAAAGGCAGCAAATTCACTTAATTTATCATCTTTGAGTTTTGTTATATACCAAACATTTGAGATATATATTGTTCCATGCTGATGAGTTGAAACAATCATTAACTGACATCTCTTAAAAATGTTCCTAGCAACCTATGCTTGCCATACAAGCCAAAGTAATAGATGAGGTAGCAAGTGGGCTCATTGAAAGCTCGTAATCGTACCCAATAACATGGGATGTTGTCCATAACAGTCATCATCGGTGCTTCTGGATCGAGCTCATAACATTAATCTCTGGTTTGTCTAGTTGAGATTTGAGATTTGATTAATTTATAATCCTTGTCATTTAGCCGAACTATTGCTGGATGTGGTGTTAAATGAGTGAAATGGGTTTAACGCCTCTTTGAACAGTATTCCAGTTATATCACGGCATGTAAGCTTGATGTGGGAAGAAAGCCCGAAGTGATGCAGGTCTTACATGTTTACCACTTTGATGAAACCCACAAGCAAGTGTATGATGCTACCCTCGATTCAAACCCACGACCATCGGTTTCTGTCAAGCCCAAGAGATGCAACTATGCACAGCAAGTTGTAGTGCCTTTGATAATTAGGCCATCCATGCCAACAGGTGATAAAGAACAAGCAAACTGAAGAAATATTTGCAGAATAGCTACATGGACCAAACAGAATAATTTCAAATATTTACCACTCACTGCTACTCTTCTCTTGTTCCTCATTGCTTCCCTTTTTCCATTGATGCTGTGCAGATGACTGACCCATTCATTCATCCAGACATTCTGCAAACATAAGTAGCATTCACATTAGAGAAATGTCCAAACTGTACATGCTGTACATTGAATTCAATTGAAAAGGCCCCAGTTGAGTTTCCAACTTAGAACTGTCCTTATTAAAATATTTCATCCCAAACATTCAGAGATAAAACATAACCCCATATTTAACAACTGTCAAACAATTATTTGACAACAAAGCCAGGGTCATTCAACATACACTTTACATAAGGAATCACTTGTGGCAAAAAGGATCCTCGCCAAGGTCAGAGTCATTCCATGAAATATTGAATTATTAAGTTATGAAGCTTATACAAAACAAGGACATAACAGTGTAATTATAACAATATCCTAAGCGTAAAAAAAATAAAGTCTTTGGTGGCCATTATTGTAAATTATAATCTGTATTAGCATCCCACGAAAGTTAAGAGTTAATAATCGTTCCTAGATCTTGGTACTTTTCTTCATTATCTATAAAAAAGCGGATCTAATTTGGATCATCTTGTTTTGACCACAAATCCATTACACCTCTTATGCTAACAAACAGTTGACCATAATACTAAAAAAAGGACCCTTGGCGTTTACGGTAAAGTATGTAGAGCAGGAAAATATCTACATCAACCCGTTCCATAAGATCTCTGCACAGAAATCATAAGGCCTCGAAGCCCTGCTACGTACCTGGCAATGCCAATCGCCTTTCCAAATACTGTTGACTTCCGCGTTGTGGATGGCTGAGAGGAACTTCGGCCGGCATTTCCGTGGTGGAGGTGAATGAGAACAATGTATCGATACACGAGGTAAGCTTATCGTAATCAAGAATCACAGTGTATATCGATACACGAGGTTTGTTTACATCCATGTTCTAAAATGGCGCCCTGGACCGTAGGGGAATATGGGTAAAATGGCTTGTTCCGGGTTAACACTAAGCTGGGCCCCGTCTCTAATATCACATTATTGTTTGACGCAAGTTGACGACGCGCATAGGGAGCCGGGAACCAGGTTAACACGACATAAGCTGGTCCCCGGCTCTCTAAGCGCGTCGTCAACTTGCGCCAAGTTATATTAGAGACGAGGCCCAGCTTATACACTGAACACGATCGGTCATTTCGTCAAAACTGGCCAAATATTGAGATTGCAGCTGAGGTCATGCTGGCAGCTGAAGTGACACATTAAGGTAAGGAATATGTGAATATTACAATGATCACGTATTAAAGTAATTTACCACATGTAAGCCTGTCACATGTGACACATTAACTTTTATAGCCAACATGTAAGTAAATGTATAATTATATTTTTATATGACAAGTAGCCTGTCTATCATATGTTAGTATATGCTTATGTATATAATGTAGAAATATGTTTACTTTAACTGGATAATTTGTATGCTAATGTGACTCACTGTCTTATTTCATATACTCCCTGTACTCTGTGAGAGTGATTAATAGCCTCAACATATTTTTCCAGATGTGAAGAATCAAGAACAGCTTTAATAACAGGGAAGTTTTGCATCAGAGATCATCGTGAAGTGGAAGAAAAGACATTTTAAGGGTATGAACATTTTCACTTGAACTAGTTGAACAATAACCATGATGACAACTTTATCATGGGGGAATTTTTGGTGGTGGGGTAGCCTAGCGGTTGAAGCGTTCACTCTTCGTGCTGAAGACCCAGGTTTGATTCCTGCCACATAGCTGCGATATTGCTGAGTGTGGCGTTAAACATCAAACAAAGCTAACAGCCGCATACTTACTCACGTGGGGATTCCAGGTTGAAGTTAGTCCCCATCAACATGATCAACCTGTGCTAGTTGTGAGAGATAACTTAATGGATCGGGTGATCAGCCTCCCTGACTTGGTTGATCCATGTCATTGTATCCCAATTGTGTGGTTCGATGCTCATGATGTCAATCACTGGATAGACTGGTCCAGACTTGATTATTTACAGACCGCCGTCATATAGCTGGAATATGGCTGAGTGCAGAGTTAAACAACAAACACCAACATGATTCTACAACATGCTCTTGTGGATACCATTTTGAAGATCCTACACATAACTTCTTTTCGGGTCTTAACTATTGCAATATGTTCTACTACATGTGTTTTAAACATATATTTTTTTTATAGTGAACTGGATTTGCAAACAAGCCGATGGCTTATCTAAATGATGCTGAAATACAAAATAAGTATTAATAAAATACTAATTCTATACTATTGCAAACTATCAGTTGAGCAATAATGTAATCATCTGATTATAAGTAGATAATGAAGGAGAAGTCCATATTGATTAAATGTACCAGATTCTGAGATAAATGCACATATTGATTGATTTATTTCAATGTTTTCCTGTACATAATTTTCAACAATTCCATATAAAGCTTTCTTATATCATATCCATGCTGTATCATAATACCTATTATTTCTAATAATAGCATAATTTGGACACACAAATAAGTAATGAATGGTATTTTTATAACAGGTCCCACACATGCGGGATAGGTCATTTGACATGAATCAATTTTATGTGAATTTAAATCACTACAAGCTGATCTGAGTCATGAAAGGATATGCCTTCGATTCTGTGAAAATGGAAATGCTAAAACATCTCCCAATATTAACCATGCTAATACAGAATCTGTTCACTTGTTTTTGTATGTAAAATATTTTTGAAAGATTACATCCATTTAATGATTGTTTGTATGTGTGATATGCCAGTAGAGGTATATGTGTACAAGCATGTGCATACACATAAAAAAAATTATGTTTGTTTGGCTAGGTACCAGTATATGAATAGGTTGTTTAGTGCGACTTGTATATTAGCATCATCATAGTTTCAACAGACAGTTTATGTATATCAAATGTTAAATGTCTTTGTAGGGAGAATTGCATATCAAAACTGTCATTATTTTATTACTTATGAGTAGAACTTTTTAAGTATCTGGCATGATACATTTCCTTGGTCCACAGACACATGTTACCAGTAAACTGACTTGATAAGTAGCATAACAGTCAGTGTGGTTGGAAACTAATTAAGCCGTCACTACTCAATTAAGTAATTAACAGACAAATGCAAGTGATAATACCCACCTGACACTAATTGCCCTGTTAATCCCTAATCCACCATGAGTTGACATTGCGCTCATCTTGCTAATGAGCTGTTGTGAGCGTAACGAGATGATAAACATCAAAGGTGGGGCAGGCTTTGATCAAGTGTTCTGTAGAAGAGATTATGTCACTTGTTTAATGTTTATTTAGGATTAGCTACATCCCTTGATGCGACCAAGACCATACTTGAGGTTATCAGACAGTTTGTCTGGATACAGCCTGATGTCTCAACTGTACTTATTGGATTCTGCCTTGTAGCAAACTATATGTGTGACAAGGACTTTGACCACTCTGTGCAGATGCATAACAATGCATAATGAACTTGGGGTATGATTCAATTATGTCACACAAGTCAAAGATAGGTTCCACTGTATTTAGAAACAGACGATAGATGCAATACTGTGTAACTTTATAACAATCAAATGATTTACAATTACCCTTGAAAAGTTCCCAAACCAAATAGAACTACTTAAATTATGATTACACTTGACCAATATATTTGGCAGTTTTTGCCGTTATTGTTAATCTGAATTAAACATAGGATAAATGATAAAATTATGATAATGCATATCACACACAAGTGTGTATTATACGCAAATAAATAAGTCTTGTATACATTGATTAATTGGAAAGGGTCCTAATTGGGATTGTTCACTAGCCAATATATTAGCAAATATTCCCATTGGCGCTTATTAGAGCGAGGCGCTTATTACGTCAAATACTTTAGTTCTGTTTTTATGTATAAGAACCTATTTTATGCAATTTGCATTGCCTTGTTTACCTTTCCTTATGTTTTGATGTAATGCAAACATTTGAGAAAAATTCAGGTGAGCCTGCCTTATGGCACTACAGGAATTGTTTTCAGAAGATCAATTACAATTTTGTATTTTCTGTACAATTTACTGTTTGCTTTGGCTTTTTTACATTGGTTAACATGGTTTGGTTAACAGTTGCTTGATAAATTGTCATTACCTTACTCATTGAGAAACCAAATTTTTACCCTTTGTCAATATATGTGTGTTTCTTATATTTTTAATAACAAGCTTTTAAAGATGTTATAAATTGTTTCAGGCACCTGGATTTCACAATGACACCAGATCAGACAAGTCATACAAAGGACTCTCCGGATGATGAATAATCCTCCCCAGAACAACTAACAGGTTCACCTCAGAAAGTGATGATTCTGAATGAATAATGCCACATCAGTGTGATTCTGTAGGTTGTTTTATTACGACATTAATCAAGTCTAAAGGAATCAATACCACAGCAGTGAGACTGTTTATGTGGTGTACACTGACGCTGACTATACAAATCTGAATGACCTTTGTGGTTTACTGCACAAACATAATTGACTTTAGATATTCTTCTACCTTGAAATTCTTCTGAGATTTGACTAATTTGTTTATTTAGAAAATGGCATTGAAGCATCTGTTTCTGTTTTTGAATGTTCTTGCAAGCACCTCTGGTTACTGAACCAATGAAATGTCATAAAATCAATAAATATGATTTTTTATCTTAACAATTTTTTTGTTTTGCTTCTTTAAAGAAATATGATATTGATCATTCGTAACATAGGTGCTAACATATATCAAATATACTAATGCCCTGAATGTTTTCCTACAAATTAATACAGCTCACTGAACGAAGTTTTTAGTTCCATGTCAGTAGAAAAGTTACATTGATATTTTTATGTACCAGTACTTTATTAGGTGTTTTCTGTGGATGCCATTAGTCTTATGCACCCATTTGGGTTAATGATATTCTGTTTCGAACTTCAATGAAACTCATCTGTCAAGATGTAACAAGTATTGATACAGTTCCAAAATAAACTTTTAATCTCACCAGGAACAAAGGCCCAAGTGAGCACATAGCCAATGACTGTCATTTTTTTGTCAGAGTGAGTATGGTGTTATGCCACTTTATGAGCAAAATTCAAACAATATTATGATGGGTGACACCAAGCAATGTACCGATGTGGTGAATCGAATGCTTCAACCACTAGGCTAAAACAAACTGGCAATATGAAGATGATATGTAAGGATACCATCATACCAGGACTGAATG
Source organism: Haliotis rufescens (assembly GCF_023055435.1). Lineage (NCBI taxonomy): Eukaryota > Metazoa > Mollusca > Gastropoda > Lepetellida > Haliotidae > Haliotis > Haliotis rufescens. The sequence continues at coordinate 6,278,980 of NW_025963935.1, forward strand.
CTTTTCATTTAATACGCTGAACATCTAAATTGAAATATATATGAACTTGAAAAATGTTTTCACCAAAAGTACATGCCCATAGATCTCAACTTCAAGGGGATATTTACAACTAAAATAGCACAGCATATTACTACAGCTATCTGCTATGCCCAGGCTAACACTATTTACTAGGAGAAAGACATCTCGAAAAATTGCCTCCGGATACCTGCCGGATACCTGCCGGATACCTTCAGCAATGTTCAATTTTCATGGTTAGTTTCCAATATATTTTTAGGTGTTTCACACTTAATTGAACAAAATGCACCCACCAAATTGTGACATGTTTTTGGAAACTCAGAATGAGGTATCCGGTGCCGGATTCTTGGTATCCGGTGCGGATCCTTGGACACCCAGATTGAGGTATCCGGTGAGGTATCCGGTGCCGGATACCCGGATTCCAGGTGGCATACTTTCAGGTGAGGTGTCCATGCCGGATACCACGGATCTGGTATCCGGCAAGGTATCTGCCACCGGATACCCGGACGCGTTTTGGGTAAGTGTCCGGTGGTATCCGGCAGGTATCCGGATACCGGAAACTGCATTTTTTTTGCTGTGTTTGTTGGTTATTCTACTCCTATACTACTCCCTTGGGTTCAATACCTTGGGTAAGAGGCTAAGAATCTGAGAAGAGAGGCTCCCAGGCGGTTGGTCTGAATTTCTGCTCCTCCAAAAAAGTCTAAATCGACCGATTTAAATCCATCTACGTGCTCAACTGTCAGGCAAGTTGAAAATGGGAATATCCATAGAAGTATGGAGAGCAAGAATTGGAAGTTTCAAGCAGCCAGCGGGCCTTAAACAGATTGAAAAGATTCAACCCAACACGACAACAACAACTTGGTCATGGTGGAATGAACACGCTTATCGCTTGTTGTTACGTACAACGATGCTGATGACCATCTTCAGCTCAGTTATGGCTCTAGCTCAATCTATACGCGTGTGTGGACCAAACGCGAGTGGGATCTGTGCAGTTTTGCATTTGAACTCTCATTATATCAATATATTCTCGATGGAATCGATATTCGTTTCCTGTGTGACGTCACAACATCTAATCAAACGTGTCAGCGCGTTGACATACCTGTATTGTCCATGCACCACTTGGCCACGAAGTGACGAGCCCCGTGATACTGACAAGTGTAATTGACAACTTCGGTTTACAAAAAGGACCGGTGTCTAGGCTATTTGTCCCCCTTTTGCTGATCATGTCTGGTGACGTCGAGCTAAATCCTGGACCCCCAAGCAATAAGGATCTTTTGGATTCTATATTAAGTGTCAAAAAAGACTTGTCGAGCGAGATCAAAGCACTTAGGGACGAGATCCAAAACGTGAACAGCAAGTGCAGCAACCTTGAACGTTAGTTCTCAAAGCTTCAAACTATTGTGAGTGACATTAAAGTTAATCAAGATGTAATTGTCTCTGATATCGACTCTACAAAAGAGAAACTTGAGCAAATCGAAAATAAAGTCACTTCTATGGATAAAGAAATTGATAAGCTCGAGGCCTTCAGTAGACGAGACAATGTGATTATCTATGGGATTCCTGAGGGAGACGAGAATACCGTACAGTGTAAAAAAAGGGTGGTGGATATTTTCAACCCGTGTGTCACCGATAAAACTTGGTCACCCAAGGACCTGATCAGAGCCCATCGACTCGGCAAGACGCCCCAAGCCGCTGATAAACCGCGTCCAATGATCGCGATAGTACGCGAGAGTGACGATAAAATCCTGATCTTGAGTGCGAGACCCAAACTGAGAGATGTTGGTTATGGCGTTGCAAATGATTTGACTAACCGGCAGCGACAGCAAATCAAGGACTTAAAGGGCACCGGTATGCGAGGCTACTTTAAAAATGGGCGGCTTGTAACCGAGCCCATACCGGATCGAGTGACTATGTCCGACACGGCGACTCAGCGTCGTAATACCAGGTCAAATGCTCGGAATCAGACTGCCTGAGATGTTGGCCGGGCCCCGGACACTTTCTCAAAGGATACAGACTCACTGTACACCGATGTCAATAGCCAAAATGAAATTGACAATCGTTTGTCTCGTTTTTTTATGCTGGAATGTTCATGGGTTGTTTAGTAAGCTGTCAAATGACAAGTTTAATTCGTATTTGGAAACATTTGACATTATTTGTTTATTTGAAACGTTTCTTGACTCAGTCGACTTCGATTGGTTACCTGGTTTTAAAGTCTTCTACTCCCCGGCGGTAAAGCTGTCCGGTCGTGGGAGAAAATGTGGTGGTGTTTGTTTTGCCATTAGAAATGAGTTTGCTCAGTTTTGTAATGTATTTAATAGTAATTCGGGTATTGATAATTTCTTGTCAATTATATTGAAGAAAAACTTCTTTGGAACGCCTAAAGATGTATTGTTTTGCCCCTTGTACATACCACCAGAACTTTCTACATACTATGACAAACATCAAAATATTAACATATATGATAAACTCGATGAATTCTTTCTTGATAGAGCAGACCGTCTCTCTGATTACACTGTGCTTCTTTGCGGAGATTTTAACTCTAGAACAGGTTGTGAAAATAATTTAGTTGATCAAGAATCCACCACAAATGATCCGGATATTTTCCCTGAAGTTGACATTGTAGATGCATGTATATCCCGACGGTCTTCGCTTGACAATGTTATTAATAAGTTTGGACGATTTCTAATTAATTTCTGTTATGTTTTCAACTTGTTCATACTAAATGGCAGAGTTAATGGCGACATGAATGGTGAATATACATTCATTAGTGGTAAAGGTAATAGTACTTTTGTTTATTTTATTGCCTCATCTGATTTCTACGAGTTTGTTAATAATCTTACAGTTGGCGAGAGTCTTGACTCGGACCACTGCCCTCTTGAACTGAGTTGCACATTTCCACGAAAAAACACAAATAGATTTGCACAATGTAATAGCACTAACTCGGCAGATAGATTTGTATTGAATGAATTGCATAAAGATGAATGTGTACACTGTCTTAGTGATCGTTTGGCTGAAACTTCACAGACTCTTCTGACTACGCTAAACAGTAACATAAACGATGCAGTTGATCTTTTTGTAAATCTACTACTTGAGTCAGGGCAGTGTATGAAAAAAACAGTTCTTGGAAATAAACCACGTAAATATATTTTCAATTTAAACAGCGAGTGTAGAGAACATAGGAGATCAGCAAGACGAGCGCTAAGAAAGTTCCGTAAAAATAGATCTGAATCTAATAGGAAAACTTATTGTCAGTTACGCAACAAATATAAAACAAAATGTTAAAGCTATTTAAAATCCCTTAAACTAACCAAATTAAATCGTCTAAATTCCTCATTATCAAACCCAAAACGGTTCTGGAGAGAAATTAATTCTCTACGCAGCCCATCATCTGTTCAGAATAATATCACAGGCACAGAGTGGCTGACTCATTTTAAGCATGTGTTTGGCAATGACCTTATATTCCATGATGTTATTGGACATAAGCATGACGATATTGCTGTTTATAACCCATCAGCTGTTGAGTTTGACATTCTTGAGTCCGAAATAACAAGAAAGGAAATTCTCGATGCTATTGACTCACTTAAACCTGGAAAATCTCCAGGCCCTGATAATATCTTAGCGGATATGCTGAGGAGTTCCAAACACATAACTGTTCCATTTTTGCATTTTCTTTTTAACGACATATTCAAGTTTTTGCTATAGTTTTAAACAAGCGTTTAACGCTCTGGTCTAATGTTTATGATAAAATTCCAGAAAATCAGGCAGGCATCAGACGATCATATTCACCTATCGACCATATTTTTACACTTTATTCTATTGTACAAAAATATCTTGGAGGCCGGAAACGAAAACTGTATGTTGCATTTGTGGACTTCAAAAAAGCTTTTGATAGCGTTAATCGTTGTAAACTTTGGGATTGTTTGAGAAAAACGGGCGTTGGGGGTAAAATGTATAAAATGTTTAAATCTACATATGCAAATGTCAAATCATGTGTTCGTCACAAAAATGGTGTCACTGATTACTTTGATTGCCCTATCGGTGTGAAACAAGGCTGCATTTTAAGCCCTCTCCTTTTCTCTTTCTTTATCAACGAATTGTCCCTTGAAATCCAACAAAACGGAAAACACGGTGTCCAACTTTATCCAGATATGTATGAATTGCTTATATTACTTTTCGCAGACGATGTTATACTAATTTCTGATACTGTTAATGGGCTTCAGACACAAATAGACATATTGTTTCAGTATACCATCTCCTGGAAACTGACTGTTAATACAGATAAAACGAAAATTGTTGTTTTTAGAAAGGGGGGTCCTCTTGCATCCAGGGAAAAATGGTATATAAATGGGCAACAAATTAACGTTGAAAAAACTTATAAATACCTTGGTGTCATTTTTCCTTTTAATCGGAAACTAAATCACCTCGTCAACGATCTTGCGCTACGAGCTAAGAGAGCCCTCATTACCTTATTTGTTGTTCTTGATAAACTCGGTGTGTCTTCCCCGTCTGTTTTCTTCAAACTTTTTGATTCTCAAGTTAAACCAATTCTGTTATATGGTTCAGAGATTTGGGGTCTCGAAAAATATCACATCTTGGAAAAAAATCACTTAACTGCTTGTAAACGATTCTTAAATGTTGGCAAATCTACCCCAAATTGTATGGTGTATGGTGAATGTGGAAGACATCCCTTATATATCTGTTCTTATGTACGCGGTCTAAAATATTGGTTAAAGATTATAGAAATGTCACCTGATCGTATTCCACGTTAATGTTATGAAATGCTGAAATACCGCGACAATGTTGGTTATATAACATGGGTCACTAAAATCAGACAACTTTTATTTCTTCATGGATTTGGATATGTTTGGATTTACCAAGGTGTTGGAGATAAGACAGCATTTCTTAGTGTATTTAAACAAGTTGCTTCTGATATGTTTATCCAAGAATGGAGAGCTACATTGGAAAATAGTTCAAGATACGACCTTTATAAAACATTTAAATCCTGCTTATCTCCAGAACAGTACTTAAAAGAAATAACAGACAGAAAACTAAGAGTGTGTTTTACACGTTTTAGATTAGGTTTGAACAATTTAGTATGTAATACGGGTCGTTTTTCCTCATTAAAAAATATGCGTTTTTGTCCTTTTTGCCCCACATTTATTGAAAACGAATACCATTTTATGTTTATCTGTCCATGTTATGAATCGCTCAGAACAAAATATTTCCAAGGTTTACCCCAAAACATCAATACACTAATCAAGCTCCTCCGTTTTGATGAAATATCTAACGAGCAACAAAAGAATACTATCCTATACATTAATTATGGTTTACGACTTCGCAACCGTCTTTGTTCAAATGATGTTTAATTATTCTTTAGGTTATTTGCCTTCATAAATCAAATGCTTCTATCTCTTCTTGTTGTGTTGTGACTTATTTTTCACAAAATTGTACACGTGCAGATCTCTGTGCATATAAGTCTGCATGTTTATACTTCTACATGTACAAAACTGTATATATATAATGTTACTGTATGTATATGGGCCTTTGGCCAGAATACAATAAATGATGATGATTAGAAGTGTTGGTATAAATGTTACCATTCACTGAAGATTTGTTGGTTATTGTACTCCCATACTACTCCCTTGGGTTCAGTCTAGTTTGTAGTTTTTAGCCAATTGGTAGACCTTTCAAACAATAATCTGTTTAAAATGCTGTTTTGTGACTTCTAATAAGCATCATGAGCTGCCTAAAGTGTGCCACTAGTGGTATAAGCTCACAACAATGATACATGTCTGTATGAGATACAATGAGTAAGACATGGCTCTATTCGCTGCAGTATAGAGGTCACGTGTACCTGGTGCTTGCATTCTCTCAGTAAAAAAAGATATTTAGAGATTACAGGTATGAATACAAGCTCAATGAAGGCTACCATGGGTAATTACGCTCAGTTGTGTTTTTCTTAATATGGTTACGGTGATTTGTTTGATGTATTTTGGTTATCTGAAGCTCGGTAACGACAAATACATTTTGAACCAGTGTAAAGCACTTTTCCCATTTTATATAACATTGTGTGAGGACTGACTGTACCTGTGCAGATAGCCATTGCCTCGACACATCCAGTATATTCTTGAAGAATGGCATGTTCATTCAGTGAGTGAGAGTGATATTTCAAGAGGAAGCAAGCAATATCAAGTAAACTCTTTAATGATCTCTTAATCTATATAGTTTATAAAAGGTAAAAGCATTGTTTTTGACATGTTTACAAACTTGGCTCAAGCCGGCATGTTTATACATCGGGTGTGACCCACGGTGATTCACAGTGCCTGACAGTATTCAGTATCCTATAAACCTGTTTAACACTGCATACATTTGAGTGAGTGAGTGAGTGAGTTGGGTTTAACGCCACTTTTAACAGTATTCGAGTTATATCACGGCGTGTCAGCTTAATGTTGGAGGAAAGCCCGAAGTAATACAGGTCTCAGACGCCTACTACTTCAGTGGAACCAACGAACACGGGTATGGTGCTGACAAACCTAGAAACATAATCGGGGCGAACCGGGATTTGAAACCCACCAACATAGGTTCCTGGCGCGCCCAAGGGACGCAACTCTGCACCCCCCGCCCGTGTCGTGTGATTTTAAGGTGTCTGCATGTGTTTTGTCAGTTCTGCGTCTTAGGAGGGAACCGCGCGCCGGGCATACCTCGGGACTTGAGAACAGAATACAACTCAAAGCTAACATGATAGCATAATGATGATTTGAAGACAATGCTAGTATTTACATATCGAAGGTATACATGATAGCATTATGCTGATTTCAAGACAATGCTGGTATTTACATAACAAATATATACATGATAGCATAATGATGATGTGAAGACAATGCTAGTATTTACATAACAAAGGTATACATGATAGCATAATGATGATTTGAAGACAATGCTAGTATTTACATAACAAAGCTTTACATGATAGCATAATGATGATTTGAAGACAATGCTAGTATTTACATAACGAATATATACATGAAAGAATAATGATGATTTGAAGACAATGCTAGTATTTACATAACAAAGCTTTACATGATAGCATAATGATGATTTGAAGACAATGCTAGAATTTACGTAACGAAGGTGTGACAAATGCAAAGTTCACTTAAATGCAGACATGATATATTTACAAAACTTTGCCTGATTGTTTTTCATTTTACATTATTATTAGAATTGAACAGTTTTTGCACTTTAACTATCGATACAACATTTGAGCTGAAGTAGTAGTTGACATTTCGTTTTTTGTTTCAACACAGCCAGTAAACGGGCTGTCACGGGATTGTGTGGTCCAGACTCGATTGAGTGTTTACAAGCCGCCGCCGTCGTATGTCAGTACTGTTGTGCGGTGTCAGGCAACAAATATATTTTATATTCCTGCAAATTGTGTGAGTGACGGGTTCTACCTGTAGAGCAGGTCAAGCATACCCTTTTCGCGAACACCTGGTGGCATCACTGATTTTCAAGATCCATTCATATAATTTTCCCTACAATTTTGCCTTTTGTGTTCACTGGAATCTGCCTCGGCGGATAATCGACATTGATTATACTCTGGCGTTGACGTTTTAAGTTCAATAATTTAACAGTCTCAAATATTTCAACTTGAGTGAGAGAGGTCCTTACGATTATTAATAGACACATCAAAGTTGATATCCTTGCACGTGTGTTTGTTGTGTTTGTTTAACGCCGCACTCAGCAATATTCCAGCCATATAACAGATACTCACTGGAATGTCTAGTCCAGACCTCCGTCACATAGTTGGAATATTGCTGAGAGCTGACTCATACCCAATCTGTTCTTGTCAGTTTGAGGATATTTGCATAACTCACTGGACTTAGACGATATAAAATAATACATCACAAAATTTAAAAATAATACAATCAATTGCATCGCTTAGGCTTATCAAGATCTGCTGTTCGGATATATGTTCAAATCCTGTGTATGCACAGAATTTTGGTCTGTCAACAGAATGACTCGGTTATCATCAGGTTGAAAACCGACTGAATATCGCCGGCCTGTTTTAGTGATTTCTCTCACAGCCTTATATATCTAAACTACGGGGGTACTCACACACCCATTATATCCGAGTGCGGTGATGAGGTGAAGTGGGGTTCGACATCGCTTTCTTGGTCATTGCACTTGTATAACGACTAGCTTACACGTGTGTGTGCGTGCGTGTGTGTGTGCGTGCGTGTACTTGTTCAGCCTGATGCTGATTTTATAGGGCTAGTTGAGATACACTCAGTAATATTCCAGCTATATGACGGAGGTCTGTAAATAATCGAGCCTGGACCAGACAATCCAGTGACTGACATCATAAACATCGATCTACGCAATTGGGATACAATTCATCAACAAAGTCAGCGAGCCTGACCAGTTCAACAGTTATCCCATTAGGTGCCTCGTAGCACAAGCATGGGTTGCTGAAGACCAATTATACCCCGGATCGTCACGTGTTTCATTCTAATATGCTGGAAATCTCTGCTTTGTTGCTGACGTGACGCGACGTAACCGTGACGTCGACAACTCCGTCTCTCGCTCATGAGTGAGTTTGGTTAAAGGCCACCCAGCTGACTGAAGGCACCCGTGCCCCCTGTTGGTAGTCTTTTGACTGGCTTGCTATTTGTGGCGTCCCGCTATCCAATCCAGATGAAATCGTAACTATGGGTTTATGCTACTTCTTTACCATAACAAAATGGAGATATCATGCACTGAATAATCACCACAATGCACGCTTTAACTCAAATGTACCCTGGCTTGAAATATATATGAGGATTTTAACAGATTGTAGAGAAGAAAAGCATACAGAATCTGTCAACAAAACATTTGTATGACTTTTACAACAATCTATTATAGCTTAAACTTGACGTTTTAGGGGTGATATTCAAGGGAAATTGGTGTGTAATTCATTATTCAAACTATTTTCCCTCTTCATTGGGGAGCTAAACCAGGCATTCCCCAGAAATAAAGTCATGTTAAACATATAATCTAACATGTTATGTGTTAGCTTGGAAATAGAAAGTAAACTCTGTATTGAGCCCAGAGCAAATGCTTATTTGAGCTGAGGCATTCTAGACTTGCCAAATCGTTCTAGACTTGAGTTGGATTAGATTTCAATTGCTAAACATTCGGCCCTAACACTACCCCGCCAAACAATGCTATAAATACGCCCCATTGACCTTGTTCACACTGTGCTATTTCCGGTTTCAAAGTGAGGCTTGGAGTGCATATGGTGGAGGCTGGATAGTACATGACGATGTCAACAAGGCACTCTATCGAGACAAACTGACAATTTAACCATTCCGATACTGTCACAGAAACATTTATTGAAAGCATTGAACATGATTCTTATTCATATCATTGACAAACTAGTCTACTGTTATCTGGGCTCCTTGCTGATTTTCAGGAAGTGAGTCTGGTCATTCTGTTGTGATTTCAATTTCCGATAGGCCCTATCCATGACCACCTGGTCACTCCCAGTGCAGTTTATAGTAGATGAACAGACTCAATACAAATCCTACAGGAATCGTGTAAAAAATCATTCATTTTTTACACACCATTAACCCAAACTACCTTTTTTTTTGTTTTAGTCAAAGCTTGAGTTTGAATACCTGTGTGAGTAATATTTGAAAACGAGTAGAAAATGTTGACCTTTTGACAATATCTGGATGGATGTCTGAGATTGATGTGTTGATATTATTTGTGTTATTTTAACCTATTAAGAATTTACAATCATAAACGAATCAGAAGTTAGCGTCAGTTGTGAATTGATGTAAATTGTAATGGAGTATAGTACTCTCCTAATATACATTCGACCTCCAGATCTACTGGTGCTGCTGTGATTGTGAACAGTAGTTAATTAGATTGTCAATGTTGACAGATTAGATAACATGAGGTTCAATATTTCTACTTATCATTACATGGAGGGTGTGTACACAATATTATTACCAAAATGATATTTAATTTTCTGTACAAAAATAATCATGTGATGAAATAAACAAAAACCCAACTAATTAGTAGCCAGTATATGTTCAATCTACATGTTCCATTCGAAATAGGGGGCACGGGTGGCCCAGTCGTCTAAGGCGCCGCGATTCGCTGTGCAGAGTTGCGTCCCCTGGACACGCCAGAAACTTCTGAATGTGGGTTCGAATCCTGGTTCACCCCGATTTTGTTTCAAGGTTTGTCAGCACCATTTCCGTGCTCGTGGGTTTCACCGAAGTGGTAAACGTCTGAGACCTGCATCACTTCGGGCTTTTCTTCCACATTAAGCTGACACGCCGCGATATAACTGGAACTATGTTAAAAGCGGCGTTAAACCCAACTCACTCACTCACTCACTCACCCATTCGGAATATCCCCCGTTTACGTTTTCGAGGCATGATTAGAAAACATTCTGACTTTCACTTTCCTGTTCTGGTAAGCGACACCTTGATTGGTCGGATGAAAGGTTATTCAGACGTGACCCGTAATGGGATGTCTTCAGATCCTTGTTTGGCCATAGCGAGGACTATACTACTGTCGGAAATGCTAGAAAATGCTTTTCTGGCTTCATTTAATAAATACGAGTCATAGGACTATAAAATGAGCATATATCAAACTAACGCGAATTGACCTAATCTAGCGTGTCCTAACTGACATTGTGATTACCCTTAAAATGTACGTTTACAGGAAAAGGGATAATAAACTCAGGAAATAGTCGTGTGGTGTCATGCATATATTAAACGGCAAATATTACCCGAGTTGGGGGTGGTTTTAAAATATTGCTGTTATTGTACTTAATTGACATGTGCGTTGGCGGGGTGGAAATGTAGGATATGTACTGCATTATATTTGCTTGAATATATGATAGAATGGTTAAAAGCTATGAAAGGGTATGAGTATTGGAAGGTTGAGGTATTGGAATCAAGAAGTATTTGTTGTCCTACAGATGGTACTTTGAGGTAATGTATATCTCCGCTGACGTATATGAATGTGTACTTTGGAATGTTGTGTTATGTCTTGCCACGAGCCATTTCCGAGATGGGTACAAACAGGGTTGAGCTCACAGTGTCTGACTGGCGTACGTAAGACAACGTCACAATGTAATGCCGCCAGCACATATGTCTTGTCGTTTATCAGTTTCTTATTCAACCGAATTGTCATGGGTTGCGGTGTGCAAAACAATGACACGATTACCTTTACTTGATGGTACCATAGGAGCTTTTTGTCCATCTGCCGATAGCCACATGTAGTCAGTGAAATGATACATCAAGGTTAATTATCTGACTGTGATAGTTATGAATGGTCCGGAGATAATGTGACCTAGACAGGTTGGAATATTTTCCCCTGAAAACTGCTCGGTCATCGCTATGCACAGTGTATCGAAATCCAATCTCCTAAAGAGCTATTGATTGTTTTAATTTTGTCTCAAGTTCTACCACAAGTAAGGGTTACCGTCTGCTGATAAAGCGTGTACACAATACGCCTAATCAATCTGTAACAAAGCTGCCTAATATATTTATATCTTTTATTTTTGAGACCACCCCTATACCTTTTTTGTTTTATTATCATACTGTAGACTTGATCGTATGCTTGAGCAGTTGCTAATTAACCCTATTTATGACGACTGCATTATTATCAATTCAACAAAGTTACGAGCGCATATTTCTATAGTCTGTGTTAGACTGCCATAATTAGACTTCGAATAAATGTGAGTTTCCTATTTACGTTCGAAATTTTCCCCTGTGCACCTGCTTGTGATTTATTTATTTAGGTATTTACTCGATATGTCAATACGTCTGTTAAATCTTTTATCCTTATTTTACAGGCAAAAAGCATTTTTCTAGCCTTTGCAATATCTGATTTATCAGTTAACAATTGATTCCAGTTTTTGGGATGGTGGATGCTTGATTTAGCACCTTTACCTTTTATTTTCTGAATCATAATCAATACCTTGGACGTAGGCGTCCGTGAATATATCTTAGATACATAATTTTGCAAAGATTGACGTTTGTTTTGTTTGAAATTGCGCCGGGTTTTAGCATTTACAACTTTAAAGTTATTGATATTATGGACCTTTCGATGGTGTTGGACATATTTTACAGCCCTTTTTTAGCTTGTTAGCATATATGTTGAACAATGTTTTTCGTTTGTGAGGATTTGAGGAGGACTTCGGAATACATTCATCAGCTATTTTAGTAAGTTCATCAGAGGAAAGTTGTATAGGGTCGGGTAAATCAATAAAAACGTCATGTTTTTGTTTGTAAGAACAAAGGACTTCGTTTAATGCCCAGTTGGCTTTAGTTAAATGTCATTGTGATTATGGAGGAACATCAGATGGTGTAACAGATTTTAAAATGGTGGGAAAATTGTCACTTTCACAGAGGTCATCGTGGACAGACAATTTAAATTCATAAATACACTTGAATATACAACTGACAAGTCCAGACAAGAGTATGTTCCAGTTGCAGGATGAAGATACATGCGAGAACCATCATTAAATACACTTGAATCTACAACTGACAAGTCCAGACAAGAGTATGTTCCAGTTGCAGGATGAAGATACATGTGAGAACCATCATTAAATACACTTGAATCTACAACTGGCAAGTCCAGACAAGAGTATGTTCCAGTTGCAGGATGAAGATACATGTGAGAACCATCATTAAATACACTTGAATCTACAACTGACAAGTTCTGACAAGAGTATGTTCCAGTTGCAGGATGAAGATACATGCGAGAACCATCATTAAATACACTTGAATCTACAACTGACAAGTCCAGACAAGAGTATGTTCCAGTTGCAGGATGAAGATACATGTGAGAACCATCATGAAATACACTTGAATCTACAACTGACAAGTCCAGACAAGAGTATGTTCCAGTTGCAGGATGAAGATACATGCGAGAACCATCATTAAATACACTTGAATCTACAACTGACGAGTCCAGACAAGAGTATGTTCCAGTTGCAGGATGAAGATACATGCGAGAACCATCATTAAATACACTTGAATCTACAACTGACAAGTCCAGACAAGAGTATGTTCCAGTTGCAGGATGAAGATACATGTGAGAACCATCATTAAATACACTTGAATCTACAACTGACAAGTCCAGACAAGAGTATGTTCCAGTTGCAGGATGAAGATACATGCGAGAACCATCATTAAATACACTTGAATCTACAACTGACAAGTCCAGACAAGAGTATGTTCCAGTTGCAGGATGAAGATACATGTGAGAACCATCATGAAATACACTTGAATCTACAACTGACAAGTCCAGACAAGAGTATGTTCCAGTTGCAGGATGAAGATACATGTGAGAACCATCATTAAATACACTTGAATCTACAACTGACAAGTCCAGACAAGAGTATGTTCCAGTTGCAGGATGAAGATACATGCGAGAACCATCATTAAATACACTTGAATCTACAACTGACAAGTCCAGACAAGAGTATGTTCCAGTTGCAGGATGAAGATACATGTGAGAACCATCATTAAATACACTTGAATCTACAACTGGCAAGTCCAGACAAGAGTATGTTCCAGTTGCAGGATGAAGATACATGTGAGAACCATCATTAAATACACTTGAATCTACAACTGACAAGTTCTGACAAGAGTATGTTCCAGTTGCAGGATGAAGATACATGCGAGAACCATCATTAAATACACTTGAATCTACAACTGACAAGTCCAGACAAGAGTATGTTCCAGTTGCAGGATGAAGATACATGTGAGGACCATCATTAAATACACTTGAATCTACAACTGACAAGTCCAGACAAGAGTATGTTCCAGTTGCAGGATGAAGATACATGTGAGAACCATCATTAAATACACTTGAATCTACAACTGACAAGTCCAGACAAGAGTATGTTCCAGTTGCAGGATGAAGATACATGCGAGAACCATCATTAAATACACTTGAATCCACAACTGACAAGTCCAGACAAGAGTATGTTCCAGTTGCAGGATGAAGATACATGCGAGAACCATCATTAAATACACTTGAATCTACAACTGACAGTCCAGACAAGAGTATGTTCCAGTTCAGGATGAAGATACATGCGAGAACCATCATTAAATACACTTGAATCTACAACTGACAAGTCCAGACAAGAGTATGTTCCAGTTGCAGGATGAAGATACATGCGAGAACCATCATTAAATACACTTGAATCTACAACTGACAAGTCCAGACAAGAGTATGTTCCAGTTGCAGGATGAAGATACATGTGAGAACCATCATTAAATACACTTGAATCTACAACTGACAAGTCCAGACAAGAGTATTATCCAGTTCCAGGATGAAGATACATGCGAGAACCATCATTAAATACACTTGAATCTACAACTGACAAGTCCAGACAAGAGTATTATCCAGTTGCAGGATGAAGATCCATGCGAGAACCATCATTAAATACACTTGAATCTACAACTGACAAGTCCAGACAAGAGTATGTTCCAGTTGCAGGATGAAGATCCATGCGAGAACCATCATTAAATACACTTGAATCTACAACTGACAAGTCCAGACAAGAGTATGTTCCAGTTGCAGGATGAATATACATGCGAGAACCATCATTAAAAAGACATAAATCATTATTTAAGAAAAAATCCTCTAGTAATTTTCCTTTAGTGTTGGTGACATTACTACCCCAAAAGTGGGTTATTATCATTCAAAACTCCCATGATGACACATGTTTTGGGTTGCTGGTCATGCAGTACCTGGAGATCAGACTGTTGAAGAGAATAGGATGGCGGTACATACAACGGACACAAAGTAAAAACAATGTTAAATGTTATACGTACTGCAACAGCCTGAAGAGGAGTATTGAGAGGAACAGGACTGTGAATGATGCCCTGCCTCACCATAACAGAAGATCCTCCAGTTGTTTTATCACCCGAAGGGGAAGAGTAATGGTAAGAATCATACTGTCTTAAATCAAAGTTATCAGTAGTTTTGAGGAAGGTTTCTGGTAAACAAAATGCAGAAGCTAAACCTAAAAAACCTGAACGCTGTAAGTCATTAAAATTATGCCAAAGCCCTCTACAATTCCACTGTGTAGAAATTTGAGAAATTAGGGAGGTTTAACAGGTGATCTGGGGGAATATCCACTCCGCCCGACAAGCTGCGGAGTGACATCCATCTGCAGATGTGCAAACGGATTATGAACCTCTATGGAGGTTGTAAAAGGCACTGGTACCGCAACATGTTTCAGTCCCCTTATTTTTTTTTTCTAAACAATTTTCCCCATTTTGTCAAAATGGACTGTTGTAGATTCGTGTACTTCCTGGTGTGGCTCTGGTTGTGTTTGAGGCAGAGGGTCTGTTTGTGTTTCAGGCAGAGATTTATTTTGCAACTGAGGCAAAGGGTTCAATTGAATCTCGGTCTGTTTTTCAAAAGAAGCAGATTCTTCCCAAATGGAAAACAAGGGAGTTTGTCTGAGACCAAGGATATGGCTGTCCGACAGTCATTATCTACTTTGCAGATAGAAGATCCCTGACAATACCCTTGCACAAATTCAGTGATCTGTGCTCAGGGACAACAATATCTGTATTTGCAAAGTAATGTGCGTTGAGCAGACTTATAGATTGTTGTCTCCAAGCACAATCTACCAGCATGGAACCACTACGGAGACGAGTGACGTTTCTGACGTCACCACAAATCCCTCTATTGCCTTTGAAATAACAAAAGGGTTGACCTTGAGTTCGTTGCCATCTATTCTTTACACAACCAGAGATCGTGGCAATGAATCTGGATTTTGACCGATATTTTCATCATCTGATGATAAAACAGCATCTGTTTCTACATGTCTTTGTTGAGTTTTGGAACGAGAATCAGCGGATTGTAGGTTAGACATGATGAAAGAAAGAAGATGTGACATCCCTGCTCCCTCCTGCCATCAAATGTCAACCAGGATGGTGTCGCAGTGGAAGCCAGGCTGCAACACCAGGGCTGCATGAATGCTATACTTCAGAAATAAAGACTATGAAGACTACGAGAAGTAATGTCAGGCTTGTTCCACCCTAAGTAGGGTGTTGGGCACAAGGAACACCTGTTCCTGGCTCCAGTGTCCTCGACCACCAAAATCCCGTCCTCCACCGACACAGGGGCGCAACCCACAGCAAAAGGGCTTCCCAATGTAGTCGCCTTGTACAACAAGCAATAGGTGGGGTGCTGAGGACACATTCTACCCCGGGTCCACACGGAGGAAGAGCGATTAGCTCTACCCAGTAACCACCACGTTGAGCTTGCTCTTCATGAGTGTCTGCGTTTATAATCAAACCAGGATTAACAGAAGTGCAAAGAAACAATGTCATAGCCCACTTGCAGGCAGGGGATTCCCAATCAGAAGTAGCCAGGATGTCAATATAGTGCCCAGCACCTTCACAAGGCTATTATATTGGTTTCAACAGCATGGGTCAGCACCCCCGCCTGCTGCATCCGACTGCGCCACCTGAAAGGACGACCACAGCCACATCAACCGCATCCCAAATACCCGGACTGTGCAGATTCTCTGACCAGAGTGTATGAAACCATTTAAGAGCAGCAGGAAGACGCGTTATATCGATATCAATACCATCGGCAACAACATCATCAACAACGACTGCATTGGTGTTGTCAACAATGACTGCATTGGTGTTGTCAACACAGGCTTTGACCTCAAATGAGACGGAGAGATGTCTGGTTCTACGACAAATCAAGATTCCTCCTCCATTGAGGAGGTGGAAGAGCAAGGGTCTACAGAAGACAGGGAGAACGTTAAGCCGGAAACTGAGTAGGGAAGTGGACATGTTTGATGAGGGCGGCGTTATGATGTGGGCGGCTATCATGGCAGGACAGGTTTGGTTCATATCCAGGGCAATCTTACGGCTCAACCATACATCAACGAAATTCACCAACCACACGTGCTCCCAATGGCAAACACCGGTACACTAATCCGCCAGGTGGCGCGTCGGAATTTCCGTCCCGGAAGTGTTGCTAATGTAAACATGTCGCACTACAGCGGTCTGACAGTTGAGAAGCTGAAGACAGAGTTGCGATGCCGTGGAGCAACGACACGCGGGAAGAAGATCGATTTGATTGAAAGGTATGTAATTGTACAAGAGACTTGCCAATTCTGTGTCAGTTTGCTTTGAATCTTCGAACAGCCTTTGATTTGTTCCACTTGTACGACTCGAGATTACCGCGGGAAATCCGAACTGGATGGAAATTGTTGTTATCGATAAACGAAACGTCAGGGGTGTGCAAATTTCATTTTATTGAATGAAAACCCATGCATGTTGGTGAAATCGTAAATAAAGCATACGTAAATATCTTTTACCCATTATGCTATGTCAGTCGTCTACAGAGCATGAACTGGGGCTATAATGACTACATGTATGCAAAAGCAAAGACCATATACCGGCATATGGTCTCTGGCAAAGCCAGTGGTGTATGCATTCACTCAATGCATCAGACTAAAATATATCAAAATAAATAGTACCGTATATATTAACCTTTTGATATTTTAATTAATATATCGAGTGAAAAAAATGAGAAGAAAACTTTAGTTAGGATTTCCTAGCACAGCTAAGGTATCACAAGTACCATATGAGACGAGGTAAAGTTGTTTTACAATCTACAGTCCTGGCAAAATAACCCTCATTCAAGTTATTTTGGACATTGTCTAATGTTCTTATTCCTGGGGTTTGACATGACCTGTGACATTTTCATTCTAAATCTAAGATATAATTGCAGTACTTTGAAAATAGAAATACCTTCTTTCATGACTTCTGTTCCAAGGGTATGGTTGCACAATATATTTTTATTAATAGTAATCAAATGCATCGGTAAGCTTCATAGGTTTCCCCCACCCCACCCCGACTGAATTTAAAGTATTTTCAATTTTTTAATTTTTTTTTCAAAATATGTATATACAGGTGTATTGTAAAATTTGTTTCAGATTGGAGTCCTATGACAGAAATAATAATTTCTGCCACTCAGAAGATGACATTAAGTTACCTAAGCCCTCAATTTGAATCATGGCCAGTCACAGGTTTCAAGCAACTGATGCCACTACACAAAGACAGGTTACAGGTGATGAGAATGATACAAATGAGTACTGGTAGGTATATCCCTGATTGACAGCATGTTTAAAGTACTTACTTCTATTCTTAGCTGTAGACTACAGCAGTTTGATGAAGATTATAACATAATTGACAAGGCCCAGGCTGTTATCATGGTGTAACATTTATACTAAGTTATCCTATAATAATTAGATCCACATCAAGTGCTTTTATGAGTTGTCATGGTGTAATATTTATACATCATTTCATATAATAGTTTAGTAAGTAATACTTATCATCAGGTAAAATGCATATATAAATATTACACCATGATACTGTATTCAGGCCCAACCAGTTCAATATATATATATAAATGCACAAAGAAAATCATATACTACTGTCTTTTTGTGTACTTTTCTGAAGCTTTCGACACTGTTTGATTCTTTTATAGCACTTGTAACCCTGAGGTATATTGGAATAAGGGGTAGGCCTAATGGAGAAACTGTAGGCCCAAATAACATGTTAGCTGAAGCAGTGAGATATATTCTTGCCATATAAAATTACAAAATACAACCAGTCATCCAGAGGCTATTACTGCTATCACACCGAGTTCCCAGAGACTCATTGGTAATAGATGGTGATACATTTATCAAGGAAATTATCAGCTGGTAAGACATCTTTCAACAAATCTGTCATCCATGGGTATACGGACCGATGTCTATTTCGAACACTGACCTTGGGAATGTGGTGGAACTCCTTCGCAATGAAATTACATGACAGAATGTCTGTCTGACAACCGTGTGATGGTGTTGTACTATCGCATTCATTGTTAAAGTAGTAAGAGAGAGAGATCCTAAGCACAGATCAACAAACAAATGTGATACATTCAATGGTATTTTTTCATTATGTAATATCATGTCCCTTCATGGGTACTGTGTTATGTACATATATTCATCATTTCAATTGTTAAAACACAATAAAGTTGTTATATTTGAACATTTCTCACACATTCCAGTTGTACTTTCAAGTTCAAGTTTGTATTCAGAATTTCAGCCCAAAGTACGGTTACATGTTTGTCGCTAAATATTGATCCACAATCTATAAACATTTCTACATAAATATGCTTACTTTGTGTGCATAATCCACAAACATCCTTGTACTATAACAACCGCGTTATTTGTACTTGTGTTAACAGAAAATGATCTCATGTGTACACTTTAAACTGTCTGAACTTGTGAATAACCCCACATACCTGGTCCATAACCAATGACTGGCACAATCATTCTGTCAACAATAAACACAACTCTTAAAGATATGTTTGCAGTATATATAAATGTGAGCAAAATATTCATGGCTTTTCAGGTTGTTGTGCTAATGTATTTCTAACCAAACCCCATGAAGACTTTGGGGTGTCAAATATCCACATGCACTTGTAGGCTGATACAATTTAAAATATTTCACCTTTGAACCACCATTCTTCAATTTGTTTGAAAAGTCCTCCTCTGCAAAATACAATCATAATTGTTTCATCTAAATCTACGTTCATAACATATATGCCACATAACCTTGCTACATCTGATTTCTGCAATTTGACAATAGCGTCACTTGCATTCACAATGCCATCAGCAAACATCAATGTGCTAATTTTATCAACTAACTCATTCACAAACATACCTTTGCAGTTTCCGGATTGTATTAGTTGAACAAGATAATTAAGAAACAGAGTAAACAGTAATCATACAGCAGTGAGTCGAGTCTAATACCCACCATACAGTCACAGTAGACAATCACACCCGTCTACTAGCAGTAAACCGTTGTACTTTCAATGCTATGAACAGACAACACTAAGTCAAACAAACATATATGAATGTGTGAAGTATGTTTAGAATGGACATTTATGCAAGTCGATTTACAATGCTTGGGCGAAAGTTTGACAACATATAGCAAATTCGAACAATTCTAGAGCCTAGTGGAACTTTTGATGGATGAAGCTCCCTCTTAAGAATTTTGTAAGTTTTGCCAAGTCCAATAACACGCTCAATGTGAATTCTCTTTGATGATACTCTGCGGTCGTGGACTACCTCTTGGGGTTCAAGCTGACTTCGACCCTTGAGCATTGTTGGAGTGTTGACTTTTACATCTGAAGATGAAAATATGTCCTGCACCATAATGCCTCTGTCCGCCATAATACTGTCTCCTGCACAAAACACACCTGGCATGCACAAATCTGACCTCTCAATAATCTGCCTGTCACTTGTTGATCCTCCATAACTGTCACTAACATAGGTAACAAGACCTCGAGGAGAACAACCAATCATAGTTTTCAGAGTGTTCCTGTTCTTGTACCTTGAGAAAGTGGCCCTCTGGTAATCTACATTGCCCGGTTTACAAATCGGGGTCTCAGTTGCATCTAGAATGACCCTTGTTGATGGGAAGCGCTCCTTGAAATTTTCTGGCATTGTATCTTGAACGGTGTCATGTGATGCCCATATGTTTAGCTCAGTCAGTTGGAAGTACAAAAAGTTTGTCCATGTGAGAATTAATGTTGATACAGTACTTTCACTGATATGAAACAACATGGAAAGGTCAAAATCATCTCTTACCTGTCTGAATTTTAACAAAGTCATAAAAAGTTGATCTTCTGGTGGTATCAAAGAACACTGATATGAAAGATGATTGACAGAGGGGCCAAGTACATGAAATAAATACATAAAATGATCATAATTGTCAAAACCAGTGTAATACAAAACTGCTTTGTCATTATCAGTTATGTGATGAATCGAGAATCTGGAGCTCGATTCCGACAACGAGCTGCACTGTATGGACACATCTTCTGTATGATCAACAGCATCTGACTGACAAATAATTTCATCGCATCCTGGTGAACAAATTTCAACCTCACTTCCCAGATCAGGAACATCGTCCACATCTATAACATAGTGTCTAGGTTTCCTTGGTTCACTCACTTTCTTAAAGGAGAACACTGTTGGTATTGCACCCCTCTTCCAGCGCCTTTTCTCTCCTGAAAATAAAATATATAGAATTATTTCTAAATATCATCAATTAAGGTTTTATTGTAATAAGGAATTTAGTTATTGTTCACATAATAACAATAAACATGGTAAATTCATGAACAAATATTATCAATGAGGACATTAGCAAATTATTCCAAAACATTGAGAATTCTTTTTAAAAAGGTGTTTATTTTAGTTGGGACAAATTTATGGTAATGAAATCTAAGCTAGAACATCTATTATTATTATTATTATTATTATTATTATTATTATTATTATTAAGATTTAATAGTATAGAACTCTATAATAGTAATATAACTATATTTGGTCTACTCCTTAATACTTAGAACATCAACTTCAACAGTTTTTTTTGCATATAAGCCTACTCAAGACTGGAACAACTTCTGGGTGGGAATAATTTAAATAGATTCTAATTATGTAAAATTTAATTAAACACGTAAAAAAGAATTGACTGAAAGTCATTCATCACAATACATATAATTAATATTAGGACCAAAAATATTATTTATTTCAGTAAAATGCGGCACAGAGGACGACTGACATTTTTTTCTGCAAATATTTGGGTGAGCCCAATATTGTGCACCCAGATAAAAAAATATATACCGTGACTAATACACTATTCATGATTGATTTACATATCAAAATTACTGAATATTGTATTGCATTTGGTAGGTCACCAATACCAGATTCTGAGGTACAGGACAAAAATAACATCAGTCCGTTCATTCGGTTACTAACTTCGTTGCTAATGACGCTTACCGGTGTCCGATGGCTTGTAGTCGCTGTCAAGGAAGTGATTACGACAAACCACTGAGTATGGACTTGGTTTCCATAATTTCTTGGACGCCGGATCCTCTCTTCTAATCGTCACACGCCATTTTCTGCAAATATCCGGATCTTGAGGAAAACCGTGGCCGTCAGAACGACTGTCACATTGCGGTACGCAACAGCGCGAAGGCATTTTGTATGTAAACAGTAGCATACGGAGCTAGCAACAAGGACGGAAATTCCGCAGCGCCCCCTGGACCGCTGTTTCGTACCGGTGTTTGCCATTGCAACACGTCCTCCCAACGGTATATTCTAGCAGGACCGCATGCAGCACGGATCACAAGAGCCTTTCTACACAACCACAACATTAATGTTCTCCCCGCGCCATCCAGATCCTCGGATTTAAACCGTATAGAGCACCTGTGTGATGATTCGGATAGACGACTACGCCGACGTCAACCACAACCCCAGACATTGTAGCAGTTGGCTTTTGGGTTGCAGGCCGTGTGGGCTACCATTCCCCAGGATGTGATTCTCATACTCGTCTCTTACATTGGCAGGAGATTTCAGGCCGCTATCGATTCCAGTGGGGGACTTGCGTGTTATTGATGGTAGCTGACCTTCACTTTGGACTTTTCCTATGTATTGATAACTGAGCTGACTTCAATCACTAAGTGTTCTCTCCACAACATTTTGGCTCAATACCCTGAACGGTTCCTCGGATAAATGTATTTTCCAAACCCACACAAATCTTGCTTTGCGTTTCTTTTTTTGAAGAGTATATATTAAAGTTACTAAATGGTGATAATTCCTGTGACTATTACCGCGTTCTTTGTATCAAAGACAATATTCTGAAAAAAGTGATCCATCCTGTTTTCTATTGTGGCGCAACATGCATACCCGTTTGCCCGAGCTGGCCTTTTGCCAGACATTTGAGTCGGGCCGACCTCCACAGTAACTGTGAGGAATGGAAACGAAAAGAGTTATATTTCTCAGTCTTGTGTTGTTGTGTGGTGTCAGCGACGTTCATGCTGACACCAGTTTGGCCACATCCTGGCCACATATATCAAAGCAGGGAAAAGAAAGTTAAGACTTTAACGTGTGTTTGTTATCACTGAAAAATGAACTAGATTACACGTTCATTCCTGCCTTGATAAAGCGTCAAGTGAAACAAGCGGTTACTGACATTCCAAAAGAAGACTATTTGGGGAATATTGCTAAAAGCGGCATAAAACCATACTCACTCACTCTTAGGGAGGATTTGATGACACCGAATACAAGCTGTGTGATGAGAGTAGAGACAGAAGTAGGAAATGCAGCTAAGTTAGGTACTGACATTCAGAGTTTGAACATTTAACTAAATAAGACGAGTGAGGATTTACATGCTTCAAAGCAAAGAATCACTGGTCTTACAGAGGACATGATGACACTGAATACCGTATTGTATTGCTTTCGTATTGTACAAATATATTTCGAATTGAAATTAAAATTATCAGCGGCAAACTTTCATTCCGTAAAGTAACTTTTGAAATGGTGTAAACAGCCCCGTGTTTCTTTTCATGTTGTTTTAAATGAGCTGCAGCGATGTGTATTTGCATTCACACATAGAGATAGCTCTATCAAAGTTTTTTGATGTGTAAATCAATAACTTGTCAAGCATGTAGGCATCACATCGATGAATAAAGCTTACTTGTTTCTTGTCATTATGTGATAACACTAAGTATTGAATAAGAACTATTTGTTTCATAGTACTGAGGTTATGTATCATCATAAAGCGTGACTCGTGTCCACCAACGTTCAATGAAATAGAACATACGCTTCTTGCGATCCTCCAATGGAAGTTGTTCAAGAACTGCAACATGAAACCAAACTCAATATTAGATCGGGACCTGTTTACCTTTTTTTTCTCAATCAAAGCTATCTATTAGCGTCACTGCTGTAGAAGTTTGTAAAAGTTCATTACAATATAATGTGTTTAGTTGTAAAACGTTAAATGTGTACTATTTCTACAGATCACACATTGATCCATTGCACAGTTATATTCTGAGAACGATCTCTTTTCAACTCTATCACTCCTCGTTGTGTGCTTTGACTACAAGTCTACATCAAAACCATATAGTGGGCGAGAAAATGTTAAAACGATCTTTCGATGATAATGGCAGCGACGATGAAGACCATAGATATGTCAAATGATCTGATGTCCGTGTTCGCTCTACGTCTTGAGGTAGTAATTGGTTATATTATAGTACTAATCAACTGCTGGTTTGATATGTACAAACAAAGCAGATGTTCTATGACAGCGAGTGTGGTCCCTGCAACATAGTGTTCACACATATTGCTGTCTAACTCAGGGCACTGCAGAGGGTGTATTTTGTGTAAATACCTCTGTTTATACAGTAAACTACGGCCATGTGTTGCATAAATGCTGTATATTTGCTTATAACGAACTACGGTTATTACGAACTAAAATGGATGGTCCCTTTGAGTTCGTTATAACCGTAGTTTACTGTATGCCCAAGTTGTTTGCATTGCATGTGTTGGTTGTCGTAGCATGAACAAAGGCTCAACTGTGTATTTGTACATTGCAGTGGGTGCAGTAATTCAATTGACATATTGTGAGACACTGAAAATGCATAATCACATAATGTGAGGGGTGGGTGGGGGTGGTGTGCTCTAGTCCATCTCCAAACAAGTAAGAACGTAGGTATTTACCTTTAAACATATCCTCGACATCTATATCAAGGAGAACTGAAAAGACGAAAAACACATTTCACATGTTTTACAACAGCGAAATGCATAATCATAGCACTTTCTCTCATTTCAACTATATATATTATATTGATTTCACGCAGACACTGCCTGTAGTTTCTGGTATTTTATGCATGTCATGATAAGACGATTGTGTCCCAAAGCAAATACAAGTGTAACATTTGAAGGATAAAGTGGTAGGTTTTTATAAATGTATATATACAAATATAAAATAAATATTGAGTATACTGCCTGAACGTACCTTTAACAAAGTTGTCAGTGGGGACAGCCTCCTTGACTAAACAAACAAACAAACAATCACATTTCCCTTAACATATTGTGTCATTATAATGATGGTAAATATGTCGGCATTTTCACAGCATTAAATACGTGTTTCTGTTCTTATTCAGTCGAAGAAACCAAGCATGATATACATTATTTCCTTACTTCACAGATTGTTCATGTCGACATAGGCTTTACAGGGCATCTCAACATCTGGCTGACCGGGCAAGACAGCATAGGGTTCACAGGGCATGTCAGCATTGGGTTTACAGGGCATGTCAGCATTGGGTTTACTGGGCATGTCAAGATTGGGTTTACTGGGCATTGGGTTTACAGGGCATGTCAGCATTGGGTTTACTGGGCATGTCAAGATTGGGTTTACTGGGCATTGGGTTTACAGGGCATGTCAGCATTGGGTTTACTGGGCATGTCAAGATACGGTTTACAGGGCATTGGGTTTACAGGGCATGTCAGCATTGGGTTTACTGGGCATGTCAGCATTGGGTTTACTGGGCATGCCAAGATACGGTTTACAGGGCATTGGGTTTACAGGGCATGTCAGCATTGGGTTTACTGGGCATGTCAAGATACGGTTTACAGGGCATTGGGTTTACAGGGTATGTCAACACAGGGTTTACTGGTCATGTCAACATTGGGTTTACTGGTCATGTCAACATAGGGTTTACTGGGCATGTCAACATTGGATTTACTGGGCATGTCAACATCTGGCTGATAGGGTAAGACAGCATAGGGTTTACTGGTCGTGTCAACATTGGATTTACTGGGCATGTCAACATTGGGTTTACTGGGCATGTCAACATTGGATTTACTGGGCATGACGACAGAGGGTTTACAGGGCATGTTAACATACGGTTTACTGGGCATGTCAAATAGGGTTTATAGGGCATGTCAACATAGGTTTACCGGGCATGTCAACATGGGTTTACTTGGCATGTCAACATTGGGTTTACTGGTCATGTCAACATAGGTTTTACTTGGCCTGTCAACATTGGGTTTACAGGGCATGTTAACATACTGTTTACTGGGCATGTCAACATTGGGTTTACTGGTTATGTCAACATTGGGTTTACTGGTCATGTCAACATTGGGTTTACAGGGCATGTCAACATACGGTTTACTGGGCATGTCAACATGGGGTTTATTGGGCAAGTCAATATACGGTTTACAGGGCATGTCAACATAGGGTTTACAGGGCATGTCAACATAGGTCTTACAGGACAAGTCGATATAGGGTTTACATTGGCATGTCGTCAGAGGCTTTACAGTGTATATCAACATAGGTCTTACAGGACATGTCGATATAGGGTTTACTTGGCATGTCAACTAAGGGTTTACTGGGCATGTCAACATGGGGTTTACAGGGCATGTCAACATAGGGTTTAGAGGCATGTTGACATAGGGTTTACAGGTCATGTCAACGCACGGTTTACTAGGCATGTCAACATAGGGTTTACAGGGCATGTCAACATTGGATTTACTGGGCATGTCAACATTGGGTTTACTGGGCATGTCGACAGAGGGTTTACAGGGCATGTTAACATACGGTTTACTGGGCAAGTCAACATAGGGTTTATAGGGCATGTCAACATAGGTTTACGGGACATGTCAACATAGGGTTTACTGGGCATGTCAACATGGGTTTACTTGGCATGTCAACATAGGGTTTACTGGGCATGTCAACATTGGGTTTACAGGGCATGTTAACATACTGTTTACTGGGCATGTCAACATTGGGATTACCGGTCATGTCAACATTGGGTTTACAGGTCATGTCAAGATTGGGTTTAAAGTGTATATCAACATAGGTCTTACAGGACATGTCGATATAGGGTTTACTTGGCATGTCAACAAAGGGTTTACTGGGCATGTCAACATGGGGTTTACAGGGCATGTCAACATAGGGTTTAGAGGGCATGTTGACATAGGGTTTGCAGGTCATGTCAACGCACGGTTTACTAGGCATGTCAACATAGGGTTTACAGGGCATGTTGACATAGGGTTTACTGGTCATGTCAACATAGGGTTTACTGGGCATGTCGACAGAGGGTTTACAGGGCATGTCAACATACAGTTTACTGGGCAAGTCATCATAGGGTTTACAGGGCATGTTGACTTTGGGTTTACAGGGCATGTCAAGATAGGGTTTACAGGGCATGTTGACGTAGGGTTTACTGGGTATGTCAACATAGGGTTTACAGGGCATGTTGACATAGGGTTTACTGGGCATGTCAACAAAGGGTTTACAGGGCAAGTTGATGAGAGTTTACTGGGCATGTCATCATAGGGTTTACAGGGCATGTTGACATTGGGTTTACAGGGCATGTCAACATAGGGTTTACAGGGCATGTCAACATACGGTTTACAGGGCATGTCAACATTGGGTTTACAGGGCATTTCAACATAGGGTGTACTGTCATGTCAACATAGGATTTACTCGGCATGTCTACATAGGGTTTACTTGGCATGTCAACAAAGGGTTTACTGGGCATGTCAACATGGGGTTTACAGGGCATGTCAACATAGGGTTTAGAGGGCATGTTGACATAGGGTTTACTGGGTATGTCAACATAGGGTTTAGAGGGCATGTTGACATAGGGTTTACTGGGTATGTCAACATAGGGTTTACAGGGCATGTTGACATAGGGTTTACTGGGCATGTCAACAAAGGGTTTACAGGGCAAGTTGATGAGAGTTTACTGGGCATGTCATCATAGGGTTTACAGGGCATGTTGACATTGGGTTTACAGGGCATGTCAACATAGGGTTTACAGGGCATGTCAACATACGGTTTACAGGGCATGTCAACTTTGGGTTTACAGGGCATTTCAACATAGGGTGTACTGTCATGTCAACATAGGATTTACTCGGCATGTCTACATAGGGTTTACAGGGCATGTCAACATAGGGTTTATGTTGTTATGTGTATCACTTCTAAACGCCTTTCAAAGACACTATACTGCATGAATGCATTAGGCATTTGGCGTTAGTTAATCTGGTAATAATATGATTTCATACAGACTAAAGGTTAACATATAATGAAAAACATTATTTTCCTAAAGTCACAGATTCTTCGTGAACAATGTGTTCTTTATTGACACAAAGACATATCTTACTCCTTTATTTTGTTACTTACTTTTTGTTTGAAGATTTTTCTTTATATCATCGAGCCCTGAAACAATCTCATGTAATGTAATCACAGTTCAGAATTTCCTAGCACGTGACACGCCATAATGTATGAAAACTGACATAATGAAATATTGAAAAAATTATCGACCTAAATATACACGTCTGATAGCTATTTTGTTTCAATAATTCTTGACACCGGACGATTACTTCCTATCTTGGAATAATATCGATTCTCTAATTAGATGGCAATGTCCACACGGGGATCGAAATAATGCATTTATGATCGCTATCAAGCACGTGAACATGATTAAAACCCTGATAGGTGAAGAAAATGGCGTTTCTCCTTTCACGTCTTTCGGTTAGACTCATTCAGGATATCGAACAACAGACCTCCGGTTTATGCCAACGCTCTATCAACTAGACAACGGATACGGTTTGTTATGAACTGTTGACATATTACCTTCGATTTTATTGTCATTGTGTCCTCAGCACTGGGAATGGAATTGCCAAAATTCGTGATAATATTGCGCATGAAAGTTGGCTATGAATAGATACTTTACCATCGCAGTTAACCACTTATGTGCAATAAATTGAAACGGTTCTTGGGAAACTATTACATACAGTCTATTGAAATCTTACTTTCAGGTCGTATTTTCACATGTTAATGTGAACGTATTATAATTTCAAAAGTCTGACGTGTACTGCATGAGTTTCTTTGTAACATGCTTCCGAGACAGTAAAACAGATTTTCCCTTCAAAATTTTAAGTTCTTTTTCAAATGACAACAATCCTAATGACTATGTGTGGGGAAAGTTCCTAAATTGGTCGATAGTATCTGCATGAGCAAGGTTAGCATAATTATATCGAGACAGTACATTTGCATGTTGATTCATTTTTATAAATGAAGATAAATGTCTTATTTCTTAATTACAGTTACTTCACATAAATATTAAGCATACATATAAAAATCATGGATGCACATCTTCTTTTGCAACGTAAAGTAAATAAATTACCGTACTATATAGAACTTGATGTGCTTAATGAAGCAGAATTGGTGTCTGGAATATGCGATGAAGTGATAAAACCGATAACAAATGCTCACATGGAAACTTGCTCACAAATTAAATACTGCATTTTACAAAAAATCATGGCCAGGTTTGCCAAACAAACTTTCTGATCACATATGCATCCTTTAATACGTGAAAAAAATATATGGATCGCCTGTGCTGAGAAGAAGCTATGTTCTTCTGATTACAAATGCTCCCCTAAAATTTAAATGTGAACTAAGATCCTGATATCGTACAAATATGTCATATATGAGATACATTTCTAAATTGATTACTATAGCATGATGTGTGTCAAAAGAATTCAAAATACTTAACATACGTTTTGCCTTGGCATCTGCAGCTACGGTTCCGAAAACTGAAACGAAAATAAATATATATATTCCATTTGTACCTTCGAATGAAAGCATTTCTTCTTGATGTTATTATTGCGTAATGATTGCATAAACCACTCTTGTGTATTCTAAGGGTTACACCATTTTAGGCCTAAGGTAAGTTTTCAAAACATTTCCAAATCTGACGCATCTGTGACCAAAATGATGTCCGATGCAATGTGTATACTATTCTACATTATAACATGCCTGTGAAGAGATCACCCGTTTGATAAACATGCTGTATTGCACTCAACATTCCCCTGTCTTATTCAACGACATTGCGTGTGGAGATGATAGATCACTGAGAGGAGCTTATGCACACTCGATGACCCCACACTTGACGAGCAACCCTGTTGCTAGGCTGACGTCATATGGCATTGTTTCGAAGGACGATCTTGCAACAAAATTCCACAAATTACGTTATATGATATTGCGACGAGATTGTAAACTTTGTGGCACAGTGATCGTACTGTAGCGCAATGATAGTCGTAATTTTCTGTTAAAGTATGGAAGTTACAATAACCTTAGCGCTACGATAACTTTGTGGAACGGAAGCATGAATTCAAAGGGTGGGCCGCTGTATGGTATTAAATTAATACTTTTCGATTTTTGACGTGTTTGAAGTATAATTGGATTCTGCTGTGAATTGTGTCGGTGTCTGATAATTCACACACGACAGAGTGAGTGAGTTGGGTTTAACGCCGCTTTTAACAGTATTCCAGTTATAACGCGGCGTGTCAGCTTAATGTTGGAGGAAAGCCCGAAATGATGCAGGTCTCAGATGTTTACCACTTCGGTGAAACCCACGAGCACGGGTATGGTGCTGACAAACCTAGTAACATAATCGGGGCGAACCGGGATTCGAACCCACAATCATAGGTTTCTGGCATGCCCAAGGGACGCAACTCTGCACAACGAATCGCGGCGCCTTGTACGACTGGGCCACCCGTGCCCCCCAACCCAGAACAGAGGAATTCTAAAAAAAGGTTATAAATGGCAAGTAATAAATATAATACGAAACTCGCTCTCGTGTTATACCAATTTTATGAAACTCGTGAATAGTTCTTTTACCTGAATCGCTTTAGCTCGTCAGATACCAGAGAAACCGTGAAGATCCGGGGTAGAACAGATCTTCAACAACCCATGCTTGTCGTAAGAGGCGACTAACGGGATCGGGTGGTAATATAAGGTTGTCTTGGTTGAAGCATGTCATCATGTCCCGATTGCGAGGATCGATGCACATGATATCAATCACTGGATTGTTTAGTCCGGACTCGATTATTTACAGACCGCCGTCATATAGCTGGGTTATATTGCTGAGTGTGGCGTTAAACAACAAACACACACAAGATACCAGAGCTATTCACGAGTTTCATAAAATTGGTATTAAACAGGATTTCACTTTGCATTCTATAGATATCATGATCGATCTGTATAATGTACAAGCGCTTTTGTTAAATATGTTTTTTTGCGACGTAGTCTCTACATGGAATGGACAACATCACATCAGATAACAGACATCAGATGTAGACCAACATAAAGATTCTGACTTATGACAAAGGTCATTTATATATTGTGTTTGCGAACATCTGGTGTCCCTACTGATTTTCTGTGAGCCATTCATATTATGTTCACTGCTATTTTTTTTTGGAGCAGGATGGAATCTGTTTCGGCGGATAGTTATTCTCTGGTGTTGACGTTAATGAATATTTCTTACATCAAATAATAGTTTGATTAATAGATAGAAAATTAGATTTTCATAAGGATTATTTCTTTTATGGCTCCTGTATGTGGACACTATCCCATATAATGTTTTATCACGGTATGTGTCCTTCTTTCATCAAAGGATAGCCTTTACTGTCTAATGTCAAATCTATTTTTTCTCGCACAAGATGCGATGTAAATGTTCAAAACTGCAGCGTTTAAGCATAAAATTGTGTATGTTATTTTTATGATTAAGAAAGCTATGCAATAAATCACGAAGAACAATGAAGAACCATGCTGCAAGAACCGGGTTGTTTCATGATAACACACTGCTCTATCGTAACGTTATTTCTGGAGATTAGAATACCCGCTCGCAATTTGATGACGTCATATATTGGACGACGTTATCTTTTAGAAGGAAGTGTCTAGTAAGTTGTTCATAATAGATGTAACTGGGCTACGCAGATAAACGCAGCAGAGGAGCGATGGCAACCAAGTGGAAGAGATATCGGCATTGGGACGAAAGATATAATCGACGTATGTGGTGGATTGTGAGAACATGTGGGACATAGCAGACGTAACACCCCTCTTCGTAAGATGCCCCTAATTGTTTATTCTCCCCGCAGTATTTTATTGTACGAGAAACGACTCCCACTCGTCGTTTGATATAATCGACGGCAATGGCAATGTGTGTTCATAGGTGGGTTAAGCCCCTAATTGTTTATTCTCCCCGCAGTATTTTATTGTACGAGAAACGACTCCCACTCGTCGTTTGTGATGTATGTGATTTTTATGTGACTGATACCTAACAACCTACAAGTCTCGTCTTATATCTATTCAGGATATATTATTACATATTCCTAGCATGAAATCCTTCCACAAAGTAGCTTTCAATCTAAAATTAACCGATCTTCCCTTCTTCCTCTTTAACCTCCATCTAAAAGAACTCACCGAATAAAAAAAAAAAAAAATAATAATTCACCAATCACCCGAACCCAACATTCGAAGGACTAAATATTTTTCAGTGGAACGCCAACGGACTCACCTCCCACGGCCATGAACTAAAAACTAAATTTAAGCTAAATAAAGGCCCTCACATTGCTTGTATACAGGAAACCAATTTCTCAAAAAAATCCAAATTCACACTACCTAACTACAACTCAGTTAGAACTGACAGAACTAAACCGAAAACAAGAAGAGCCGCAGGAGGACTAATCATATTTATCAGGGAAGATATAAATTACGAAGAAATAAAAATAGACACGCCAAACCTAGAAGCCAACGGCATTAAAATCACATTAAATAACCGAAACATAAACATCATAAATATTTACCACTGGGCGGAACAAAAAGTCCAACCTGAGGATCTAAACAAACTACTCCAAATAAGAGATAAATCTATTATATTCCTAGGAGACTTTAACGCTCACCATCCTACATGGAGCATAGATGATAAAATAGATAATCATGGCAAATTAATCTCCGAATGGATAGAAACAAACGACCTAGTACTCCTTAATAGCAACCAACCCACGAGGTACGATAAGATAAACCAAAAAATGTCGGCTATCGACCTAACCATATGCACCGCAGATCTAGCCCAAAGTACTCAATGGGAAGTGCACGACGTACCGCTAGGTAGTGACCACTTCCCCATAAACATAACCATAGGAAATACAAACGTACCAATCCAAACAGAAAACCAGTAACCAAAATTCCATTACAATAAAGCTAACTGGGACCAATTCCAAGATATCTGCAACGAAGCTAACTTAAACGAAATAGAAAATAATGATCCAGAAAACCTAACAGACTATATAATAAACGCAGCCAAAACCTCCATCCCCTTCAAAACATCTAAGACAGGCAAACCGACGGTACCATGGTGGAATGAGGAAATAGAACAGACTAGACGAAAACGTAAATCAGCCTTCAATAAAGCAAAACGCGACTACAAATATTTAAACATAGCCCACGAACTAAACCACCAGGTTCAAAAACTAGTCCAAATAGCCAAAAGTAGAGACTGGAAAAAATTCTGCGAAGGTATAAATAACCGTACAGATGCATGAATGGTCTGGCGCAAAATCCACGCCATCAGAGGCTTAAAACGACATAAAAAAAACCCTAACATTGACAACTCAACCAACCCCGCCCAAAAAGCAAATAATCTCGCCAACCACTTTTCGGCCGTTAGCAGTAACACCAACTTCAGTAAAAAATTCCAAGATAAACTTAAAACAGAAAACAAACCCACAAAAGAACCAAACAATAACAATCTAGAAATAAATCAACCCTACACAATGGAGGAGCTCCTCTACGTAATCCAAAACAGGAAAAAGGGCACAGCCCCAGGATTAGACCTAACTTCTTACCAAATAATTAAAAAACTCCCCCTAAAACTACTCCAGGCACTACTCAAACTATACAATCTCATCTACCTAAACGGACAGGTTCCTACTCCCTGGAAACAGGCCCTAGTCATACCAATCCCTAAACCTAGGCCAATATCCCTAACTTCTAACTTATGTAAAGTGATGGAATCAATGGCTAAAAATAGATTACAACATTACTTAACCCAAAATAACATCATGAACCCAGATCAAAGCGGTTTCACTCCTGGCCGCTCAACCCTAGATAACCCCTCCCGACTAGAACAAGATATTAAGACAGGATAACTAATTAAACAATATACCACAGGCATCTTCTTAGACTTCTCTAAACCTTTCGACATGGTATGGCACGATGGGCCAATGCAAAAACTTAGAAAAATAGGACTCAAAGGTCAGATAATAAACTACATCCAGGACTTCCTAAACAATCGTAAAATAACCGTGGGTATAGACCAAACTCTATCGGACCAATGTCCCCTAGAAAATGGTACTCCACAGGGCAGTATCCTCAGCCCCACCCTCTTCAATATAATGATAAACGATCTATTCGAGGGCCTATCCCCTAAAGTAAACACATCAGAATTTGCGGATGATGGAGCCATCTGGATCCGCACTAAAAACATGAACATGGTCCAAAATCTACTCCAAAAATCTCTTAATAAAATACAACAATGGGCTGACAAATGGGGCTTCTCCCTTAACTCAGAAAAAAACAACAGGAATAGTATTCAAACATAAAAACATGAAACCCGCCTCCCCAATCCTCCAGCTAAACAATCAAACAATCAAATTTCAAAAACAAACCAAATTCTTAGGACTTATTTTCGATGAACATCTCACCTGGGATGCTCACATCCAAAACCTAACAACTAAATGAAGTAAAGACCTAAACACCCTAAGATGCCTAACTGGCTCTAACTGGGGAGCATCCAAAGATACCCTCCTCTCTCTCTACATATCACTAATTAGATCAAAACTAGACTACGGCTGCGCCATATACAACACCCTAAACAACTCTCTATCTAAAAAACTTGACTCAATACAATATCAGGCTCTCAAACTAATTACACGCACCCAACATGGCACCTCCTACACCTCACTTCAGGCCTTAACAGGAGAAATGCCACTAAGTCTACGCAGGGAACAACTAAGCTAAAATTTCTAGGCCGCGTCCCAATCAAACCCTCTCATCCAAAACTTAATAAACCAAAACATCAGCCCCAAAAACCAAGCTCTAGCTCGTAAACACCCCTTACTTACCCCAATATCCCAAAGAATAACAAACTACCTAAATGAACACCAAATTAAAAATCTTAAACAAAACTGCAAACAATCAAATATCTTCACCCCTAAACTTAAAATACCCAAAATAGACACAACACTAGCTAGCCAAATAAATAAACAAACCGACCCAAACATAGCTAAAACTACCACACCAGCATACATACACGAAAATTGGCCAAATTGGTGTCACATTTACACGGACGGATCCTCAGATCCGACCTCCAAACACACAGGTTTCGGAGTCCATACCACACAACCAACTAAAACCACACGATCCTTCCGACTCCCAAACTACCAATCAATATTCACGGCAGAACTAATGGGTATGGCCTCAGCCCTCCATACTCAAGAATCCAAAAAACACAAAAATATCCTAATACTTACCGACTCCCTAAGTGGACTGCAAGCCCTCCAAAACAAAAATACCAAAAACCGACCTAAATTAATAAATCAAATACTTAAAAGCTCCAACGACCTAACTAAGGCAGGCAAACAAATAACCTTCTTGTGGATACCCGCCCACGTAGGAATATACGGTAACGAAAACGCAGATAAAGCAGCTAAACTATCCCTCAAAATCCAAGAAATAAGCTTAAACTTACCCATCTCAAAATCAGAAATTAAAAGTGTAAACAAGCAAAAACTCACAAAAAATGGCATAACCTATATCTAAACTCAAATAGCCAAATCAAAAAAGTGCTCAGCAAACCACTAATCAAACCCAAAATTCTCCATCCATAAAAAAAATCGACAGAGTAATCACTAAAGTCCAAACAGGACACACCAACCTAAATAACCACCTACATTTTTTTTAAAAACACACTACAGGTAACTGCCCACACTGCAAACAACCAGAAACCCCAGAACACGCACTCATCCACTGCACACACTACCTAACACATCGAACCGCATTACAAACCACCCTCAATCTAAACAAGGCTCTAACTCTAGAAGCAATACTAAACCCACAAAATAAACTAGAAAACTGCAAGGCCTTAGGCGTATTCTTAATAAAAACGGAACTAATAAAACGCATCTAAAAACACAATAACCTACCAAATCAAAATCACATAAACAAACAAACATCCACCATACCCAGCTCCCTTAGTTCTCCTCCCCAATCCCATCGGCATCTATTCCAAATCTCAAAATTCCCAAATTCTATATAAGCAACCCCACCTTCGCCCCTTTCGGAAACACATTAAATGGCCTGGCCGGGCCCGTGTGCGAAATACGCATCAGTCGGAAAGCGCACGTTAAATCTCCAAAGTAAGTAAGTAAGTAAGTATTACATATTCAATAACGGATGAAGAAGCTTTACATTCTGTCTTGCAAATAAAGTTTGTGGTTAATATGTGAGAAAACTAGGGTGGATTAATATCAACCAATACAACTATGTCGCTTTTCTCGTCGTCCTTAAAGACGCCATTAACAAGCGATTAAAAATGAAAGATAAAGTATTATATTGTCAATATATGTCTTATTCATTTGTAGCAATAATACCACATAACCAATTGAAAGCATGCGCCAATTACCTTTACATAGTAAGGTGAATTTGGTAATATCAGGGCCAAATTACATGGCAGATAATGTTATCCACTTAGATAACGTTATTCCTTATAAAGTACCATTTAATTGTTTTACGATCTCTGATGATACTATTTAAAAACTACATTATTTCCATATTTATTTTGTTTGAGTGTTAAACAATTCTTATAATATCTCCCCTGATCTTTTGATTTCAAAGTCATAAGAAGAGTATCTCTCTTCTTCATAAATAGTAAGATACATTTCGTATTAATCTGTTACGTCATACACAATCTCTAATGTTGTTCTAGATATCAATTTGCAGATTATAAGGCTGTTTGATCACAGTTTAAGTGAAGCTGTCGCGCAAACCATTATGTCGCACATTACATTCATTCATATACGATAACGACTGTGCTACCTTTCTTCCGCAAAATAAAACCGCGGACATCACTAAGCCCTGTCTGATATTTAAATCAATCTTATATTTGCAATTATTTATACACATTCAGATTGGATAAATATAATAACGGCCACACGTTAGTTCATAAACCTATATAAATCTATCATAAATACAATCTCCAACATAAATACAATACTATACCAAACATAGATAAAATACAATTTCCAACACACGTGAAATACAACCCCCAACATACATGAAATACAATCCCCAACATACATGAAATACAATCCCCAACATACATGAAATACAACCACCAACATACATGAAATACAATCCCTAACATACATATATACATAAAATACAATCTCCAACAGACATATATACTTTATATATTCATGAAAATTAAATGTACATATTCAAACTTTTATTTTCAATTGTAAACCGAATCGTAATCTGTGCTTTTCACTCATACGTAGATACAATATTTACAACCTCATCATCTTGAAATACCATAATAAATGCCTATTTATACTGACTGGTATCCATCAATTAAAACATTTGAAAGACACAAATAAAATACAGATGCTTATACACTGTATATCTTATGTCGAAGCTGATAACTTTTGAAATGAAACAAAATATTAGATGTAACTTACCCAACATTAAGAGGACCAGAGACTTCATGACGTTCAGAATCATGACTATCGGTACAAGGACTTTTCAGTTGCTTAAATAATCACAAGCTACCCATAAACATTCAATATCCCCTCTTAAAAGTATTAATTACATTAAAGTTAATAAACTGTCAGAATATTTATATTTTGTTTCGAGCTCTGAATAGAGAATTTAATATCAATTTGCTATTGCCATCATTATTAGTATATTCAGCTTGAAGTTACCGCCCATATCGAATGATAACTCTTTAGTACCACAGAAACATGATTTGCATATTATGAACCTTGAAATGTATATACAAGACCTTGACAGCTGCAGTTCTATTAAGTGCACCGGATTGGTATTAATTACTGATTTCAGTAAAATATTCGGGCGTGAGTGAACAGTTGTATAATTATTCCTGACAACATTTGCATACAGGACTATGTTTGACAAGTTTAGTATGCTTACTTTCAATTTTAATCCAAAAGGGCGCGGGGTATATGACAAACTTGATTCTTATTCTTGCTAAACGGAATATTTGATATGCATTCGTTGTAAAAGTTAATTAAAAGTGCAGAAATATCGACTTTGTAGGTGTATGAGCGCCCGGGTGTACAAAAGTAATATTTAGGTGATACGTGATACTCGAGTTGGTATTATAATTCACGCATGGACAACCTCCACATTGTACTCACAATGAAGCACAGGAGCCCTAAACATCTTTCACATTACGGTTAAAGATTTTAAGTGCTTGGGTTCTTTGAGTGTTGGCAATGCTTTAATTAGGTTATAGCATATGGACCCTAGTGTCGAATCGGGCGCCTCGTGGGCTAACTAACCATTTTAATGATTAGGCGCCTCGTGGTCAAACTAACCATTTTAATGATTGGGCGCCTCGTGGTCTAACTAACCATTTTAATGATTAGGCGCCTCGTGGTCTAATTAACCATTTTAATGATTAGGCGCCTCGTGGTCTAACTAACCATTTTAATGATTAGGCGCCTCGTGGTCTAACTAACCATTTTAATGATTAGGCGCCTCGTGGTCTGACTAACCATTTTAAAGATTAGGCGCCTCGTGGTCTAACTAACCGTTTTAATGATTAGGCGCTTCGTGGTCTAACTAACCGTTTTAATGATTAGGCGCCTCTTGGTCTAACTAACCGTTTTAATGATTAGGCGCCTCGTGGTCTAACTAACCGTTTTAATGATTAGGCGCCTCATGGTCCAACTAACCATTTTAATGATTAGGCGCCTCGTGGTCTAATTAACCGTTTTAATGATTAGGCGCCTCTTGGTCTAACTAACCGTTTTAATGATTAGGCGCCTCGTGGTCTAACTAACCGTTTTAATGATTAGGCGCCTCGTGGTCTAATTAACCGTTTTAATGATTAGGCGCCTCGTGGTCTAACTAACCGTTTTAATGATTAGGCGCCTCATGGTCCAACTAACCATTTTAATGATTAGGCGCCTCGTGGTCTAATTAACCGTTTTAATGATTAGGCGCCTCTTGGTCTAACTAACCATTTTAATGATTAGGCGCCTCTTGGTCTAACTAACCGTTTTAATGATTAGGCGCCTCGTGGTCTAACTAACCGTTTTAATGATTAGGCGCCTCTTGGTCTAACTAACCGTTTTAATGATTAGGCGCCTCGTGGTCTAACTAACCGTTTTAATGATTAGGCGCCTCATGGTCCAACTAACCATTTTAATGATTAGGCGCCTCGTGGTGTAACTAATCAGGCACCTCGTGTACTAACTAACCCCTCCATGACGGTGTCAACGGTGGGTCAGGATAGGATCACCTCTTCGTGAACACAATCATCATTCTTTGATAGTGATTTATTAACAAATACTCATGATAAAATCGGAATCGTAAAACCGACGGTGCCTGACAGTGTAGGTCCCCAGCGCACCACGCATGACAGAGGTCCCCAGTACACCATGTCTGACAGTGTAGGTCCCCAGTACACCATCCCTAACAGAGGTTCCCAGTAAACCATCCCTGACAGTGGTATCCAGCACACCACGCCTGACAGAGGTTCCCAGTACACCATGCCTGACAGTGGTCCCCAGGACACCATCCCTGACAGAGGTTCCAAGTACACCATCCCTAACAGTGGTCCAAAGCACACCACGCATGACAGAGGTCCCCAGTACACCATGTCTGACAGTGTAGGTCCCCAGTACACCATCCCTAACAGAGGTTTCCAGTACACCATCCCTAACAGTGGTCCCCAGCACACCACGGCTGACAGAGGTCCCCAGGACAACATCCCTGACAGTGTAGGTCCCCAGTAAACCATCCCTGACAGCGGTCCCCAGTAAACCATCCCTGACAGTGGTCCCCAGGACACCATCCCTGACAGAGGTTCCCAGTACACCAGGCCTGAAAGAGGTCCCCAGTACACCATGTCTGACGAAAGTCACCAGTACACCATCCTTGACAGAGGTTCCCAGTAAACCATCCCTGACAGTGGTCCCCAGCACACCACGCATGACAGAGGTCCCCAGTACACCATGTCTGACAGTGTAGGTCCCCAGTACACCATCCCTAACAGAGGTTCCCAGTAAAACATCCCTGACAGTGGTATCCAGCACACCACGCCTGACAGAGGTTCCCAGTACACCATCCCTAACAGTGGTCCCAAGTAAACAATCCCTGACAGTGGTATCCAGCACACCACGCCTGACAGAGGTTCCCAGTACACCATGCCTGACAGTGGTCCCCAGGACACCATCCCTGACAGAGGTTCCCAGTACACCATCCCTGACCGAGGGCCCCAGTACACCAGGCCTGACAGAGGTCCCAAGTACACCATGCCTGACAGAGGTCCCCAGTACACAATGCCTGACAGTGGTCCCCAGCACACCACGCCTGTTAGAGGTACCTAGCGCACCATGCCTGACAGTGGTCCCAAGTACACAATGCCAGACAGAGGTCCCCTGTACACCATCCCTAACAGAGGTTCCCAGTACACCATGTCTGACAGTGTAGGTCCCCAGTACGCCATCCCTGACAGTGGTCCCCGGTACGCCATCCCTGACAGTGGTCCCCAGTAAACCATGCCTGACAGCGGTCCCCAGCGCACCATGTCTGACAGAGGTCCCCAGTACACCATCCCTAACAGAGGTTCCCAGTAAACCATCCCTGACAGTGGTATCCGGCACACCACGCCTGACAGAGGTTCCCAGTACACCATGCCTGACAGTGGTCCCCAGGACACCATCCCTGACAGAGGTTCCAAGTACACCATCCCTAACAGTGGTCCAAAGCACACCACGCATGACAGAGGTCCCAAGTACACCATGTCTGACAGTGTAGGTCCCCAGTACACCATCCCTAACAGAGGTTTCCAGTACACCATCCCTAACAGTGGTCCCCAGCACACCACGCCTGACAGAGGTCCCCAGGACACCATCCCTGACAGTGTAGGTCCCCAGTAAACCATCCCTGACAGCGGTCCCCAGCGCACCATGTCTGACAGAGGTCCCCAGTACACCATCCCTAACAGAGGTTCCCAGTAAACCATCCCTGACAGTGGTATCCAGCACACCACGCCTGACAGAGGTTCCCAGTACACCATGCCTGACAGTGGTCCCCAGGACACCGTCCCTGACAGAGGTTCCAAGTACACCATCCCTAACAGTGGTCCAAAGCACACCACGCATGACAGAGGTCCCCAGTACACCATGTCTGACAGTGTAGGTCCCCAGTACACCATCCCTAACAGAGGTTTCCAGTACACCATCCCTAACAATGGTCCCCAGCACACCACGCCTGACAGAGGTCCCCAGGACACCATCCCTGACAGTGTAGGTCCCCAGTAAACCATCCCTGACAGCGGTCCCCAGTAAACCAACCCTGACAGTGGTCCCCAGTAAACCATCCGTGACAGTGGTAACCAGCACACCATGCCTGACAGAGGTTCCCAGTACACCATGCCTGACAGTGGTCCCCAGGACACCATCCCTGACAGAGGTTCCCAGTACACCATCCTTGACTGAGGTCCCCAGTACACCAGGCCTGACAGAGGTCCCCAGTACACCATCCCTGACGAAGGTCACCAGTACACCATCCTTGACAGGAGGTTCCCAGTAAACCATCCCTGACAGTGGTCCCCAGCACACCACGCATGACAGAGGTCCCCAGTACACCATGTCTGACAGTGTAGGTCCCAGTACACCATCCCTAACAGAGGTTCCCAGTAAACCATCCCTGACAGTGGTATCCAGCACACCACGCCTGACAGAGGTTCCC
This sequence comes from Haliotis rufescens, assembly GCF_023055435.1. Taxonomy (NCBI): domain Eukaryota; kingdom Metazoa; phylum Mollusca; class Gastropoda; order Lepetellida; family Haliotidae; genus Haliotis; species Haliotis rufescens. Next base: position 6,320,733 of record NW_025963935.1, read on the forward strand.
AGTACACCATCCCTAACAGTGGTCCCAAGTAAACAATCCCTGACAGTGGTATCCAGCACACCACGCCTGACAGAGGTTCCCAGTACACCATGCCTGACAGTGGTCCCCAGGACACCATCCCTGACAGAGGTTCTCAGTACACCATCCCTGACCGAGGTCCCCAGTACACCAGGCCTGACAGAGGTCCCAAGTACACCATGCCTGACAGAGGTTCCCAGTACACAATGCCTGACAGTGGTCCCCAGCGCACCATGCCTGACAGTTGTCCCAAGTACACAATGCCAGACAGAGGTCCCCTGTACACCATCCCTAGCAGAGGTTCCCAGTACACCATGTCTGACAGTGTAGGTCCCCAGTACGCCATCCCTGACAGTGGTCCCCAGTACGCCATCCCTGACAGTGGTCCCCAGTAAACCATGCCAGACAGAGGTCCCAAGCACACTATGCCAGACAGAGGTCCCAAGATCATCGTACCTGACAGCGAAGTTCCCAGTACACCATGTCTGACAGTGGAGGTTCCGTATCTATTATGTGACTAGAAGCATTGAGACGTATCTATAATGAAACTAGAAGCAATAGGACGTGTCCATGTGACTAGGAGCATTGATCCATATCTAGTATGTGACTAGAAGCATTGGGACGTATCAATAATGTGACATCAACAAAAGAACCGTGACAATTCGGGGTAGAAGGGTCTTCGCACTGCAAACACGAAAACGTCGTATTTTCTGTATATGGTCACTGGACGGAAAAAAGACTAAAAAATCATTGAAATTGATTACTTGGTGAGCGTCCAGAGAGTCTCCCGACGCACGTGATGCCCAAGGCTTCCTTTCTGGCATGCCTTGCTCTAGTATCTGTCGCGCGCAGCGCAGCGGGATTTGCTGATTAGTCAGTTTTAGGATATGTTACACGTTAATGGAATTCAGACACGCGCCAAGAAGTCAAACCAAACCATGTTACCAAGTTTATTGTGATATCTTTCCGCTATGCACAGTTTCCTCTATCGTAAAATGGGTTGTGTTTCATTTCATTTGTATTTGGTTATAGCAGTAACTAATTCTTTAATGTGAGGTTTACACGATAGACTGTATTCTGACGGAAACGCTGACTTCTTTACATTCCTGGGGGAAACCTTGGGAATTCCCTAGCACGAATTCATACAGACGCGTTGTTTCCCATCATTTGGACCCTTTAATTTCGAAGTTAGTGTCTTAGCCTGCTCTGGGATAACTCAGAGAGTTTGATTGCATGCCAGTTCAAAACTACCCTCCCTGCAACCCATCCCTGAGAAAAAAAAACGAAAACCCAATTAAACATCCAAACTATCGTAGTGACAATCTACAGCAATCTATGAATTTACCTTTATAACCTTTATAATCACCCAGGTTGCATGCCATCATCGGCCCTGCATCGGCACTGCACCGGCGTAGCTTCGGCCCAGCGTCTGCAACTTTCATTGGCCCTGCATCGGCACTGCACCGCCACAGCATCAGCCCAACATCGGCAAACATCGTCAAGTTGATGAAGTTTTGCTCATCGGATCGACATCGACTCAACGTCGTAAATAGTTATCTGGCCAGCCATCGGCCAAACGTCGACAATAATTATCGGGGCAGCATTGGGTTTACATTGGCCCGACAGTAATTATGCTATAGAATCAGCCTTGTCGAACCTCTGAAGTCCTTTCACCATCCAAGCATTAGTCATTCAGACTTCATTAACCTTTCCCTTCTTTGCTCATTTACAATGGCAGTTGGGATGTTCAGTATTTTTACCTTTTATAATATCTGATATATCTGATATATGATATCTTTCTTCCAAATAAGTGCATAAAGTATGAAACAATTTGTTTTCTTTGCCATACAGCACAATTTTAAATGTCCCATTGTATTTGAAAATGTGGGCCTTTTGCCTAAATTTAGGGGCAAAAAGCAATCAGCTACCCATACTTGACGTAAAAGGCGACTAACAGGATCGGGTGGTCAGGCTCGCTGCCTTTGTTCATCGATCCCAATTGTGTGGATTGATGCTCATAATGTCAATCACTGGATTGTCTGGTCCAGACTCGGTTATTTTACAGACCAACGTCATATAGTTGAAATATTGCTGAGTGCGGCGTTGAACAACAATTGTAAACCTATAGAAAGCGTGTTCTGCGTAGTGATTGGCTAATTTGGGTCACATGACCAAATGTCAAAGGTTGAAAATATGATTTGCATTCCCTGAAGCAAGCGACCGAATCACTGTGTAGGAATACATAATTACTCAGCATTTTTTACATACTAGTTAACATGGACGCCATGGCTCAGCTGCCTTAGGAAATTAATGTCTCGTTGCCTTTAGCAGAAGAAATATTTGCAGAAATGGTTGAATCTGTTTTGCAACAACTCTTATCGGATGATTGTGAGTAAATTTATTTTTTTCACTTTTAAAAGCCTATTTGGATTTTTTCACAAAATTATGATTGACACCTGTCAAAAGTCATCACCTTGCTGTGTTAGCATTTTCCTAAACAATATTAATCATAATGGTTCGTTTCCGAGCCTATGAATGATAAAAACGATTATGAAAATTTTATTCTTTTAAAACATGAATATATTTACAGACTCTGAAGGTCTTGACAACGTCTTGAACGCCGCGGCTGACGTTGCTCGGTTCAGCGTCTCGTCAGCCGGATGTTCCCTTGGCTCTTCCAAAATGTGATGCCCCCACTGGACGATTTTGCCAAACTGATGACATCAAACTGCAACAAGTAATGACAGAAACAACTGCAAAAAGCACATCAAGAAGTACTAATTGGGTCGTAAAAAATCTTCCAGCGTAAGATTGTTTACAATTACAGTGATGACAACAAATGAGAGTTATGCCCCTTCCCGTTTGCAAAATAATGACAAAAAATGAACTCAATTCCTTTTTAAAAATTAATTGCAATAAAAAAATTCAAAAACGAGATACATTACTCTGTTATACATGAATAATATGCTAAAAATTAATTGCAATAAAAAAATTCAAAAACGAGATACATTACTCTGTTATACATTAAAAAATATGCAAAAAAAAATAAAAACAACAAAATTACCTATAGATGAGATTGTAAAATATACTGCAGAATGTACTGTCAATATTACGTGTTGTATGCCTAAATATTTACAAATACAAAGAAGACTAACAAGAATTTGTCACAAAGTGACGAAATGTCCCCCGCCTGTATATACACCATAGTACCAAACATATCGGTCCCAATTGCGTGGATCGGAGCTCATGATATTAATCACCGGATTGTCTGGTTCAGACTCGATTATTTACAGACCGCCGTCATATAGCTGGACTATTGCTGAGTGCGGCGTTAAACAACAAACCAAGCAACCAGACATAAAGTCAATCCAGCGATTAGTTATTGAGATATCGCGGCAACACCGTTTTCCAAATCCAAAAGCAGATTTGCCCGCTGTGACCTTGAAAATGGGGTCAAGGTCACCAAAACCGACTGGTGTCTGCGGTGTCTGTATATACACCATAGTTCCACATATGAAGACAATTCAGCGATTAATTCTTGAGATATCGCGGTAACAAACAGGTGGGACGTACGGACGGACGTACGGTCGTACGGACGGTCGTGAATACTATATCCCCCGCTTCGCGCGGCATGGGACAATAAACGCTAACGCTTTCTGGTCTCGAGATGAATTCGCAAGACGCAAATACTCGATAAAATCCCGGAAGTAGACACACACATAGTATTTATCTTCTAGATAAAAAATACTTATCTGAATTTTTACTTTGTTTTCAGAATGGCTTGATGTTCGTGGCCTTGGTAGGGACTTTGAAATGCTTCCTGCTTGGGAGTCGAATGAGAGACTCCGGATTTTCTATGCAAAAGTGCGAAACACGAACGGTGATTTGTATTCCAAGTCGGCCTATGTTGGATTGAGGGCTTCGAATCATCGCCATATTCGTTCTGCCCCATTTGATAGAACCATCAATACTTTAAGCGGCGAGGAATTTCATCTGCCAATAACATTTTTCTTTCTATGTTAAGAAAGCTAAAAAAAAGAGGGTCTTGACGAGTCCACGCATCATGCGGCCATCCCTTTATCACAACTTGAATCTACCCGTCCGAGTTTTAATTTGTCCGACCCCACTATGTTTCAAAGAAAAGTTTGGTTTGACATCACTTTGGGATTTGCTAGGCGGGGCTTTGGTTTTGTTTGTTCTTTTACGCTGCACTCAGCAATATTCCAGCTATATGACGACGGTCTGTACATAATCGAATCTGGACCAGACAATCCATGATTAATGTCATGAGCATCGATCCACGCAATTGGGATCGATGAAATGCATCAACCAAGTAAGCGAGTCTGACCAACCGATCCCGTTAGCCGCCTTTTACGGCAAGCATGGGTTGCTGAAGACCTATTCTAGCCCGGAATCTTTACGGCAAGCATGGGTTGCTGAAGACCTATTCTAGCCCGGAATCTTCACGGGTCTGCTAGGCGGGGGAATGAAAATCAGCGGGAGTTAAATGTTTCTTCTTTCAGAGTCAATTATGATGAAGACGGTTTGAATTCCTTGAAATGAAAGGGGGGGGGGGGGGGGGGGGGGGTTTGAAGGACGGGATTGAGCCAAAAAAAACCGCGTTTATGCCACTTGTACTTCTTGTTGTCCCGTTGCTTCCTTCAAAACTTACATTTCCCACTTGAATCCCGATAATTCCGCGTTTTATGAGCAGCCGAAACGGTCTTTGAAGGCCTTGGATACTGTATGGTACGCGACACGAAAGACGTGAGCAAATCTGCCAAAAACTTACACAAATCACTGTCTTCGTGCAATTGTAGTGACTCTATGTCAAACGCAGGCATTTCCTCACGCGAAATATGCAAAATCACTGGCTACCGAAATGATAAGTCCCTGAAATCCTCCTACGTTGATTCGACCCCTGTTCAAAAGCGCGAATATTCTAACATATTGCAGACCCGTGAAGTTTCCGGGATAGAATAGGTCTTCAACAACCAATCCTATATGACGGCGGTCTGTAAATAATCGAGTCTGGACCAGACAATCCAGTGATCATGATCATCAAACCAAGAGAGCGAGCTTGACCACCCGATCCCGTTAGGCGCCTATTACAACAAGCATAGTTGTCTTTTACGGCAAGCATGGGTTGCTGAAGACCTATTCTAACCCGAAATCTTCACGGGTCAATCTGAACAAAGAATATATCATAAATATAATATATAGAGGCTACTTCATGCTTTTTGTCGAATACGATTTATATTTCGTCGAGTGAAGCCTCAAACCCCATATTGTTTCGAGATCGAAGATCGAGAAACAATATGGGGTTTAAGGCTTCACGAGACGAAATATAAATCGTATTCGACAAAAAAGCATGAAGTAGTCTATTTATTATATACATCTCCAGTTTGTACATATTTTAAATTGAAATTTTGTCAGATCTTTCAACTACGATAACGACGATGATATTTCTCGCGTCGTGACCTGCTCACATACGACCTGTCGCTTTTACTACGATGAAGTAAATAGTTCACTCAATTTATACTCATTTTAAATTGTCAAAGAAAACAAAATACAAATGTGAATCAAAAACATTTATTCAAATTGGCATTTTATCAATTTTTTAATTTATTATTGTATACAACTCATTGTCCAAACAATGTTTCGCACTAACGTCAACGCGTCGGAATACATAATAATCCATAGTCAGCTGATAGTGTTCAGAGAAAAACAACGTCGCACACTCGCTTCGCTTCGAAAGTTTGAACTTTTGTCAACAAAGTCAACAGCGTAAAAGGATATAACAAACACTGAATATGAACGTGAAAAGGTAAGTCCAAACATATTTTGTTGTCAATATTTTATGACGAACATTATTTATGCCATATTTTCAAGATGATCTTGTCATTCTATTGCAAGCATGGTCTTTTCAATGGTGGTAACTCGTCTTCACATGTGTTTGGTGTTGTCGCATTTGCAGAGTGTTTTTCGGAGGACATTGATACATTGAACATGTCAGGTGATAGACATATGTTAACATTTCTGTTGATTGTATTTCCAGACAACAAGCTTGTCAGAAAATGTTGATTCTGAAGGCGGTTGGACACAGATTGCATCGCAAATCCACCCTGCATTGGTGCCGAGTCCGGATTTCGATCAGCTGTTGTGACTGTGCTGCTGGCGGTGTTACTGTTTGACAGAATGCGAGATATTCCCTTCTGCTTTTCAGTATTCATACTTGAGTAATTATTTATCGAATTCACGTTTTTGTGGCCTGAAATTTGGAAAACAAAATAATTCAAAATAACGTTTTATCCATATTTTGAAAGATGAATGAATGATATTTGTATTTCTCTTAAGAGTATTTTATTATTTATTTGGTATTTCATTACTTTAATGTCTTAAAACAACAAGTTTATAGGATGAGGCCAATAGAACTTTCAAATGTTTATTTTTTTTTTTAACCAATATATGTTCTCATAATATTCAAAATACCAACAAAATGAATTTATCTAACTTATACAAACACATTTTAACCATTGATATTAAAAAAAGAAACTAAATTTGTTATTGTCCCCAGACTTATTAAATAAATGTAAAATTAATGTATATTTTCACTTCAGTGGAATACCAACCTTCAGAATTTCTTTCTGAATATGTGTTTTCCATATAATTTTATTGTTTTAATATATGTAGTATAAATATTTCATAAATTCATTTTTTTGTTTACAGCTGTCATCTCACCAGATATCTGAATGATGTCATTGGGAGAAACGCCGCTGTCTCTTAACTTCTGGACCAGGTGTTTCCTCATACTGAAAAAAACCCCAAATGATTCAGGTATATTCAATATCATGCCATTTATTTGATATTTATTACCTAATTTATTTTGACTTACTTTATGGCTGATTGGCATTGTATTTCCCAATATTATACTAAAGTGTTTATCCAAAACTAATATAGATATTGAATATTTACCTGTATGGTGTCAATCTTTTGTCATCAGCTATGTCAGCACCTTCTGTCATAGCCTTCAAAATTCCATATAGCTTGTTGACACCTAGTGGGGCATTTTTGTACCAGTACGACTGTTCCTTCCTGTTGTTATTGACTGCTAGAAAAAATGGACTGTCTGGTGTACAAGAGGCTGGTGGTCGTCTTTGTCTGTACAATTTATATGCATTGACAGGGCATCTTTCCAGGTCTTCTGGTGTTGCATAGGCTCTTGGATTTATTTGCCGTATATTTTTAGGATTATCCCCAGGTCTTGTTTTTGTTTGTCGCTCACTTATAAAGATAAGATACTCGGATCCATCATCATCATTTCTAATGTCAATGTCTCCCCATTGTAAATTTCTGGTTTCCTTTCCGGTTCTCATGCCGAAGTTCAGACAACAAATCATCCACATGGTGTGAAGGAGGCTGTGGGGGTCATCACTTCCGAGGGTCTTGGCATCGTACATGGCATCAATATCTATATCTGACAGCTCTTCAGCAGCCTTTGGTTTGTTGCCTTTACCCATTGATTTAAGTTCTTTTTGTTTGCATTTGAGGGTTTCTCTAGATCTTGCAAATGTGATATTGGAAATGATGTTAAATGTAGAACCCATTTGTTTCAACTATCTTTGTAGGGAAGATTGGTAGCTTTTTAGACTGACTGGTTCATATTCTGATCCATCATTCTTTTTTACTGACAGAAAAAATCTTGACAAATAGGAATCTAAAGATACTGCATCGATTTCTTCAATTTTTCTAGTTTCCCCCTCAACCATCACTAGGTACTCACTGATAATTCTAATGTCTCTATCTGTCTTCTTTCTTGTGTTTTCATTTTCCAGATCTTGAAGAAACCTTGAAACATTATTATCACTGATAGATTGATACTTTTTATCACCAAGTATGCTGTAATTTATTGCAGATAATAAATTATCCACATCATCTCTCTCTCTATGTTGTCGCTCATTTTGGCTAGCAGACGATCCAAGGGAGGTAATCATGAAATTATGTCCCTTTGTATCAAGGGGAAGTAACTCGAGATGAAAGTAGTTTCGGTTCAAACCTTTTATTTTCACCGGTGAAAATATAAGCTTATATTTTCACTGAAGTGAAATATCATTTTTCAAATTTATTTCACAATACCATTTATATTTTCACTATATATCTATATATTTCATACTTATGTATTTAATAAATAGTTACACGGGACTACTGTGTTTATGTATTTCATTTTAAAACACGAGAAAAATGAAAGGTTGGTTTGTTGTTTAACGCCGCAATATTCCAGCAATATGACTGCGGTCTGTATGTAAATAATCGATTCTGGACCAGACAATCCAGTTATTAATATCGTGAGTCGATCATGAGCATCGATCCCGGCAATATTTGGATCGACGGCTTTCTTTGAAACGGACAAGTAAAGTCTAGACCATGTTATAAAAGTAAAGTTATCACTTAATGATATATTCTGATTGCAAACCTTGTCTTTTTAACTGTTGTTCTACATCTAAGTTTAAATCTTCCAACACAGAAGACCCGTCACAGTGTCAATTCCCTTCACCTGCTGAAACTTCCATCTGACAGGTCTCACAGTAGAAATGTACTTTGTGCACCTTAAATTTGACAGATTTTCCCAGCTGTTCCTTGATGTCATGAACACAGATGTGACTGAAAAGACAGACTTGACCAACAAAATCATATCTGAAAAAAATTCTTTTGATAATGAGTGTTGAGCCCGTGGATCCGGGGTAGAATAGGTATGCTGGCCGTAAAAGGCGACTAACGGGATCGGGTGGTCAGGCTCCCTGACTTGGTTGATGGATGTCATCGATCCCAATTGCGTACGTGGATCGATGTTCATGATGTCAATCACTGGATTGTCTGGTCCAGACTCGATTATTTACAGACCGCAGTCATATATAGCTTGAATATTGCTGAGTGCGGCGTTGAACAACAAACCAATCCTATTAAATAGGCGGCGGTCGGGTTAGTTAAAGCGTTCGATTCCCGACATGGTGAAAGTGACCGGCAAACTGCATTCTAAACCCTGCCACTGCTGAATAATACGATATATTTAAATCATTTGACAATCTGCATGTACAGAAACATATCAACAAGCGGAGACTGCTTTTGAAAAAATAACTTACCTCATCCGAATTCACAGATCATCTGTCCAGTTCCAGTTGCTGCACAATCACTTGGTTGTAATATATCCAGAGTGAGCTTGAACTAAGATGGCTGGTGACAACAAATCTTCCCCGACAATGTGATGTCATTCTGCTGTCACTTCACGAGGCAACAGGCTAAACTTTTCGGCAGTCGCTCCCACGCCGCACAAAATGGGCACCAATTGTTTTTAACTGTAATATTGCTTGTCACAACATTTAGTAGACAGATAACTTCGTGAATAGATATATTTGTTTAAAAAAAAAATCAAACTAAGGGATGGTAGATCTACAAGTGGTTTCCTAAAATCATTTACAAACAGTGTTGTAATGTCCAAAGCACAACGTTATGACAACGTTAAATTGCAACGTTGTTGTTACGTTGTGGAATAACGTTGTCATAGAGATACGCAATTACGTTCTGGGAATTTTAGTATTAAGAGATGAAAATTTAAATGCCGAATATATAGAAAGGTACAGCAGTTCTGTCTTGCTATTCTGACAAATTGACAAATTCATGTTTATTTTGATAAAGCAGTTCTATTCCTTTATGACTATCGAGAAGCAAACTCCATAGCGTTTCACCGACGTTTCAGAAACGTAGTTACAAAATGTTGTGTGATGTCCAATGCACAACGTTTTCACAACGTGAATGTGCAACGTTGTTATAACGTTGTGAAATGACGTTGCACATTGACGTTATAATAACGTTGTGACAACGATGTTACCAGTACACAACCTTTCCACAACGTTGTGACAACGTCGTGTGTTCGCTTGGCATTCATGTCTAAATGTTAAGAAATCTGTTCAATTGGATCCCCATTATCAGAAAATATTATCAAACAGAAACTGTACAGTCTCTGAAATGAATACACTATAATAAATAAGGTTAATATCTGATAGTGTGTTCACGAGTAACAAAATCTAGATTTACTGAACAACTATAGACTTGCTCGAGATGTTTGGATATTTGTGCGCCGGGGTTTGTATTAAAGCTGTGGGCTGGAAGCTGTCATGACTTATGAGACATGTATTATAAGATGAAACATATGTATGATCTGCAATGTAGATACATTATGGCTCATCATGATTTGAGCTCGATACCGTCATCGATACCTCTTTCGTTGACGTCAGTTGGCGGTCGGGTAGCCTAGTGGTTAAAGCGTTCACTCGTCACGCCGAAGACCCGGGTTCGATTCCCGACGTGGGTACAATGTGTGAAGCCCATTTCTGGTGTCCCCCGCCGTGACATTGCTGGAATATTGCTAAAAGCGGCGTAAAACCATACTCACTCAATCACTCACTCGTTTACGTCAGGCAGTGAGATGGTGTTGGAGGTAACGCTCCTTTTCCAAACGCATATGAATAAAAAGCTGAGTAACGATTATATATATTTTAATGAAAATCCCATGTGAATGTTTATATATCCGTGATCAGGAAAGAATCACATCGTAAGGATGATGACTTAATGAATCACATTACAAGGACACATTAATTGTTTTATGATATAATGGGTAGGTTTCTCGGCAGGTTAAAGCCAACGGATAAAAACGATATCCGTTGGGGTCATATGCGGATAGAGATGCAAATATCAAAGGTCAAGTAGGGACTACTTTTACTGTTTATAAACAAACATGGCGTCGCCCTTGTCATTCGGCGATCGAGACAGAATTAACCATCGGGAATATGGATAAACTACAGGGATAATTGCTATCATTATCAAAAGAACAGTCATATAAACTGAGAATCAGTGTCTAACTGTGACGTAGCTAAGGCATTTTATAAGTTTTGGCAACTTTGGCGATATAAATTTCGAAACAATTTTGCGAGGGCACGAGGCCTAGCCAAACGGGATCATTAACCATATCTGCAGCTTGAAACCTTCTCCACAAATTAAAATAGTTGGATTTGGCCGTAATATGTTTGAATTGTTACCTTGTTTCGTTTTGTCGCTGTGTGTACATCTGACTACACTTCTTAACGTTATGACAGGACCGACCGACTGTCAACAACGTCTGACCGTGGCCGTGACGTCTCATTGACTAGGGTTAGAGAAGCTTCCCTTTGACAAAGGGCAGTTACACTAGCGGACAGACCGATGGATTGCCGCGAAAGGCAATTAAAAACAATTGTTGTTTTGCGTATATGTTGCTTCGCCACTGTATAAGAAACAGATTTCAGTTGGAACTATATTGGTTTCTGTCACTGTCCGACTGACACATCACTTACCCTATGACGTAATAAATATTAATGCGCGCATTCCAGGAAAACTCGCAATGTTTCGGTAATGTTTGTGAGAGAGGGAAAGCGATTTTGAAGCACAGAATTAAAGAATGACATTATATGATAAAGAGGTTATCACGCTTGTGTGTTTCGGGATGGTAAATATCCTGTACTAGGAATAAACACTATGTATTTAGCTCGCCAAGGCTCGCTAAATACAATGTTTATTCCTAATGCAGGATATTTACCATCCCCAAACACACTCGCGTGATAACCTCTATTTATCCCATATAAATCCTCCTGTGATCATGATAATAAACTCATCATTCCATCCACGTTTGTAAAAACAGTTACCAGCACATTGATACTGACTACATTTAATGAAAGTGATATCAACAATTAAAACAAAAGTGAATGTCTGTTGGTAAGTTGACAGAATAGGATTCGATTATTTACACAGACCACCGTCATATAGCTGGAATATTGCTGAATGCGGCGTAAAACAAATCGTACTATATCAACGTGCCTAAAAAGCAACGACATGAATGATTGTTCCCAAAGGACCCGTGAAGATTCCGGGGTAGAATAGGTCTTCAGCAACCCATGCTTGCCGTAAAAGGTGACTATGCTTGTCGTAAAAGCGGACTAACGGGATCGGGTGGTCAGGCTCGCTGACTTGGTTGATGCATGTCATCGATCCCAATTGTGTGGATCGATGCTCATGATATTAATCACTGGATTGTCTGGTCCAGACTCGATTCTTTACAGACCGCCGTCATATAGCTGGAATATTGCTGAGTGCAGCGTTAAACAACAAACCAACCAACCAGACATAAAGACAATCCAGCGATTAGTTCTTGAGATATCGCGGCAACACCGTTTTCCAACTCCAAAAGCAGATTTGCCTGCCGTGACCTTGAACATGGGGTCAAGGTCACCAAAACCGACTGGTGTCTGCGGTGTCTGTATATACACCATAGTTCCACATATGAAGACAATCCAGCGATTAATTATGTGCGGCGTAAAACAACAAACCAACAACAACCAACAACCAAATGTCTCAAAGAGAGTCAAGTGCACTGGAACACTGAGAGTCTGAAGAAGCCACCACACATCTGACTGCTGTCGCCCTTACATGGATCGTCGCAGTCCCCTTCGCTCATGACAGTATACTTCGTGTTGTCATAGGAGTTTCCACAGAAGCAATGTGTTTTGAGCTGAAAGAAAATGTGCGTTCATATATTAGTGAGTGAGTGAGTTGGGTTTAATGCCGCTTTTAACAGTATTCAAGTTATATCGCATCGTGTCAGCTTAATGTGGGAGAAAAGCCCGAAGTGATGCAGGTCTCAGACGTTTACCACTTCGGTGAGACCCACGAGCACGGGTATGGTGCTGACAAACCTAGAAACATAATCGGGGTGAACCGGGATTCGAACCCACAATCATAGGTTTCTGGCATGCCCAAGGGACGCAACTCTGCGCAGCGAATCGCGGCGCCTTAGACGACTGGGCCACCCGTGCCCCCAGCATGAGAAAGAGTACATTGTGGTAATATCGGGTAAATACCGTCTCAAACGTATCATTTGGTTAAGCATTTACGGCATTGCAATTATACAGTATGTTAAATACATTTGTATGTAAATACATGAGTAACTCTAGAATGCCGTAAATGTAAATGTTAACAGTTCCTGTATGAAAGGTCGAAGCTAGAATAACATGAAATACCTCCCAGTATTCACAATTCGTTTTTTGTACCTTATTTATTAGAACAGTCCTGTTAAGAAAGTTTCAACCAGTCATTATCAATTCATGTATGGTTGTCAATTATGTATTTAATGTAACAAGTCATTGACTGCATCTATCTTGTAACGTAATATTGTTTAAATTTCTCTCTCTATATAAAATTTCACTCTGCCATGAATAAAGACTTAAAGGGACTTAGCAGCCTTCTCTCTGTTTAAAGGTGATAGCCGAGTAATCAGCCCCACCAAGTTAATTCCCCCACTATCTTGGTCATTGTGACGTAGCAAACGGGACCACGCCCAAACAAGGCAAAACGGTCCCAAAGACCAGCTACGTCACAGCTATCCCCCGTGAATACATACGAGTGATTGCCAGTGTAGGAGTGACGTCTGTCTGTTATTAGTCAAATAATGAAATGAGTCCGTTCATAACTGAAACCGTCTCCGTGCATGATACTTTGAAAACGCCCTTTGATGCAAGATGAACAAAAAATATTGCTGTTTGTTGGATTTAATCTTTGTACTCGCTGATTTCCGTCTCATTGGAACTGAGTTGTTTTGTTTTGTTGGTTAAAGATAGCGGCTAGACTGCAAAGCTGTCGTGTATATTCATGGGTTATACAAACCACTGAAGCACTGAAGATGCTTCCTCTGACAGTGATGTGTCAAATAATCTCTCTGAGGATATTTGTGACGTTGTATATTTCTATTTGAACCATTTAGCCATTGGATTTCACGCTGGTGGTTTACTTACCTCAAGTCCAGCAATAACATAGTTGTCCTGTCTGCATCGAGTCAGGCACCATTCATGCGTCATGGAGTCGTGGAAGTCGTGGATGTCGTTGATCATTCTGTCAATGTCATCCAGGTAGCATCCCTTATACACAAAACCTGCAACCAGATCAGCATCAGATGTAGTTCAGGACTTCTTAGCAAAACATAGATTAGCTGTTTTTGTTTGTTTCTTGTTTATTGTTGCACACACAGGGCAATGTGGCAGCTATATGCGGCAGTCCGTGAATAATCGAGTCTGGACCAGACAATCCAGTGATTGGCGTTATAATCATGGATCTCCAAGAATGGGTTACGATCACATGCATCAAACATGTCTGCGTGCCTGGCAAGCGGCTCAGCTTTTGAAGAACGCATGTCTTAGTTTCGGTTGCGTTCAGGAGACTGCTGACAGCTCCAGACAGGCAATAAGCCAAGACGCAGAGCCTGACAACCACAGACAGGCAATAAGCCAAGACACAGAGCATGACAACCCCAGACAGGCAATAAGCCAGGACGCAGAGACTGACAACCACAGACAGGCAATAAGCCAAGACGCAGAGCCTGACAACCCCAGACAGGCAATAAGCCAAGACGCAGAGCCTGACAACCACAGACAGGCAATAAGCCAAGACACAGAGCCTGACAACCACAGACAAGCAATAAGCCAAGACGCAGAGCCTGACAACCCCAGACAGGCAATAAGCCAAGACACAGAGCCTGACAACCCCAGACAGGCAATAAGCCAAGACACAGAGCCTGACAACCACAGACAGGCAATAAGCCAAGACACAGAGCCTGACAACCCCAGACAGGCAATAAGCCAAGACACAGAGCCTGACAAGCCCAGACAGGCAATAAGCCAAGACACAAAGCCTGACAACCCCAGACAGGCACTAAGCCAAGACACAGAGCCTGACAAGCCCAGACAGGCACTAAGCCAAGACACAGAGCCTGACAACCACAGACAGGCAATAAGCCAAGACACAGAGCCTGACAACCCCAGACAGGCACTAAGCCAAGACACAGAGCCTGACAACCACAGACAGGCAATAAGCCAAGACACAGGGCCTGACAACCCCAGACAGGCAATAAGCCAAGACACAGAGCCTGACAACCCCAGACAGGCAATAAGCCAAGACACAGAGCCTGACAAACCCAGACAGGCAATAAGCCAAGACACAGAGCCTGACAAGCCCAGACAGGCAATAAGCCAAGATGCAAAGCATGACAACCCATGACAGGCAATAAGCCAAGATGCAAAGCCTGTCAACCCATGACAGGCAATAAGCCAAGACACAGAGCCTGACAACCCCAGACAGGCAATAAGCCAAGACACAGAGCCTGACAACCCCAGACAGGCAATAAGCCAAGACACAGAGCCTGACAAGCCCAGACAGGCAATAAGCCAAGACACAGAGCCTGACAAGCCCAGACAGGCAATAAGCCAAGACACAAAGCCTGACAACCCCAGACAGGCACTAAGCCAAGACACAGAGCCTGACAAGCCCAGACAGGCACTAAGCCAAGACACAGAGCCTGACAACCACAGACAGGCAATAAGCCAAGACACAGAGCCTGACAACCCCAAACAGGCAATAAGCCAAGACACAGAGCCTGACAACCCCAGACAGGCAATAAGCCAAGACACAGAGCCTGACAACCCCAGACAGGCAATAAGCCTAGATGCAAAGCCTGACAACCCATGACAGGCAATAAGCCAAGATGCAAAGCCTGTCAACCCATGACAGGCAATAAGCCAAGACACAGAGCCTGACAACCACAGACAGGCAATAATCCAAGAAGCAAAGCCTGACAACCCCAGACAGGCACTAAGCCAAGACACAGAGCCTGACAACCACAGACAGGCAATAAGCCAAGACACAGAGCCTGACAACCCCAGACAGGCACTAAGCCAAGACACATAGCCTGACAAGCCCAGACAGGCAATAAGCCAAGACACAGAGCCTGACAACCACAGACAGGCAATAAGCCAAGACACAGAGCCTGACAACCCCAGACAAGTAATAAGCCAAGATGCAAAGCCTGACAACCCATGACAGGCAATAAGCCAAGACACAGAGCCTGACAACCCCAGACAAGTAATAAGCCAAGATGCAAAGCCTGACAACTCATGACAGGCAATAAGCCAAGACACAGAGCCTGACAACCACAGACAGGCAATAATCCAAGAAGCAAAGCCTGACAACCCCAGACAGGCAATATGTCAAGATGCAAAGCCTGACAACCATGTCCTCGTGTTCCCCCTCTGAATCTACACGAAAATAATTGTAATGAAATGCACGCCCTGTATAATATACATCATGTAAACCCTACACACATATTAATGATTGATTTGAGTCTTTTGTTTAGTGTAGTGTAGTATTCTCTATGTTTTAATGCATTCATCCAATCAGACATGTCTAGTGCTGTGTTGTGGAGTAGCAGAGTGTGAGTTAGTGAGTTGGGGTTTAACGCCGCTTTTAACATTATTCAAGTCATAACACGGCGTGTCAGCTTCATGTGGGAGGAAAGCCCGAAGTGATGCAGATCTTAGACGTTTACCACTTCGGTGAAACCCACGATCACGAGTATGGTACTGACAAACCTAGAAACATAATCGGGGCGAACCGGGATTCGAACCCACAATCATAGGTTTCTGGCGTGCCCAGCGAATCGCGGCACCTTAGACGACTGGGCCACCCGTGCCCCCAGCAGCAAACAGAAGATGGCAAGACAGAGAGAACTTAGTCAACACTGGGCTATGTGCAGGAGCAGGAGTAAAACCCTGTCAGGGCATTGGAGTGAAAAACAACAATCATTAACTACCCACATGTGGCGTTGAGATACCCACCATGCTCACACGATGCATCTGTAGTAGTCACTGATGTTGTGGCAACAGTCATTATTGTGGGAGCTGCAGGCGGGGTAGTAGCAGGGCCTGCAGTTGTCGTTGTGGTTGCATCCAGGTCTGTAGTCGTCACAGACGTAGCAGTGGTGGCAGCATTGGTGACTTCCAGGGCTGTAGTCGTCACAGACGTAGCAGTGGTGGCAGCAGTGGTGACTTCCAGGTCTGTAGTCGTCACAGACGTAGCAGTGGTGGCAGCAGTGGTGACTTCCAGGGCTGTAGTCGTCACAGACGTAGCAGTGGTGGCAGCAGTGGTGACTTCCAGGGCTGTAGTCGTCACAGAAGTAGCAGTGGTGGCAGCAGTGGTGACTTCCAGGTCTGTAGTCGTCACAGACGTAGCAGTGGTGGCAGCATTGGTGACTTCCAGGTCTGTAGTCGTCACAGACGTAGCAGTGGTGGCAGCAGTGGTGACTTCCAGGTCTGTAGTCGTCACAGACGTAGCAGTGGTGGCAGCAGTGGTGACTTCCAGGGCTGTAGTCGTCACAGAAGTAGCAGTGGTGGCAGCAGTGGTGACTTCCAGGTCTGTAGTCGTCACAGACGTAGCAGTGGTGGCAGCAGCAGTGGTGACATCCAGGGCTGTAGTCGTCACAGACGTAGCAGTGGTGGCAGCAGCAGTGGTGACATCCAGGGCTGTAGTCGTCACAGACGTAGCAGTGATAGCAGAAGATGTTATCATCGCTGCTGTTGCAGAAGCTGCAGTTGTGGCAGTGTTGGCATCCAAAGCTGTAGTGGTAGAAGAAACTGAGATATATGTTAAATATACGCTTAGATGTATGTACCTTTACATAGGGATCAAGGGAGGCGGTCGTGATTCACGCATGGACTTTCAACATTGTTGATACTATTTCAATCTGTCATCGCTGTTGTCATGTTGACGCGGTTTCTGTGTCGATACTGGATTTATTACAATAATGTTTGTATATCACTTGTTAAAATCAGTATCTCAGACACATGAATGTCACAAATATCAATACACATGCCTCATTTTTTGTGTTTTATTGATTGCAGTGCTTAATTACTTTTGTACTTTTCATTTAGATTTCAATCTCATGATATCAGGTGTAAAACAATTCATACAACGTCCTAATGTATTATTATGTTTCAAATATGTTAAATGTTCAATTCCCTGTGGTTTTTACCTTTAAGGCGGACATTGGATAACACTCAGTTCTGTATTGTATGTGAGACATGTTCTTAAAGTGCAAACTCTATATGCTGCTAAATAGACTCGGGGATATTCTCCCAAGCTGAAGACCAGGTTGTCCTTCTGTCCGTCCCGACGCTAAATTAAAGGCCTGAGTTGCTGTCAGACGCGAAGACAGAATTTGGTCACGTAACAGATGTTTTGGGCCGAGGTCCGCGAAACCGAGTTCGGCTCTGTGGCCATTGACAAATCTATGAGATTTAATACCTTCTGTGTATTTAGATCAGGGAAGCTGCATATTTAGTACTGACTAGGTCAATAGTATGCTTTGTAAAGCCTTAATGCTTTCGATTGTTTTTCTTATATTGGTGTTCAAAAATCCTCAAACGTCTTGGTCAATGCGCCTTGATGTAATCGGTCTGCCAAGTAAGTTGACTTCTCACGAGTTTGCACTTGTGCATACGCTATTTGGACAGTTATGAGGTTATAAGTTTTTCGCTAGCGTGGGCTGCGTAACCATGACAGCACCCTTAGCATTTACATGTGTATTTTCTCCATCAATCAATATCAGATTCATTAGATGAATATCGCGTCAACGTGGATGTAACCATCGCCATAACACAAGCTTTGTTGTTTGTTTTATTGATTTCTGTTATTGGTTAAATTTATTGATTACTGTTATTGATTACATTTATTGAATACTGTTATTGATTATGGTAGTATCTGCAGTTAAGATAGTAGGTAGGGTCTTCATCAACCCATGCTTGTCTCCACCCGTGAAGATCTGGGGTAGATTAGGTCTTCATCAACCTATGCTTGTCTCCACCCGTGAAGATCCGGGGTAGAATAGGTCTTCATCAACCCATGCTTGTCTCCACCCGTGAAGATCCGGGGTAGAATAGGTCTTCATCAACCCATGCTTGTCTCCACCCGTGAAGATCTGGGGTAGAATAGGTCTTCATCAACCTATGCTTCTCTCCACCCGTGAAGATCCGGGGTAGAATATGTCTTCATCAACCCATGCTTGTCTCCACCTCTGAATTGGGGTAGAATAGGTCTTTATCAACCTATGCGTGTCTCCACCCGTGAAGATCCGGAGTAGAATAGGTCTTCATCAACCCATTCTTGTCTCCACCCGTGAAGGTCAGGGGTAGGATAGGTCTTTATCAACCTATGCTTGTCTTCACCCATGAATCGGGGTAGAATAGGTCTTCATCAACCCATGCTTGTCTCCACCCCTGAAGATCCCGGGTAGAATAGGTCTTCAACAACCCATGCTTGTCTCCACTTGTGAAAATCCGGGGTAGAATAGGTCTTTATCAACCCATGCTTGTCTCCACCCATGAAGATCCGGGGTAGAATAGGTCTTCATCAACCCATGCTTGTCTCCGCCCGTGAAGATCCGGGGTAGAATAGGTCTCATTCAACCCATGCTTGTCTCCACCCGTGAAAATCCGGGGTAGAATATGTCTTCATCAACCCATGCTTGTCTCCACCAGTGAAGATCTGGGGTAGAATAGGTCTTCATCAACCCATGCTTGTCGCCACCCATGAAGATCTGGGGTAGAATAGGTCTTCATCAACCCATGCTTGTCTCCACCCATGAAGATGTGATGAATGTTTTAGCTGTATGCATGTTTTCACATTTGATAACCTGGCCTTACTTCCATTAACATCTGCTACGGATAACAGATTCGTGTTTTAACTGTTTAGTTTTATCTAAATCTGAATATATAATTGGGATTTCGACTGTATCTTATGTGAACATAAGACCCGTGAAGATCCGGGGTAGAATGGGTCTTCAGCAACCCATGCTTGCCGTAAAAGTCGACTATGCCTATCGTAAGATGCGACTAAAGGGATCGGGTGGTCAGACTCGCTGACTTGGTTGATGCATGTCATCGTAGCCCAATTGCGTGAATCGATGCTCATGATGTCAATCACTGGATTATTTGGAACAGACTCGATTATTTCCAGACCGACGTCATATAGCTGGAATATTGCTGAGTGCGGCGTTAAACAAACAAACAACCAACCAACCAACCAACGATGCTCATGATGTCAATCACTGGATTGTTTGGACCAGACTCGATTATCTACAGATCGCCGTCATATAGCTTTCATTTTTCTGAGTGCGGTGTTAAACAACAAACAAACAATTTGTTTGTGTACCACGCGCCTTTGTGATATATAGTTTGGTTACATGTAATTGAAATAAATGTAAAGGGTGGCCTGATAGTTGTGATGATTACCTTCTAGAGGGAGGCAGACATGGCTTGAAGCTGTTTCAACTGGAGCACAGACATGGGTGACAGGACAAGGACGCCCTGTACACGGATGACTCGGACCCTAACAGAGAAATATGTATTAGGATCATATCATATTCCCCAAATGATGTGTTGTCCTTTTTCAAAATCATACAACGTAAAATTACGAGAAAAATGTTTGGTTGCCTGGATCCTTAATGGAGAAATGTATATAGTTCAGGGGTCAGCATACGGTTGTATGGATCCTTAATGGAGAGATGTATATAGTTTAGGGGTCAGCATACGGTTGTATGGATCCTTAATGGAGAGATGTATATAGTTCAGGGGTCAGCATACGGTTGCATGGATCCTTAATGGAGAGATGTATATAGTTCAGGGGTCAGCATACGGTTGTATGGATCCTTAATGGAGAGATGTATATAGTTAAGGGGTCAGCATACGGTTGCATGGATCCTTAATGGAGAGATGTATATAGTTCAGGGATCAGCATACGGTTGCATGGATCCTTAATGGAGAGATGTACATAGTTCAGGGGTCAGCATACGGTTGCATGGATCCTTAATGGAGAGATGTATATAGTTAAGGGGTCAGCATACGGTTGCATGGATCCTTAATGGAGAGATGTATATAGTTCAGGGGTCAGCATACGGTTGCATGGATCCTTAATGGAGAGATGTATATAGTTCAGGGGTCAGCATACGGTTGAATGGATCCTTAATGGAGAGATGTATATAGTTCAGGGGTCAGCATACGGTTGCATGGATCCTTAATGGAGAGATGTACATAGTTCAGGGATCAGCATACGGTTGTATGGATCCATGGTACCATGGTACCTACCGTCTCCGAATAATAATTGTACTGCGCAGCCCTTTCTCAGCTCTATTTAACTATTAGAGCACTACTTTATGCCAAAACGAGGCTAAAATATATCATGGATCGTAGATTCAACACGTTGTCAGAGATACGTTAATCAAGTCAATGTTGTAGTGGGAATTCCACTGTTTCACCACGTGATACTATCGGACCTTACAATGTGTGGGCATCGTTCGATGACTCCTCCCCCCCGTGGGTTGATTCAGGGTCAGAAGACGGGTTAGTGTATCATAGTTACCTTTGGAGCGAAGCCCATTTCTGGTGTTCCCCGCCGTGATATTGCTGGAATATTGCTAAAAGCGGCGTAAAACCATACTAAATCCTCACTCACTCTGGAGTGAATCAAATGCACATTGACTTACATTAAACCTAATCTCACCTCGTCTTATGCATCCTTTCACACCACAAAGCTCACCTTACTTGAAGTTTCTACCGCTCTTCTGTCCACCTTACGTTATCATCTAGTATCTATCTTGGGGCACGGGTGGCCCAGTCGTCTAAGGCGCCGCGTTTCGCTGTGCAGAGTTGCGTCCCTTGGGCACGCCAGATACCTATGATTGTGTTCGAATCCAGGTTCGCCCCGATTATGTTTCTAGGTTTGTCAGCATCATACCCGTGCTCGTGGGTTTCACCGAAGTGGTAAACGTCTGAGACCTGCATCACTTCGGGCTTTCCTCACACATTAAGCTGACACGCTGCGATATAACTTGAATACTGTTAAAAGCGGCGTTAAACCCAACTCACTCACTCCCTTGTTTCTATCTTTCTACTATGCTTGATGTGTCTTCCCCTCGACAATCTTATCTACCTTCTTGTCTACCATACCACCATGCTATCTTTAGGTTAACAACAGTGTTTATCTCTCCCATCCTATCTAGCTTCTTGTCTACCATATCACCATACTATCTTCAGGTAACCTACAGTGTCTGTCATTCCCATCCTACGTACCTTCACGTCTACCATATCACCATACTATCTTCAGGTAACCTACAGTGTCTATCTCTCCAATCCTATCTACCTTCTTGTCTACCATATCACCATGCTTTCTTCAGGTAACCTACAATGTCTATCTCTCCCATCCTATCTACCTTCTTGTCTACCATATCACCATACTATCTTCAGGTAACCTACAATGTCTATCTCTCCCATCCTACCTACCTTCTTGTCTACCATATCACCATACTATCTTCAGGAAACCTACAATGTCTATCTCTCCCATCCTATCTACCTTCTTGTCTACCATATCACCATAATATCTTCAGATAACATAAAATGTCTATTCCTCCCATCCTACCTACCTTCTTGCCTTCCATATCACCATAATATCTTCAGATAACATAAAATGTCCATCTCTCCTATCCTACCTACCTACTTGTCTACCATATCACCATACTATCTTCAGGTAACCTACAATGTCTATCTCTCCCATCCTACCTACCTACTTGTCTACCATATCACCATAATATCTTCAGGTAACCTACAATGTCCATCTCTCCCATCCTACCTACCTACTTGTCTACCACATCACCATACTATCTTCAGGTAACCTACAATGTCTATCTCTCCCATCCTACCTACCTACTTGTCTACCATATCACCATAATATCTTCAGGTAACCTACAATGTCTATCTCTCCCATCCTACCTACCTACTCGTCTACCACATCACCATACTATCTTCAGGTAACCTACAATGTCTATTCCTCCCATCCTACCTACCTACTTGTCTACCACATCACCATAATATCTTCAGATAACATAAAATGTCCATCTCTCCTATCCTACGTACCTTCTTGTCTACGATATCACCATACTATCTTCAGGTAACCTACAATGTCTATCTCTCCCATCCTACCTACCTTCTTGTCTACCACATCACCATACTATCTTTAGGTAACCTACAATGTCTATCTCTCCCATCCTATCTACCTTCTTGTCTACCACATCACCATACCATCTTTAGGTAACCTACAGTGTCTATCTCTCCCATCCTATCTACCTTCTTGTCTTCCATATCACCATAACATCTTCAGGTAACCTGCAGTGTCTATCTCTCCCATCCTACCTACCTTCTTGTCTACCATATCACCATACTATCTTCAGGTAACCTGCGATGTCTATCTCTCCCATCCTATCTACCTTCCTGTCTACCATATCACCATAATATCTTCAGGTAACCTGCAGTGTCTATCTCTCCCATCCTACCTACCTTCTTGTCTACCATATCACCATACTATCTTCAGGTAACCTGCGATGTCTATCTCTCCCATCCTATCTACCTTCCTGTCTACCATATCACCATAATATCTTCAGGTAACCTGCAGTGTCTATCTCTCCCATCCTTCCTACCTTCTTGTCTACCATATCACCATGCTTTCTTCAGGTAACCTACAGTCTCTATCTCTCCCATCCTTCCTACCTTCTTGTCAACCACATCACCATACTCTCCAGGTAACCTACAATGTCTATCTCTCCCATCCTACCTACCTTCTTGTCTACCATATCACCATACTATCTTCAGGTAACCTGCGATGTCTATCTCTCCCATCCTATCTACCTTCCTGTCTACCATATCACCATACTATCTTCAGGTAACCTACAGTCTCTATCTCTCTCATCCTACCTACCTTCTTGTCAACCACATCACCATACTCTCCAGGTAACCTACAATGTCCATCTCTCCCATCATACGTACCTTCATGTCTACCATATCACCATACTATCTTCGGGGAACCTACAATGTCTATCTCTCCCATCCTACCTACCTTCTTGTCTACCATATCACCATAGTATCTTCATGTAACTTACAATGTCTATCTCTCCCATCCTACCTACCTTCTTGTCTACCATATCACCATACTATCTTCAGGTAACCTACAATGTCTATCTCTCCCATCCTACCTACCTTCTTGTCTACCATATCACCATACTATCTTCAGGTAACCTACAATGTCTATCTCTCCCATCCTACCTACCTTCTTGTCTACCATATCACCATAGTATCTTCATGTAACTTACAATGTCTATCTCTCCCATCCTACCTACCTTCTTCTCTACCACATCACCATACTATCTTCAGGTAACCTGAATATCTATCTCTGCCATCATATCTACCTTCTTCTCTACCAGGGGGCACGGGTGGCCCAGTCGTCTAAGGCGCCGCGATTCGCTGTGCAGAGTTGCGTCCCTTGGGCACGCCAGAAACCCATGATTGTGGGTTCGAATCCCGGTTCGCTCCGATTATGTTTCTAGGTTTGTCAGCTCCATACCCATGCTCGTGGGTTTCCCATCTTACCTACCTTCTTGTCTTCCATATTACCATAATATCTTCAGGTAACCTACAATGTATAGCTCTCCCATCCTACCTACCTTCTTGTCTTCCATATCACCATACCATCTTCAGGTAGCCTACAATGTATAGCTCTCCCATCCTACCTACCTTCTTGTCTTCCATATCACCATACCATCTTCAGGTAGCCTACAATGTATAGCTCTCCCATCCTACCTACCGCCATGTCTACCATACCACCATACTATCTTCAGGTAACCTACAATGCCTTTCTCCCATCCTACCTACAAGTTATACAGATTATTGTAGCCTCATGCATCCTTCCATAACAACGCCAAACTACCTACCATCTCTGATGTGTGTACCTCTGCACTGATACATCGGGGATCTGTCATGGCCTGAGATGGATCGGTGAGTGTTGTGTCATGAAGCCGACATTCCCTGGATTTCCCGAGCCAGCTTATAGCCTTACATCGTTTGGAAAACCAGCACAAATTCACACAACTGATGTAAGTATGTGCATGTTTGACTTTGTAGAAGCCTCCATAGCACAGGTGTGTGAATTTGTCGAAAGGCCCTTGCAACGACAACCCCACAGAAAGTGATGCCAATACTGATGACATGCATACAACATTCATCTTCACAAGTGAAGAGATATTTGACCAATGCCTGCTTGACGTGATATCGAGAATGAGCTTTAGAATCGATTTATATTTTTCAATAGCTCCATCATTGCATTGTTTTCTAGGGAATTGGGTGGATGGGGTACCATCGATTTCTGATGCATGAAAAATAATGTCTTATCTGTATCTCTAGCTCGTTATTATGTGTAAACATAAACTCCTGCCCCGCGAAACCTTCAACGGAGTAACCACAACATTTATGAACCTGCCACCAAGGATACATAACAGATACATGGGGATGCAAGCAAGGTTCACAGCATGCTTCCTGGATGTTTAGCCAGCAGTAACAACTACCAACTAACCAGCCAGTCCTGTCCGCATTCAAATCATTGAATTAGTTTTTGTATAATGTAAAGAAATACATGGCCTGACTGATATTAAACACGTAACTAACTAGAAATGAATTTGCACTTGTAAAAAAGAAGAAGGCCCTACACCAGCATGTCCATTAATGCCACAATAAATTTAAAGTATTGAACCTTTATCTTCGACATGGAGATAATGCTACTACTACATTACACCTGCATAAGGGTAACCCTAACCCTAACCCTAACCCTAACCCTTACCCTTACCCTAACTCTAACCCTAACCCTTACCCTTACCCTTACCCTAACTCTAACCCTAACCCTTACCTAACCCTAACCCTAACCCTTACCCTTACCCTTACCCTTACCCTAACTCTAACCCTAACCCTTACCCTTACCCTAACTCTAACCCTAACCCTAACCCTAACCCTAACCCTAACCCTAATCGTAACTCTAACCCTAACCCTAACCCTAACCTTAACCCTGACCCTAACTCTAACTCTAACCCTAACCCTTACCCTAACCCTAACCCTAATCGTAACTCTAACTCTAACCCTAACCCTAACCTTAACCCTGACCCTAACTCTAACTCTAACCCTTACCCTAACCCTAACCCTAACCCTAACCCTAACCCTAACCCTAAACAATTCACCCTCACCAGTCTAGTATCATACAATTGTCTTTGATTTTGTGAAACAAATTACTATTACATCACACACGTACAAAGCATTATGAGGAAACTATATAAACTCCTAACACTCGAACTCGAACATTAACCCTAACGTCACCAGTAACATTCACCCTTACCTCAACACTGATATTAAACCAAGCAAATACAAGTTTAGCCAAAATTATTATTTTCCATTTTCGGCACATCAAAGCCCATAAGTTCATACTGATTGACCTAGACCTTTATGTCATTCAATCAGATATTAGAAATATCCCCCAAGGTCATATAGGAGATGTAATATGTATGCAGTCTCCAATTTTTGTCAAACGTGCATCAATGAGAAAACCAATTATGGCATCTGCGATGGTCTAATTAAAGAATGCACGAAATACGAGCAGCCCCTAAAAATGTTTTCTAATTGTCCAAATCTTATATAATGTGACAACATGAAGTAATATCGACCTCAAGAAGTGACTTAAATATGTAATATAACCATCAATATGATAATCTAAGAAGTATAAGACAGTTTTATGTAAATCCAGATATCCACTAATGTCTTTCTAATATCGTCAGTTAACATTTACCCGTGAAGATCTTGGGTAGAATAGGTCTTCAGCAACCCATGCTTGCCGTTAAAAGCGACTTACGAGATCGGGTGGTAAGGCTCGCTGACTCGGTTAATGCATGTCATTGATCCCATTTGCTTGGATTGATGTTCATGACGTTAATCACTGGATTTCCTGGTCCAGACTCGATTATCTACACACAGCCGTGATATAGCTGGAATATTAGTGAGTGGGGCGTTAAACAACAAACAACAAGTTTATGTTATACGAAATGTGCCCATGTATATTTATCACGCCATGTCAATTAAAATTTAGTTTATGTAAATACAACCGCTTCCTAAATGCTGTACACCATGGGTCTGTGCCCTCACAGTTTTGTATGAATTAATTAACTATCTATCTACAACTTGAAAACAATAATCGACTATTTCGTATCTTTTAATGTCGGTCAAAACAAAGCATGTACACTTGCAAATTGGATCGGGCCTAAAAAAAATACAAGGGAAAACATTAATCGTTGGTGTTGTGTACAGACCAGAGTGTGATAAGAAAACAATTTCTTGAACCGGCGAGGACAATATTGATTATGTGCTCGATATTACATCTAAGTTAGTGACTGTCGGAGATATTGATGTCCAGGTATGGATTGGTCGATATCGGATTTTTTACTATGCTCTTGGGGCAATATTACCGCATCTTGAATTATTAAACACTATTTTAGAAATATCAACCTTTCCTAAAAGATTGGACACTCGGCTTTATTGTTCCTCTTCCTAAGAAAGGATCTATTAATGGCGTGAATAATTACATAGGTATTGCAGTGCAAGAAAATTTATCAAAATATTTCAGTTATTGATAAATGTTTGACATTAAGGCCCAACTCTTCAGACACAATTGTTGAAGAGCAAGCTGGGTTTAGAAATCGGTAACATTGATGATAACATGTTTATACTTCAGAATATTACCATAATAAAGCATATTAAAACAAAAGGTAGATATTTCAAAGGAATTCGATTCTATATGTAGAAACACAATATGGTTATTATTTTGTTCCTAAATATATGTAATAAAATGGAAAACTGTTAATATTTTTAAAGATGTAAAATCTTGTGTTAAAAATAACCGTGTTTACTTTGATGTGTTTATTTGTCATGTCGGTGTGCGACAGGGTTGTGTTGTAAGTCCCTTTCTATTTATTCTTTTCATAAATGAGTTGGCGGAACAAATCAAAGGTAAATGTAAAAGTGGAATTTGACAACACCATGAAACAATAAAGATAGTCATGCTTCTCTTTGAAGAAGATATTGTTTTGTTTTCAAGTACTATACAAGGTTTACAACATTTTATCAGTCAATTATACTGTGAGGAGTGAAAACTGAATTTTAAAATGGATAAGAGAAAGATTATCGTGTTCCCAACTTTCGGCGAATGAAAAATGGTCTTTCGATGGAAAACAATTAGAAACTGTCACCTACCTACTTCATTTTGAAGGACGTTATCCTTGAACCTGCGTCCCAATAATGCAGCAAAGTGGGTTGAGAAACATTTACTAGGAAGTCACAGAATCAAAAATAAACATAAGTGATCGTTCTCTTTCAAAATACTTGATGTTAAAATATGGCCTTTACTTTTATAGGGCTCGGAGATATAGGGCTCCAATGAGTCCAGAGCAATTGAATTGGTACACTTTTATCCATGTAAAACATGTCTTGGTGTAAAACAATGTTCTTTAAATCTTATGGGCTATGGCGAATGTGGGCGTGTACCTTTATAGGTGTTCCAGTACACAAGATCACTTAAATATTGGCCTAAACATTCCGTGTGATAGATTGCCAAGAAAATGTGATAAAATGATTTTGTCATGTGGAAGTCAAGGAGCTTAAAATTGTGTTGATAATGTAAAACGTTTGTAAAATGAATGTGGATATACGTATGTATTGAATGAACATTGTGCACTAGAAAATTCAGATAAAATATCAACTTTCAGATGACCTACTTCTTTATTTCATTTAGGACCATCCAAATATCTTATTCTCACTTAGTACTCCAACTTCTAAATGCCTCTCAATTAAGTTATTCATCGTCTTCATGGAGACGTGGCAACCTCAACCATCAACTGACTCAAGCTCCTAATTGTAATAAAGACGTAGTTCCTATCCTTACTCAGATAACGTGGGACTCCATGAGACAAACCCTTAAGGATATGACTTTTTAAAAAAGCAATCTATTGCGTAACTTCCGGTAAATGTAATTACCTTAAGCTTTTTAAAACTCAAATCATATACAGATAAATAAACTGTGTTATCAGAGCTATCAGGATCTTATTGAAGATGAATATCACCTGCTGATAATGTGCCATAAATTTGATAAGAAGTGTCTACTTACAATGACAGTTTTATGTAAATCCAAACATCCACAATTTTCCTCAGTATTAGAGTCAGTTAATATTTACGTTTTATGAAATTTGACCGTGTATAATTATCATGACCCGCTGTGTTATTGCTGGAATATTGCTAAAAGCGGCGTAAAACCATACTCACTCACTGCAACGAAAATCATTGATAGCATTTGTTTTAACTTTATTAAGAATCTTACAATTCCATTGGTCAATCCGTATCACGTGTCAAACAATACATTTTAAAGTAGACCCCATAACAAGTGACTGACACTGACCTCGAATATTGATTTGTCACATAATCAGTATTGACCTGTCACGTGATGAATATTAACTCGTCTGCTAGAAAACAAGATGGTGTCTGATGCGAAAATTTCACGGTTAGTTACTGTTATGAAACAGAGGACACTATTAAGACTACACAAACTTTAAAGTAAATTTCGGAAACGAACTAGACGATGACAGTTTGCGAAGAAAGAACCTTCTTCTCAGGTGTCGGGACCCGTGATGATTCCGGGGTAGAATAGATCTTCAGCAACCCGTGCTTGCCGTAAAAGGCGACTATGCTTGTCGTAAAAGGCGACTAACGGGATCGGGTGGTCAGGCTCGCTGACTTGGTTGATGCATGTCATCGATCCCAATTGCGTGGGTCGATGCTCATGATATCAATCACTGGATTGTCTGGTCCAGACTCGATTATTTACAGACTGCCGTCATATAGCTGGAATATTGCTGAGTGCGCCGTTAAACACCAAACCAACCAACCAACCAACCTCAGGGGTCGGGTCCTCGGGTCCTTGTGTATTGACCCCGTCAAGAGTAATTATTTGTGTAGCGTCGTGAACAAACCTGAACATGATAAGAATATCTTTTCTGTAATTACCTGGAGGAAAGTATTGATTATGCACTCGAAATTACTTACATGTAAGTTCGTAATTGTCGGAGATATTGATGAAAGGTCTCTGAGACAGGAAATTTTAACGCAATTTGTTGAGCCTACACAAACAACAATTAAACTCTTTACTAGATCCGATAACTGAAGGTGAAGATATTTAAGGATTCTGGAGTGATTGATTTACTTAGTTTCTACATGTCAGTGAAAACAGTTTTATAAACCATATCATCATTTACATTGAAACAGCAAATAATCTGAAATATTATGCAAAGGAAATGTTATATTACACTATCAAAAGTTTTGTCATAGAGTAACAGCTATACTCAGAAAATTAATCTTCTTATTCGATGGTAAGGATAAAAAAGGGGTTTAACGTCGCGTCCAAGATTATTGCACTTATAAAGCGACGTGTATGCAGATGGTACTTGTTGTTACCCTGTCTGGCGCTCGGCATTAAGGGGCTAAAACAAGGACTGGTCGGTTCGGAGTCAGTATACTGTGTCTGAGTGGGGTATTCATGTTAAACTGCGGCATGGTACCTCAGTGAGCTAGCACTATATATCGGCATCAGTCCGGACTAGTACAAGCAGCCACACACACGTACATGCACGTCGCTATATAAGTGAGATAATCTTGGACGCGACGTTAAACCCCATTTCACCTCACCTCGCCTATAACTAATTGCAAGGGACCGGATAAATGTGTTCGTTATATACGGTGTTCGTTATATACGTTTTCCCTCTTGGCTAAAGCAAAACACAATTCACATACACATACAAGTTTATACGCGTTTCCTACCTCATCTACCGGTGACGCTCATACACATACAAGTTTATACGCGAATCCTACCTCATCTACCGGTGACGCTCATACACATACAAGTTTATACGCGTTTCCTACCTCATCTACCGGTGACGCTCATACACATACAAGTTTATACGCGTTTCCTACCTCATCTACCGGTGACGCTCATACACATACAAGTTTATACGCGTTTCCTACCTCATCTACCGGTGACGCTCATACACATACAAGTTTATACGCGTTTCCTACCTCATCTACCGGTGACGCTCATACACATACAAGTTTATACGCGTTTCCTACCTCATCTACCGGTGACGCTCATACACATACAAGTTTATACGCGTTTCCTACCTCATCTACCGGTGACGCTCATACACATACAAGTTTATACGCGTTTCCTACCTCATCTACCGGTGACGCTCATACACATACAAGTTTATACGCGTTTCCTACCTCATCTACCGGTGACGCTCATACACATACAAGTTTATACGCGTTTCCTACCTCATCTACCGGTGACGCTCATACACATACAAGTTTATACGCGTTTCCTACCTCATCTACCGGTGACGCTCATACACATACAAGTTTATACGCGTTTCCTACCTTATCTACCGGTGACGCTCATACACATACAAGTTTATACACGTTTCCTACCTCATCTACCGATGACGCAGCTAAAAAATACCCAATGATACAACCTCAAAACATTTTGATCCAATCGTGGGATTTTTTTGATTTGTCGCTGATTGCGTACAGCCAATTGTCAGTGACACTTGACACGGAGTGAGATTTCTCAGTTCGCTACACACGTCACTAATTAGTGGTAGAAGGGCCTTGTCGGTGATCAGATATCAGTTCGCTATATCCGTTAGAGATTGTAATGTACGTAACCTGTATATGATAGTGAGTGAGTGAGTTGGGTTTAACGCCGCTTTTAACAGTATTCCAGTTATATCACGGCGTGTCAGCTTAATGTGGGAGGAAAGCCCGAAGTGATGCAGGTCTCAGACGTTTACCACTTCGGTGAAACCCACGAGCACGGGTATGGTGCTGACAAACCTAGAAACATAATCGGGGCGAACCGGGATTCGAACCCATAATCATAGGTTTCTGGCGTGCCCAAGGGACGCAACTCTGCACAGCGAATCGCGGCGCCTCAGACGACTCTGCCACCCGAACCCCCTTTTATATGATAATATATATGTGAAACATCAGGGATTTTTTAACAGTTCGTTGTATCCGTTTATATCCGTGTTCTCCTGTAGATGAAACTAAGCAGTTAAATACGAGTACTCCATCCCGAGCAGATGCTGATGGAAGAAAGACGAGGTTGCCAAATGTGAAAAAGCTGAAATATTTATCACACTGAGAATAGACAAATATGATATGCGTGATATAATAAATTATCTCCCTAGGAAAAAAGCGTCTGGCCTATATCACACAAATTATAAAGTTTTGAAACATATAGTAGCATCTTTAAGGTTTTTTTATATTTCATTGAGAAAGCGTACCTGTCTTAGCCAATAGAAACTAGCTCATGTAATGCCGCATTTATAGACCAAATATCTTTGGTTTGCTTTACCGGGAAAATGTTTGAACGAGTTGTGTTCAAGCACTTGCACAATTATTTTCATGATACGAAGATGTGTTGCTTGCCTCGCAACGAAAGGTGGACACACACGCTATTGATTTGTAAATTTACATTTTGGCCTGTTCGGTCTTTTTTTTATGAAATCACGCATTTTCGAAAGTCAGTATGGCAAATTAAACCATTTGAACACTTACAGAGTCTTTTATCTGTTGCAAACCGAAATTGTTTCAGATTTGGTAAAAAAACCTTTGCATTAAATCTTATTCATTGTCACAGGAATTTATGTTGTTCAGTGTAGACAGGACGGAGGCTAAATGATACCAATGTTTTGGAAGACGTGTTGCATCTCCTCCAAGAACCGCTGGGCGTGCACAACGTAAGAAGACTATACTTTGTGTCATTGAAAGAAATCAAGCAACTCCAACAACCTTCGTTGATGAATTGGGCTACAAACAGTAAGTCCACAGTGTCGCCTGGAGTATTGTTCTTGAAATCGCTTTAAAGTGTGATTAAAAAAGAAAACCCACAGAAATAAACTCCACTGAATCAGACAAAGGTCGCATGTTCTTGAATAATAATTGTGCAAAAAGGGAATTGGTGAGTTAAAGTCGACTCAGGTTCAATGACTTCGTTATCATCGTGGCGTAATGTCGTATCCTGAGGTCCTGAGACGTTGATCGTATTACCCTCCCTGGGTTGTCTGGCCAAGACTAAATAATGTAGAGGGCGCTGTCATATTACATGAATATTCCGGTCTGCAGCGTGAAAAAACAACAGCGCCACAAGGCATCCGCGATGTAATCATGTAGTTAAAGATATTACAATGAATCTATATACTACTATCATGTATCCTAAGGATCAGAGGGTAATAATTGGCTTCACGGTATATCCACAGAGTATTCAAGATACCACTGTGCAATAATTGACACCACAGTGCATATGGGTATCAGTGTGTAATTCGTGACACCAAGGTGTCCCCAAGGTATGCTTGACACCACAGTATATCCGAGGTATGTTTGAAACCACAGTGTATATATCTATCAGTGTGTAATACTTGACACCAGTGTATCCAAGGCTTGAGATCACAGTGTACCCAAGGTATGCTTGACATCACAGTGTATCCAGGGCTTGAGATCACAGTGTACCCAAAGTCTGCTTGATACCACAGTGTACCCAGGGCTAGAGATCACAGTGTACCCAAGGTCTGCTTGATATCACAGTGTATCCAAGGTATGCTAGACATCACAGTGTATCCGAGTAATGCTTGACACCACAGTGTATCCGAGGTACGCTTGACATCACAGTGTATCCAAGGTATGCTTGACATCACAGTGTACCCAAGGTACACTTGAAATCATAGTGTATCCGAGGTATGCTTGACATCACAGTGTATCCGAGGTATGCTTGACATCACAGTGTACCCGATGTATGCTTGACATCACAGTGTATTCAAAGGTGAGCTTGACATCACATTGTACGCAAGGTACACTTGACATCATAGTGCATCCGAGATCTGTTTGACATCACAGGGTATCCAAGGTCTGTTTGACCCCAAAGGGTATCCAAGGCAAGCTTGACATCACAGTGTACTCGAGGTACGATTGACATCACAGTGTATGTGAGGTATGCTTGACATCACAGTGTATGTGAGGTATGCTTGACATCACAGTGTATGTGAGGTATGCTTGACATCACAGTGTACCCAAGGTATGCTTGACATCACAGTGTATCCAAGGTCTGTTTGACCCCACTGTGTATCCAAGGTAAGCTTGACATCACAGTGTACTCGAGGTACGATTGACATCACAGTGTATCTGATGTATGCTTGACATCACAGTGTATGTGAGGTATGCTTGACATCACAGTGTATGTGAGGTATGCTTGACATCACAGTGTACCCAAGGTATGCTTGACATCACAGTGTATCCGATGTATGCTTGGCATCACAGTGTATCCGAGGTATGCTTGACATCACAGTGTATCCAAGGTATGCTTGACATCACAGTGTACCCAAGGTATGCTTGACATCACAGTGTATCCGATGTATGCTTGACACCACAGTGTATCCGAGGTATGCTTGACATCACAGTGTATGTGAGGTATGCTTGACATCACACTGTATCCAAGGTATGCTGTACACCGCAATTGACTTGGGTATGCTTGACATCACGCTGTATCCAAGGTATGCCTGACATCACAGTGTACCCAAGTTATGCTTGATATCACAGTGTACCGAAGTATTTTTGATACCACAGTGTATTCAAGGTACGCTTGACACCAAAGGGTATCCGAGGTATGTTTGACATCACAGTGTATCCGAGGTATGCTAGACATCACAGTGTATCCGAGTAATGCTTGACACCACAGTGTCTCTGAGGTACACTTCACATCACACTGTATGTTAGTTATGCTTGACATCACACTGTATCCAAGGTATGCTTTACACCACAATGTATCTGGGGTATGCTTGACATCACGCTGTATCCGAGGTATGCTCGACATCACAGTGTCTTCAAGGTATGCTTGACATTACAATGTACGCAAGGAATGCTTGATATCACCGTGTAACGAAGTATGCTTGACACCTAAGTGTATTTAAGGTACGCTTGACATCACAGTGTATCCGATTTTTGCTAGACATCACAGTGTATCCGAGTAATACTTGACACCATAGTGTATCCGAGGTACGCTTGACATCACAGTGTATCCAAGGTATGCTTGACATCACCGTGTATCCAGGGTATGCTTGTCACCACAGTGTATCCTAGGTATGCTTGACATCACAGGGTATCCGAGGTACGCTTGATATTACAGGGTATCCAGGGTATGCTTGACACCACAGTGTATCCAGGGTATGCTTGTCACCACAGTGTATCCTAGGTATGCTTGACATCACAGTGTATCCAAAGTTTTGCTTGACATCACCGTGTATCTGAGGTATTCTTGACATCACAGTGTATCCAAGGTATGCTTGACATCACATTGTATCCAAGGGATGCTGGACATCACAGTGTATCCAAGGTATGCTTGACATCACAATGTATCCGAGGTATGCTTGACATCACAGTGTATCCAAGGTTTGCTTGACATCACAGTGTATCCGTGGTACCCTTGACATCACAGTGTATTGAAGGTATGCTTGACATCACAGTGTATCCGAGGTATTTTTGACATCACAGTGTATCAGAGGTATGCTTGACATTACAGCTTACGTGAGGTATGCTTGACATCACGGTGTATCTGAGGTACATGTATGCTTGAAACCACAGTGTATCAGAAGTATGATTGAAACTACAGTGTATCTAAAGTATGACTGACACCACAGTGTATCCGAGGTATGCTTGAAACTACAGTGTATCAAAGGTATGATTGGAACCACAGTGTGACCAAGGTATGATTGACACCACCGTGTATTTAAGGTATATCAGTGAGGTGAGATGAGGTGAAATTGGGTTTAACATCGCGTCGAGGTTTATTGCACTTATTTAGCGACGTGCATGCACGTGTGTTTGTGTGGCTGCTTGTACTAGTCAGGACTGATGCCGATTTATAGTGCTAGCTGAGATACCATGCCGCAGTTTAACACGAATGCCCCACTCAGACACAGTATACTGACTCCGAGCCGACCAGTCCTTGTTTTAGCCCCTCAATGCCGAGCGCCAGACAGGGTAACAACAAGTACCATCTTTTAACGTCTTTTGGTATGACGCGGCCCGGGATCGAACCGCGGACCTTCCGCTCTCCGGGCGGACTCTCTACCACTAGACCACGGAGGCGGTCTAAGGTATCATGATACATCCAGTGTGTCAGTGTTATAGTTGATACCACAGTGTTCCCAGGGTACATCCCAGTGTTCAATATTTGACACCATTGTGTATTCAAGGTATAATTCTAGAAAAATCTCTCAGTGTATCAGTACCAGTGTGTAATAATTGACACAAGCGTATATTCAAAGTACAATTGTGTAATAACTTACATTACGGTTATTCAAGGCAGCAATTGCAATGTATAATGATTGACACAACACCTTATTCAAAATATTAATGTGTAATAATTACATCACAGTGTGTAGGAGGCATCATTGTATATTAATGAACATCACATTGTTTTCAAAATACCATCCTATAATGACTGACAGTGCATTCAAGGTGCAATTGTGTAATAACTGATATCACAGAGTATCCAATGTATCAGTGTTGAGACATTAGAATTGTCAGCTTTAGCGACGTGTTATGGCCTTGATGCTAATCCTTCATTGTGTCCAAAACACCATCGTATAATGACTGGCATCAGTGTATCCAATGTGCCTTTGTGTAATAACTGATATCACAGAGTATCCAATGTATCAGTGCTTACCAACTGACACCAGAATGTATCCAATGTATCAGTGTTGAGACATTAGGATTGTCAGGTTTATGGACGTGTTATGGCCTTGATGCTAATCCTTCATTGTGTCCAAAACACCATCGTATAATGACTGGCATCAGTGTATCCAATGTGCCATTGTGTAATAACTGATATCACAGAGTATCCAATGTATCAGTGTTGAGACATTAGGATTGTCAGGTTTATGGACGTGTTATGGCCATGATGCTGATCCTTCATTGTGTTCGAAATACCATCGTATAATGACTGGCATCAGTGTATCCAAGGTGCCATTGTGTAATAACTGATATCACAGAGTATCCAATGTATCAGTGTTGAGACATTAGGATTGTCAGGTTTATGGACGTGTTATGGCCATGATGCTAATCCTTCATTGTGTTCGAAATACCATCGTATAATGACTGACAGTGCATTCAAGGTGCAATTGTGTAATAACTGATATCACAGAGTATCCAATGTATCAGTGCTTACCAACTGACACCAGAATGTATCCAATGTATCAGTGATGAGACATTAGAATTGTCAGGTTTATGGACGTGTTATGGCCTTGATGCTAATCCTTCATTGTGTTCGAAATACCATCGTATAATGACTGGCATCAGTGTATCCAAGGTGCCATTGTGTAATAACTGATATCACAGAGTATCCAATGTATCAGTGCTGAGACATTAGAATTGTCAGCTTTAGCGACGTGTTATGGCCTTGATGCTAATCCTTTATTGTGTTCGAAATACCATCGTATAATGACTGGCATCAGTGTATCCAAGGTGCCATTGTGTAATAACTGATATCACAGAGTATCCAATGTATCAGTGTTGAGACATTAGGATTGTCAGGTTTATGGACGTGTTATGGCCATGATGCTAATCCTTCATTGTGTTCGAAATACCATCGTATAATGACTGGCATCAGTGTATCCAAGGTGCCATTGTGTAATAACTGATATCACAGAGTATCCAATGTATCAGTGCCCACCAACTGACACCAGAATGTATCCAACGTATCAGTGCTGAGACATTAGAATTGTCAGCTTTAGCGACGTGTTATGGCCTTGATGCTAATCCTTCATTGTGTTCGAAATACCATCGTATAATGACTGGCATCAGTGTATCCAAGGTGCCATTGTGTAATAACTGATATCACAAGAGTATCCAATGTATCAGTGTTGAGACATTAAAATTGTCAGCTTTAGCGACGTGTTATGGCCTTGATGCTAATCCTTCATTGTGTCCAAAACACCATCGTATAATGACTGGCATCAGTGTATCCAAGGTGCCATTGTGTAATAATTGATATCACAGAGTATCCAAGGTATCAGTGTTGAGACATTAGAATTGTCAGCTTTAGCGACGTGTTATGGCCTTGATGCTAATCCTTCATTGTGTTCGAAATACCATCCTATAATGACTGGCATCAGTGTATCCAAGGTGCCATTGTGTAATAACTGATATCACAGAGTATCCAATGTATCAGTGTTGAGACATTAAAATTGTCAGCTTAAGCGACGTGTTATGGCCTTGATGCTAATCCTTCATTGTGTCCAAAACACCATCGTATAATGACTGGCATCAGTGTATCCAATGTGCCTTTGTGTAATAACTGATATCACAGAGTATCCAATGTATCAGTGCCCACCAACTGACACCAGAATGTATCCAACGTATCAGTGCTGAGACATTAGAATTGTCAGCTTTAGCGACGTGTTATGGCCTTGATGCTAATCCTTCATTGTGTTCGAAATACCATCGTATAATGACTGGCATCAGTGTATCCAAGGTGCCATTGTGTAATAACTGATATCACAAGAGTATCCAATGTATCAGTGTTGAGACATTAAAATTGTCAGCTTTAGCGACGTGTTATGGCCTTGATGCTAATCCTTCATTGTGTCCAAAACACCATCGTATAATGACTGGCATCAGTGTATCCAAGGTGCCATTGTGTAATAATTGATATCACAGAGTATCCAAGGTATCAGTGTTGAGACATTAGAATTGTCAGCTTTAGCGACGTGTTATGGCCTTGATGCTAATCCTTCATTGTGTTCGAAATACCATCCTATAATGACTGGCATCAGTGTATCCAAGGTGCCATTGTGTAATAACTGATATCACAGAGTATCCAATGTATCAGTGTTGAGACATTAAAATTGTCAGCTTAAGCGACGTGTTATGGCCTTGATGCTAATCCTTCATTGTGTCCAAAACACCATCGTATAATGACTGGCATCGGTGCATTCAAGGTGCAATTGTGTAATAACTGATATCACAGAGTATCCAATGTATCAGTGTTGAGACATTAGGATTGTCAGGTTTATGGACGTGTTATGGCCTTGATGCTAATCCTTCATTGTGTTCGAAATACCATCGTATAATGACTGGCATCAGTGTATCCAAGGTGCCATTGTGTAATAACTGATATCACAGAGTATCCAATGTATCAGTGCTTACCAACTGACACCAGAATGTATCCAATGTATCAGTGCTGAGACATTAGAATTGTCAGGTTTAGCAAGTGTTATGGCCTTGATGCTAATCCTTCAATGAGTGAAAGTGAAACTGAAGAAACTTTGGGAATTATGTGGTTGACGAGGAACCTTTGGATGATTCAGGTTTGGTAATGCTGGTGGAAGAAAAATCAGAAAATCTTAAACTGACTTAGCTGGAAATAGAATAAGGAATTAAAAAGAAAGAAAGAATTAACACTGAACTAATTATAGTTTCAAAAAGAAATAGAGGAGACATAATTCAGAATGAGGGAGATGGACTCGCAATATAGTCATTTCTGAAAATGTATCAAAATTATTAACTAGTATTGTCAGATTTGTCCCTGAACTGTTGACAATTCGTTTCGGCATTTGTGAAAGTGGCAACAAATTTAAAGTAGCATAAATCGCAAGTTATTGCAAAGTGTATCAAAAGGCAAATTTTCAAAAGACTATTTGAAGCGCTATCAGTTGGTGAAAAAGGC
This sequence comes from Haliotis rufescens, assembly GCF_023055435.1. Lineage (NCBI taxonomy): Eukaryota > Metazoa > Mollusca > Gastropoda > Lepetellida > Haliotidae > Haliotis > Haliotis rufescens. Next base: position 6,360,393 of record NW_025963935.1, read on the forward strand.
ATACAGGCCAACATTACATTTCTTACACTTAAACGTGTGTTATCCATCGTGTACTCATCGACACATCGGTGTATCCATGGTACCACTGTGTACTACTGGCACATCAGTGTATCCAAGGTACAATCGTGTACTCATTGAAACCACAGTGTATCCAAGTTACCACTGTGTACTCATTGAAACCACAGTGTATCCAAGTTACCATCGTGTACTAAATGACATCACGCTGTATCCAAGGTACTATCGTGTACTAACTGACGACGCAGCGTATCCAAGTTACCATCATGTACTAATTGACAACACAATCTTTCCAAGGTATCGGAGTATGCTACTTTAAAACACAGTATATCAAAGGCATCAGTTTGCACTACATTCCTGAATCGAGGACACAAATGAATCAGGGCTTGAGCTACTTGATCATATGATTGTCCAGCCCGGTCTAGTGTACTATGCCATAATGGCGGAAGAAAATGTTAAACAAAAGTCACTCATGACCCTTTCGAAAGTTTATGAGTGAATCAATTTTTTGCAGTATTTCTGTTATTGTACAGGCCTCACACGATGTATGCATGCCAGGAGATAATCCTGATTGTTCGTTAAACAAATGGGATACCCAATCGACTTCTTGTCTCAAAGAATTATGCACACAAGGTATATTAATCAGCCAGACAATGACAGCTGGCTGAACGTTATGTTAATATCTAGGGATGATACATTCACAAAAAGACCATCATTGTCTTATAGAACAGATCCTTTGGCAGTGAGAAGATTCACAATTGCAGTATTTCCAGTCTGTTTTGCATAATCAAGGGCAGTCTTTCCCTCTTTGTCCTCTATTCCTGGAACTGTACATTTCTCCAAAATCTACTTCACAGATTTACAATTTTCCCTGTGGGCCGCATTATGAAGAGCTGTTTTCCCCTCTCGGTCCTGTTCAGATGGATCAGCACCTGATAGCAAGAGCGTCTCAACATAGTCAGTACACCGATCTTCAGTTGCAAGGGCTGCACAATGAAGTACCGTCCTGCCTTGCCCATCTCTTTGATTAGGGTTGGCACCTCTGTTTAATATCAGCTTAATATTGACTGTACTTCCTCTTTGTGCTGCATAGTGGAGAGCCGTCTTGTCGCAGAAACTTTTTAAATTCAAATCAGAGGCATGTTCCAAGAGAAGCTTAGCAGTAACACAGTTCCTTCCTGTCACAGCATAGTGGAGAGGTGACATTCCTTGCTGATCTCGTACATTTGGATCAGTGCCTTGATTTAGGAGTAATGTAACATTTTTCACCTGTTCATGTTCTGCTGCACAGTGAAGAGCTGTCTTGCCATGTACATCTTTTATTGATGAAACAGCTTCTGCGTCTTGGAGGAACTTTACAGACTCACTGTTGGGTAATTGTGACAAATAATGTAGAGGAGTTTTGCCCTGTGTGTCTTGCTTGCATGGGTCAGCACCTTCGGCCATCAGCATAGCAATACACGCACTGCTTTGATTCACTGCTGAATAGTGAAGGGCAGTTTTTCCATCTCGATCTTGTATGCTTTGGTCACTTCCTTTCTCTAAGAGAAGTTGAACACGTTCCCTACTTTTTGTCTCAGCTGCATAATACAATGCTGTTTTTCCATGATCATCTTGTAAATCCGGAAAAGCATCCTTATCTAGAAGAAGCTTAATGCTCTCGTCAGTCATACTGAACTCTGCATAGTGGAGTGGTGTTTTGCCAAATTAATCCTTGACACATGGATCCACCCATTTAAGCATCAATAGCTTTAAGTTACCACTGCAGCCTTTCTCTGCTTCTAAGTGGAGAGCTGTCCTACCGTGTGCATCTGTCACACTGGGGTCAGCATCTTGCTCCAAAAGTACCTCGGTATTGTCACTATTTCTGTTTTCAGCTGCATAAAGCAGAGGTGTTTTTCCTAGGAGATCCTTTTTACATGGGTTGCTACCTACCTCTAAGAGAAGCGTAGTACTTTCATTGCTGTTATTTCCTGCAGCGTAATGTGGTGGTGTTTTGCCCCCGTGATCTGTTACATTCGTATCTGCTACTTCCTTTTGAAGAAGTTTAACAATGTCAGCATTATTAATTGCTGATGCATAATGAAGTGCTGTCTTGCCTTGATGATCTTTCAAATTGATATCGATCCCAGCCTCAAGTAATAACTTTACGCTGTCAGCATTTCCACATTCAACTGCACAGTGGAGAGCTGTTTGGCCAGACGAATCCCTTAAGCATGGATTGATGCCTTTCTCCAGGAAAAGCTTAAGGTTATCACTGTTTGAACTTTGTGCTGCATAATGCAGTGGCGTCCTGCACTTTTCATCCTGGACATGTTCATTTACATTTTGTGCCAAAAGAAGTTTTAAACAATCGCCGTTGTTGTGCAATGCTGCACGATGGAGTGGAGTTACGCCCCATTTATCGCTTAAACATGGATCAGCTCCTCTCTCCAGAAGTAACTTAACACTGGCACAATTGCGGCTATCAACTGCATATAACAATGCACCTTTTCCAAGTCCATCTTGAATGCAAGGGTCAGCACCTTTATCTAACAGCAGTTTCAGAACATCAGTTGTCAGCTCAGATGCACAGTGAAGGGCGGTTTTGCCCCTTAGATCTTGAATCTGCAGATCAATGGGTGTTTCTAGCAAAAGCTTTATATTGTCAATCCTTCCTCTTTCTGTTGCATAGTGCAGGGCTGTTTTCCCCAGGGCATCTTGAAGACATGGATCACTTCCTGCTACAAGTAGCAATTTGACATTGTCACTGCATCTTCCTTCTACAACGTAGTGTAAGGCACTCTTTCCATCATTGTCCTTAATAGTTGGATCAGCACCTGCTTGCAATAGTGTGTTCAATAGTCCTATCTGTTTTTCCGCTGCACAGTGCAGTACCGTTTGGCCATTTGAATCTTGATCATTTGGGTCAAGACCTTTACCCAGTAGCATTTTAGTTATGTCATCTAAAGTTCTGGCATGAATTGAGACAACAAATATATTATGCAAAAGAAAAAACAGAAGGTTGTATTTATGTCCATCTTTGTCTATCTGATTTACACTAAGCCCTCTTTCTAGCAGGAAAGACAGCAGCTCCTCATCTCCAGTCTCCAGAGATGAGATTACTGCTGGAAATGCAGCTGTTCTTCCACAGTTGTCTTCTTTTTGCAAAAAGTCCTCTCTGAGGTCCAGAATATATTGCATTTTCTCAATAGTGTCAATCGGTGATCTTGCAGCCTTGTGAAGCACTGTCTCTCCGGTGACATCTGTCACGTCAATTGAAGCACCCGACTCGTGCAGAAATTTTAATACGTCAATATCAGCATTCCTACAAGCAACAAGAATGGCACGTTTGCAGATCTGATATTCATCCATGCTTGCAGAAAAGTTAGATACAATGTCATCAACATCTACATTGACATCAGCTCCATTCCTAAGCAGAAACTTCACTGTTGCAAGGTCACCACCTTCAGCTGCTCTGTAGAGGATTGTCTTGTTGTCTTCATCTACACCTTTGATATCACTGCCTGCCTTCACTAACGCGTTTACTATGTCCATGTTTGGACTGCACAGACTTTCCAACCATAACATCGGAATACACCCACGGACGTTTGTAATATCTACAGGTGCATGCTTTCCAATCAACATCTTCACACACTCGACTTGATTATGTTTGGCGGCCAGGTGCAGTGGCGTATTTCCATCTTCATCTTGGACACCCACTGGAACTCCTCTGTCAAGCAGCAGTCGAACACACCCTGTATTACCATGCTTAGCAGCTGTAAAAAGTAAGGACGTGCTCATATGATGTATCTCCTCCTGACTGTTTTCAACAAGCTCCAGCAACTCCTGCAAACACAATTCTACACCATATGCTGCTGCTTGCTGTAGAGCAGTCGGATAATACTCCTCCCTACTAAACGGGTCAATCTTTTGGGAACGTATGTTCATCACGTTCACCCCATGAGCCTGAATGAGCTTGATGGCTGTAGTATCCAAATGGGTTGCCGCTAACAATGTCAGATGACCAAAGTCAACATGACACCCAGTGTCAAGAAGAATGGTAATTATCTCGCTCATGTGTCTCATGTTGTATGGCTGATACTCAGGTGATCTGTAGCCAGCACTCAGTTCTTTGAATAATTGCGCCAAACAGTGTCTGAATACTGCCTGGCTTCTCACGTGATCCCTTAACCGTTTAACAACAAACTCCACAACAAAAACATTTCCATATAAAACAGCCACTTTGAAAAAGTTGTCAAGATTGGGTATTGAATTCCATGAGAACCTTTCTTCTAACTCTGATTCAGTGGATACTGGGTCTGCTTTTGACATCAAGACACATTTACACACGATATCAGAAATATCCCTGTCCATAAGCCTTGACATACAGAGAGCTCTGAAGCAAGATGCATTTGGCTTCAACCCAAAATCAAGGAGAGTCTTGACGAGAACACTGTCGCCAACAAAGATTGCACAAGGCAAACACTCCTGTAAAACGTCCTTTTCATAGAGGTCAAGCCGCTGTGAAAATATGTGTGTTGTTAAAACATTCAAATGTTTCAGTACAATAAAAGATAGAAGATATTCAACCTTAAATATTTCCATTTGTTCAATTCCATGCGAGAATACATTACAACAGATCTGTACTTTATTGTTCAATTTCTGTTGCAAAATTCTGTTCATTTTGCTTTCAAGTGTCCACTTATGAAGCAAATTTTGAATGAATACTTCATCTTTAAGAGATGGGTGGTCAACGATTTGTCGTGAGGTTTCAGGTGTCAGTAGTATGTCTGTGACTCGATCAGCTAGCATTCCATAATTCTCCTCTGTAAGATGCAACGCCAAATCTTTATCACATTCATTTTGTTTTGTTTTGACAAGCTCAACGAGCATTTGCACAGAACCTGTTTTGATACAAATGTCTGGATATGTTTTGGATAGACTGACGAAAACGGAATCAAAAATGGATTGATGCTGAAACACAAATCCATTTTCACTGTGATCTAAATAGATACCACAAAGAGATTCTGCCTTGTGTCTGATATTGGCCAGACTAGGATATGAAACTAAATTTGGACAGATATCCTTCACAATCTGCAAGGTTTCTTGGAATTCCTGTGTACCCTGCCTAGTGAGTAGTTCACATTTTTCTAGACATCCTCGTTTCAGCAACACCAGCAGCAGAACAAGATACCCTAGTCCATCACTTTCCTGTAACCTGTCTACCTCCTCCATGATGTAATCAGTTGGCTTCAGGAAGAACTTCACGCCTTTACTCTGTGCCTGCTTACTGCCAGCAAAATACTTACAACACTGAGGAAAACCAATACTTGAGCCTGAACTTGCAATCTGTTCCATATCTTTCATCGAGAAATTGGTTCTGTTTTGACAAATGATCTTCAGCATCTTCTTTTTTTCATTTGGTCGGAGAGAATACTTCCCGTCATCAATCGTCATATGTGTGGCATTCTTCATCAAATGGTAATTCTGTAGTTGTCGCTCACACTGTGCACTGATCTCTGGTCTGGATGTTATGATCAGGTAAATATGACCAGCTTCTACGGATGGCCACATTATACTAAATAACCGTGACCATTCATCTGCAGTCGATTCAACAAAGCTGCTTGAACCAAAGATGTTATCTATCATTGCAATGTATTTGCATTTTCCCTGCCCTCTTCTTTGTGGTATTAGCTTCCATTCTTCAGCTGATGTTAATACAAGCGGTGTTCTTCCTTCCTGCTTGGCTAACGCTGATAGGAGTCTCTTGCCTAGTCTTGACTTACCAGAACCAGATCTCCCTTTGATGAAGATAATACCATGTTGTTTAAGCAGTTTCAGTGCCGATCTCTCAAAGAAGGTGGAGACATATTCTGTATGGTCATGGCTGATTAATGCTTTGCTTGACTCTGGAATGAAACAGGAGCAGCGTTATAATCCTTATGGCAGATACGGCTACAGATATGTCAACTTCATCCTCTTCCTTCACAGGAATTCATGGCGGTTACAAACTATCTATTTTCCTACCTCATGTATTCAACGAGGTCGAAGGCTGACAAAGCAATGAACCGATCACCCAGATCTACATTTATTTGCAATACAGTCAAGTCTCAATAATCTGACACTCCGTAATCCGACAATCGGCTTTATCCGGCACTTATGATTGTAACCGATTAAATCAGTGCTATTAAGACCCGTTAATCCGAGAGTCTCGCACTCCAACACACCAAATTTGCACCAAATTACCGAAATCAGTCATTTATCAGCCTCGTTAATCCGACACAGTGATCAGCATACATCATCTGCCCGCGAGTACACAGCCGGTGTCTTAAGCTTTGCAGTACCAGTTTCAAACTTAGGACTTCCAAACATTCCAGATTATGTTTTTTAAAGCATTTTTAAAAAGTCACAGAGTTTTGTGTTGAGCTTTAGAGGTTGCATGATTAAAAAACACATATGAATATTTCATTTTTATTATATGTTTGTATCATTATCTATCGTGTAGTTGTCCGATTGTCGATCACGAACGTTGCTACTACTTAATTTCGTTTATCCGACAAACTCGTTAATCCGACATAATCATATGCAACCAACCATGTCGGATTAACGGGGCTTGACTGTATATAACAGTTAAATACTGGGGAGTTACAACTACAATATTACTATGGGACAATGCCTATGGGACAATGCCTATGGGACAATGCCTATGGAACAATGCCTATGGGACAATGCCTATGGAACAATGCCTATGGGACAATGCCTATGGAACAACGCCTATGGGACAATGCCTATGGGACAATGCCTATGGGACAATGCCGATGGAATAAGTAACAGACATGAGGCAAAACGTAGAATCATGACATCGCCTGTGTATTTGTATAACCTTTGGGAAAAAATTAAAAGCGTTGCCTTACCACAGATGTTGACAAAACGTCTGTCTGAAAAAGAAAATCATGTGACATTTATGTACATATTTTCTTAGGAAGTATATGTAGTTATGTGTGAATTTAAATCTTAACTCACTCACTCGTATGTATATGCCCTTAAAGAGGATGAGGGGCGGTCAGGTAGCCTAGTGGTTGAAGTGGTCGCTCGTCAGGCCGAAAACCCGGGTTCGATTCCCGACATGGGTACAATGTGTGAAGCCCATTTCTGGTGTCCAACGCCGTGATATTGCTGGAATATTGCTAAAAGCGGCGTAAAACCATATTCACTCACTCACTTCAAGAGGATGAGAAGTTGTCCCCTGACAACAATAGTCGTTGCTGAATTGATAAAAGGAAAATTGCATGGGAACGTTATTGGCATTTAGAAATGCTATGCTCTTTATTGTTCAATGTGAGTTCAGGGCAGAATACATGTCGCATAGACTGACGGGATCATATCTGGAAGGTGATAAATTAACATCTTGTAAAACAAGACACGGTGTACTGATCTTTTATCGAATCCAAGATTCGCCCTGATTATACTCATCAGCTCAATATGGATACCGACCCGTGAAGATCCGGGGTAGAATAGGTCTTCAGCAACCCATGCTTGCCGTGAAAGGTTAATATGCTTGTCGTAAAAGGCGACTAACGGATCGGGTCGTCAGGCTCGCTGACTTGGTTGATGCATGTCATCGATCCCAATTGCGTGGATCGATGCTTATGATATCAATCACTGGATTGTCTGGTCCAGACTCGATTATTTACAGACCGCCGTCATATAGCTGGAATATTGCTGAGTGCGGCGCTAAACTACAAACCAACCAACCAACAAGCATAACGATACCGGTATGCCTGTGGTTCTGTTCTCCCGAGTTAAACCGAGATGCCTAAAACATTTCATTCGTTCACCGTACATGTACTGGTTTTACATACAAGAAATTCACCCCGATGAACAAATGGTTCCAAAATTCAGCATATGTAACTAGGACGAAAAATATGTTTCATGATTTTGAAAAAAAAATTCTTAACTTAATAAGAACATGACATGTTTGAGAAAAACAAAGGTTGCATTTTCAGCAGTCTCTCACCAGCACCACCTTGTACGGCCATCGCCCAGCCTCCTTACTTCTCTAGAACTGTAGTGCTTTACTTTCAGCTGTCAAATAAATACATATGATATCATTTAAGATGAATAATGTGCTCAGTGTGTGTTCCTAATTCTGTGATTAATACTTCTTTTAGCAAACAAGGGATTCGAACCAGGACATGGTGTGTACCAGGTGGCCAGTGAATGTTAAGAAATCTTCTACCATACAAGATATTCGAACGAGGTCAGTGTATGCACGAGGTGTGATGGTACCAAATATACCCCTTTCTGACCAGACCCGTGAAGATTCCGGGGTAGAATAGGTCTTCAGCAAACCCATGCTTGCCGGCGACTATGATTGTCGTAAAAGGCGACTAACGGGATCGGGTGGTGAGGCTCGCTGACTTGGTTGATACGTGTCATCGGTCCCAATTGCGTGGATCGATGCTCATGATATTAATCACTGGATTGTCTGGTCCAGACTCGATTATTTACAGACCGCCGTCATATAGCTGGAATATTGCTGAGTGCGGCGTTAAACAACAAAGCAACCAACCAACCTTTCTGACCAATCTCGTTTCCTCCAATGGCAACAATGATCACACATGATTCGTATAACGTGGTGATATAAATTAAGGAAGAACGCAAACAATCAACAAATACCAATATAATAGACACACATGCAGATACAGGCACAACCTGGTGCAGCGTCTGGAGCCAGTCACCACTTGACACTCACTATTTGTGTACACATGTCTTTCATTATTCAAAACGGGGGGCCCAGTCGTCTAAGGCGCCGCGATTCGCTGTGCAGAGTTGCGTCCCTTGGGCACGCCAGAAACCTATGATTGTGGGTTCGAATCCCGGCTCGCCCCGATTATGTTTCTAGGTTTGTCAGCACCATACCCCTGCTCGTGGGTTTCACCGAAGTGGTAAACGTCCGAGACCTGCATCACTTCGGGCTTTCCTCCCACTCTAAGCTGACACGCCGTGATATAACTGGAATACTGTTAAAACGGCGTTAATCCCAACTCACTCACTCATTATTCAAAACGTTATCGTTTCTCGTTTGCTTAGTTTTAGACAAAGACGAATGACCATAACGCTTTAGAGTTGAGAGCGAGTCTGTAACGTGGGAAACGGACGCCTTGGAACTCTCAGTTGTGAAGTCCTGCTCTGTCATGTGGCAGAGTTGAGGAAATAGATTGTGAATATTGGTATCTGAATATTTAAAGCCCGCTTCATTTAGTTTTGGCAGCTGTATACCTGTTTATATTATATAAATCAATGTCAAAAACAGTTCGGAATAAGGTATAACTTCAGGTTTTTTTTCATGACGACGTTGTCATTGTATCACGGACAGCTTGAGCATTCCGGGGTAAGTCATATTTCAGTTACATGTTACCTTGTTCATGTTAATCAACAACTTGTTTGGGGCGGTCGGGTAGCCTAGTTGTTAAAGCGTTTGCTCGAAGACCCGGGTTCGATTCCCGACATGGGTACAATGTGTGAAGCCCATTTCTGGTGTCCCCCGCCGTGATATTCCTGGAATATTGCCAAAAGCGGCGTAAAACCATACTCTCTCGCTCACTCACTCACTCACTCACTCAATCAATCACTCAATCAATCAATCAACAACTTGTGGTTTATACATTTATATATTTATAAACAGACAGATCTTACCTATATAAATTAAAAAATGGTATTCCTAGACAGAAGGTCCCCGTGTACAGCGTCATTAGGGTTGACAGAACACGTGGCTGCGCATATCAGGGTGATAACTGGGTATTTTGTGAACGCAACAGTCAACAAACGTGGGTGTTTTAGGACACAGTGCCCATACAACACTACTATTACCCTTTCATTTCCTATGGACAAATGAATTAAAGATAGAGCACTCATCATGCACTTAATTAAATGCGGCTATAGACATACATGTTTCGAAAACGATTGGATCTGCAGCGAGTTTTAACAGCAATATGCGTTATCAGAGTTACCTCCCTTAGCACCGCTAGTCACAGTCTACACACAAGGGCACTCTTGTTACTCCGTCCGTCAGCGGAATAAGCAGATCGGACGGAAAGGAATAATTCAGCTCTATTGTTCAAATATGAAATTTACAAACTTTACTGAATTATCCGAGTTCATATGCCCCCATGATGTATGATTCTGTTGTTGCTTTAAGAATCGCTGTATGAACATTACTATGTATGAGATGCTGTACGAAAAAAAAAGGTGGAATAAAAAAAAAATTTAAAAAAAATAATTTTTTTTTTACAAACTTATATGAGTCGTAAGTACTTTGCGACTAAATTTAAAATGAAATGTATTTTCAATGAAACACACATACGCTCTGCAGGACACGAGATGTATATAATATGGTTTGTTTGAAGATTAATGTAACTGTTGTGTACAGTAACACCTTACAGAAATTACTGCTGGCTTCACGGATCAACAATAAAAACAACAATATAATGTCTCGTCTTGCTCCACACAATGATCAAACCACTACTTCCGGGTTGCGGAATTCATAAGACGTATACAACAACCCCCTCCATACCCACACACGCTTACCTAGACAACACATAATAAGTTCAAACAATCAAACACGCACCCCCCCCCCCCCCCCACACACACACACCTATGTTAGATCCGCCCTTGTAACGTGTCTGCAACTGCACGACACAGACACAAAATATCCCGTTTCCCTCGTCTCTAAGGCTAAGAGGACATATTTACCTGACTACGACAGGCAAGCTGGCAGCCGTGGCTGCATGTCTGTGTCTATATGGACGTCAGCTGCTTCAGCCACCACACAGGGCTCTTCATATCGTCCATGTCCACATCATGATACTTGATTCACGGTCGTCGGTGACAGGAATACGGGTCTATCAAGAGTTTTGAGCATGCAGGTATCTTGTGTGAAGTATACCGACCTGTGAGACGCAATACTGGCACAACCGGATTTCCATGCAACGCCAGGAAGAATTACTTCCCCTGACGGAGTTCATGATTTTACAGCCGCTTTCTCTGGTTACATCTTTTTTTTGTATTTGTGGTACGAAATGCTGGGTTATGCATAAAACACGTTCACTTGTGAAACAAACTATCACATTTACATGACAGTTTGTCACACGCGTACACACACACATGCTCAAACGAACACACACTCACAGGTAGACACACGCTCACACGTACATACACAAGCACACACACACACATACACGTACATAATCAGGCTCACACGTACACACGCAAGCTCACACGTACACACACACGCTCACAGGTACACAATCACGCTCACAGGTACACAATCACGCTCACACGTACACAAACACGCTCACAGGTACACAATCACGCTCACAGGTACACAATCACGCTCACAGGTACACAAACACGCTCACAGGTACACAAACACGCTCACACGTACACAAACACGCTCACAGGTACACACACACGCTCACACGTACACAAACACGCTCACAGGTACACAATCACGCTCACACGTACACAAACACGCTCACAGGTACACACACACGCTCACACGTACACAAACACGCTCACAGGTACACAAACACGCTCACACGTACACAAACACGCTCACAGGTACACAAACACGCTCACACGTACACAAACACGCTCACAGGTACACAATCACGCTCACACGTACACAAACACGCTCACAGGTACACAATCACGCTCACACGTACACACACACGCTCACACGTACACAAACACGCTCACACGTACACAAACACGCTCACACGTACACAAACACGCTCACAGGTACACACACACGCTCACACGTACACAAACACGCTCACAGGTACACAATCACGCTCACACGTACACAAACACGCTCACAGGTACACAATCACGCTCACACGTACACAATCACGCTCACAGGTACACACACACGCTCACACGTACACACGCTCACACGTACACAAACGTTCACACGTACACACGCTCACACGTACACACACACGCTCACAGGTACACATACACGCTCACACGTACACACGCTCACACGTACACAAACGTTCACACGTACACAAACACGCTCACAGGTACACAATCACGCTCACACGTACACAAACACGCTCACATGTACACAATCACGCTCACACGTACACAATCACGCTCACACGTACACACACACGCTCACACGTACACAAACGTTCACACGTACACACGCTCACACGTACACACACACGCTCACACGTACACATACACGCTCACACGTACACACGCTCACACGTACAGACACACGCTCACACACGCTCACGCGTACACATACACGCTCACACCTACACATACACGAACACGCACACACGTACACACACACGTACACACGCTCACACTTACACACGAACACAAACACGCTCACACGTACACACACACACGCTCACACACATGTACACACATGTCTATCGGGTGCTGTTTGGATGCGATGGGAAATTTCATTGTGATTAGATGTTGCGTTCAGATGCAAAACCACGATATTATGAATGTACACCTCAAGGGCAGCTACATCTATATCATTAGTTCCCTTTGTTGTAAGTCGATACAAAGATGATTTCGTGATAAGTCTGTAAGTTCATGACTCTTGAAACGTATTCAAACACAAACAATTCAACAACAGAAGCTGCATCATGGGCCTCCTGTCGCTGAAGGAAAATGGTTCGTTATAAACTTCTGACATTTCAGATTTAGAATTAAGATCAAGGCCGTAGTTAACTTTTTTGGACAGGGGAGGGCAAATATTTGTACAAGTATCACTTGTCCCCAACTTGATTCAAATAAAACTGTTTTCTATAAAAAAAATCTTGGGGGGCAACTGCCCTCCCTGCCCCCCGGATGGCTACAGCATTGAAGATGTTTTGTTCTTGTAGATTGTGATACTTTGGGGACGTAGAGTCATAATTAGCAGATCCTTTACCTTTGATATATATAGAATACTTAACGAGCTCCCGTGTTATACCAATTTTATGAAACGAGTGAATAGTTGTGGTATCTGACGAGCGAAAGCGAGTCAGATACCACAACTTTTCACGAGTTTCATAAAATTGGTTTTACACGGGAGCGAGTTTAGTATTTTATTTATTACTTGCAATTTATAACGTTTTTTGAATTTTACTGTTGAGTATGAATAGGCTGACACCTACATGATCCACGACATAGTCCAATTGAGTTTAACAGAATAATACTTCAAACACGTCAAAAGTTGAAACGTATGAATTTCATACCATACAATGGGTCTACCTTTAGAATTCACAAAATTATCGTAGGGCTAAGACTTTCGCATCTCACATACTTTAACTTAGACCAACGACTGTCGTTGCGCTACAATACGATCGCCTTGTGGAACGGGCCTTGCACCTCAAAGTTTTCAATAACGTCACAATACCCGATGACGTAATTTGTGGAATTTTGATGCAAGATCCATCGGCGAAACAATGCCATGTGACGTCAGCCTAGCAAGAAGGTTGCCGGGGTCATCGAGTGTGCATAAGCTCCTCTCAGTGATCTATCAACTCCACACGCAATGTCGTTGAATAAGCCAAGGGATGTTGAGAGCTTTCAATATTTGTTCGTGAAACGTGTTCCGAGAGTACACAAGCACACGTTTTGGTATTACACAATGTGTAATAAAGATGTATGTTGATTAAACGGGTGATCTCGTCACGGGCAAGTAATAATTCTAATTATATTCCACACTTTGTCAAATGGAGTATGTTTATTTTTTTGGAATAAAATGTTTCCTGATCTTGCGTCTATTCAGTTTCATACATGCACAAGGTGTAGCTCGAGTACTATTGACATTCTTCAAATTATCCCGGGAGGGATATTTATCTAAATAGTTTCAGTGGCAATAGCAATCAATGTATCAGTAAAAGTTTTAATCTAATCCAAATCAAGAATAGAAGTATCATGTTTAGCACAACACAACTATTATCAAGCGTTTGTAAACATCCATTCACATATGGGTACATCCTTTGAGGGACTTGTTATTATAAATAGACAATGGAAAGACTTTAAAAAGAGATGAATCTGATGCAGATTAGTCCATAGCTGGGTATGTACCAGTGGCTGGGTGTAATTTATAAGTACATATTTTACTACCTTCATTTAATAAGCAAAGATTCTGTTTAAGGAGAAAGTCCTCAAGCATTTTACCTTTTCATTACAGCAAGTAGAACCCCATGAAGAATTATGACCATTGCCAACGAGTAAGAAGGGCTTTTAAGTTTATCAAGATATTTAACGTGAAGCGTTGGTGACGGTGCGATATATAATGAATAGAGTGTAAAAGCAATTTTGGAAGTTAAAACGCCAGTCGATTGAAGATCGGTAGGTTGTTTTTGTACTTGGACATTTGTAGACGATGCTTGCATGGAAACAGAGGATGCACTGTTCGTTTGAAAGAGAAAGATATGCCGGACTGTCGTATTTGACCCATGTACAATCTGGCTGATGCAAGGATTAAATGTTGGTCCTGCAGAAGAAGTACCAGCAGCTATCTTTCGTGCATCAACGTATCGAATATTCTGTTCTGATTTCATCCGTTGCACAGCTGACTCAGTTTTAAACACAAGGTGCCATGTGTGATTCCGTGCAATTAAAACATTTTGTCAGAGCTTCAAAAGTATAGTCTTCATAGCTTCGACATCCACATCGATGACAGACAACAATGTTTTAGCCTGAATTGGTACCATGAACAAACTTTTGGCAATTAATGCAGTCGATTGGACAAAGTATAACTAAATCAATCCTCATTACGTCCCATCTGATCCCATAGATGCTCGACTGGATTCAGGTTTGGGCGTGGAGAAGGCCAAGGCAAAGTCTCAATGGCGTTTATTTTTCTTGAGATGGTTAGTCACAGCTTGTGACTAAATCAAGTTTATAATTAAAAGAGCAACAACCCCAAACCCCCAATAAACCACCACCACATGCCACTGTTTCCTGGATGATAAGCTGATGATAAGATGTTCCCATTCCCCTCCAGACACCAGGCCAAACGGCCCCACATTTGTTGAGGTGAGAGAAGAGAACGTCCTATTGGTCCTCTGGCCCGTGAGGACACGGGGTAGGATAGGTCTTCAGCAACCCATGCTTGCCGTAAAAGGCGTCTATGCTTTGTCCTAAGAGGCGACTGACGGGATCAGATGGTCAGGCTCGCTGACTTGGTTGATGCATGTCATTGATCCTAATTGCGTGGATCGATGCTCATGTTGCCAATCACTGTATTGTCTGGTCCAGGTTCGATTACTTACAGACCGTCGTCATACAGTTGGAATATTGCTGAGTGCGGCGTTAAACAACAAACAAACAAATAAACAAATATTAGTCCTCTGGTTCTTAATCCCGCTGCATTCAGAGGACGTCTGATGGTGCTAAGGTACACTCTGCTTTGGATGTGCCAGTGATGACGAAGGACAGTGCAAGTTGCCTTTACATTTAAACATTTACCTCATTAACCTGATTTACCCGATTTACCTGTTTCACCCGATTTACCTGATGTACCTGATTAATCCGATTTACCCGATTTACCTGATATACCCGATTTACCTGATTTAGACGTTTTTCCCGATTAATCCGATTTACCCGATTTACCCGATTTACCTGTTTTACCTCCGAATACGTCGCCGAAAACAACGCCACTGGTGCCAAAGTTTTATTCTCTGAGACAACCAGAACATACATTAAAAACATACCAGTAATGACTAGTTCCAGGTGTCGGTTTCATATGGTTTATTCGGCAAAGGTGTAGCATACGTAATAGAACATTCTTCGTTGAAGCAACACCGCTGTGGTTTTCGTTAACTATACAATCTAGATAAAGAAGCTATGGGATCAACTTGAACGTAGAGGTCACTAGTAGGGTTGACAAGGTTCTCTGGTTTCTATTACAACCTTTCAAACATATGCAAATTCAATAATATTGATTTTAAACCGTGAATGACACTAAACTCCACACAACGGAAACTATCATGAAATAATAACTGTATATTATACTACTGCATTCATGTCAATATCATTAAGGGGCGGTCGGGTAGCCTACTGGTTAAAGCGTTTGCTCATCACGCCGAAGACCCGGTTCGATTCCCAACATGGGTACAATGAGTGAAGCCCTTTTCTGGTGTCCCCCGACGTAATATTGCTGGAACATTGCTAAAAGCGGCGTAAAACCATACTCACTCACACGCTCATGTTACCTCACAGCCTGAATCCACTCAAATAAGAGACACAAAAGACATGATCGTTCCATTGTATCATGCAGCATACTCTGAATGTTTTGATATATCCCTTTTTTCCACCAGCTGCAGGGAGTTGGTGTACATGTAGGTATAGCCATTTCATAGCCATTGTGGGAGAACTGTCATGTCTGATACAAAGATGACTATTTCTGCCTCAGATCCTGAATCAGCCTTTGCGTAACTTGAGTTGAGTCTCTGTAAGAGAGTGAGTGAGTGAGTTGGGTTTAACGCCGCTTTTAACAGTATTCCAGTTATATCACGGCGTGTCAGCTTAATGTGGGAGGAAAGCCCGAAGTGATGCAGGTCTCAGACGTTTACCACTTCGGTGAAACCCACGAGCATGGGTAAGGTGCATATATAACATAAACGGGGTGAAAAGGGGTGCGAATTCACAATTATACCAACCCAAAACATTTAATAGAATGCGCCAGTAATTATTATGTTTAATATGTTTTCAAAGGTTTCAATATTGATATTGGTAAACTGCACTCAATCTGTTGAATATTTTCATTAATATTTTCCAAATGGTATTTCTTGTATCAATCACTGTGCTGTATACGAAGGGTTGGAAATACCTGCCACGTCTATCAATTGCTTAAAAAATGCCAGTGTTTAGGACTTCTGTGTTCTGTAAGGAAACCGATTGTATTTCTGCATTCATTATTAACTATTATTCGGAACACCACATCAATGATACAGATCAATCATAGATCACATTGTCACAAACATTACTGTTACTGATTTACATGAAATGTTTGTAGTTGTTCCAACTGACAAGACCTCAAATAACATAATCATTATATGTAAGCATCACTACATAATTTGTTGGAACTTGGTATACATGACATATAAAAATTTACCACAATCACCAGCAGCTGAAGCGATGGTGTAAATCCTGCTGGGGAACCGTGTAGGTAGCAGAAGTATCGTAGGTCCCCACGGTCCGTTGTATTGTGGCCTAACTTTGGTTGCTGGTGATCTATAGTCCATATTTATAATTTGTGGTTGAATGACAGGTTATGCTTTTAATTGTTCGCGCAACTAATTTTACTTCTAAACTAGTTATTATACTGTCCGTCGATGATTGGTCGAAATTCAAGTATTATTAATGTTCTCGTCACGATATGGCTGAAATACTGCCGATGTGATGTGAAATTTTAACTCACTCACTCACTGACATATAAAACAATTCCACATATAAGTCCAGTATGTTAACTGAGAAAGAAATCTGCCAAAACTATAAATCAGTCCTGTCAATTTTTACCTTGACTCTAAAACCTGAATACATATCAACTCCTCTTTTGTACTGTAGTCCAAAGCTCCATACAAATCCGTACAAAGAGAGACATGTTGCGAGGTCCAGCAAATGTACCATCAAATCCATGTCTGATTTCTTCCTAAGATAACATACTGGCCATATAGGTGGCATGGTTTGATATGTCACTCATAACAAGTTCTTTGATCACATAATTAGGAAATCAGAAGCTGTAAGTATATTTTAACATTTAATATTTCAATTAACATGACGTGGTTTTTTTTCATAACTTTTTGCACGGATTGTGGATCACGGCAATTCAAAATTCCAAAAACGTAACTTTTAAGTTGTACCTGATTAACACACGTGACGAATGCGTGAGTGATGATTGCATACGATATACCTGTGATATGTTCAGTTAATTTTAAAGTAAACAAACGGTCTAATTAAATATTTATTTTGACAACTATCCATAAATTCCAGATCACAATAGGTTCTCAGCTTCTCAATTGCAGATACGGTACAAGTTTCAAGATGAAAGATGCATTAATTTCTCATCAAACAAACCCAACAACAGTTGTACATAATCAAATGTGTAAAATGACAAAAGAAAAACATACACAGTCGAGGTAACAGTTAGGAATGATTTTATTCATTTGATGATTTGAGAGGCTGAATAATTATTAAGCAAAATTCGAGTTGGCTGAGATACTGAGATTTGGTAGCAAACCGTCTCTTTCTATCGTTTGTGATATATATTTTGTATTGATTTGTTGGTGAAGAGTTTCATATATAGAAACTCCACTCGGTATATATAGAATGTCATCTACATGTCAACAGTAAGTTTTTGAGAAATATTACCTGGTCGTCAATATTTAACTTTTGTTCTAAACACTTGGGTGATAAGTGAGTTAAAATTTAACGTCGCATCAGCATTATCTCAACCATATAGCGACGAGACCAAGTTAATATATTTACAATTTCGTCATTTATGCAAAGTTTTGTTGTAACAAGTTGTAAAACATATTTGAGTATACTTTATTTAGAAACAATTCATGAAACATATTTGAACATAACAATATTATATATATACAGTTTTAAAACACAGGACATAGGCCACCAGTAACGAAAGCTAGGCCACCTCGCTGGGGATCATGGGGTCTAAACACTTGGTATCAACATTAATATACTCTTTAACAAAGCAGGGGATCATGGGGTTTAAACACTTGGTATCAACATTAATATACTCTTTAACAAAGCAGGGGATCATAGGGTCTAAACACTTGGTATCAACATTAATATACTCTTTAACAAAGCAGGGGATCATGGGGTCTAAACACTTGGTATCAACATTAATATACTCTTTAACAAAGCAGGGGATCATGGGGTCTAAACACTTGGTATCAACATTAATATACCCTTTAACAAAGCAGGGGATCATGGGGTCTAAACACTTGGTATCAACATTAATATACTCTTTAACAAAGCAGGGGATCATGGGGTCTGAGCACTTGGTATCAACATTAATATACTTTTTAACAAAGCAGGGGATCATGGGGTCTAAACACTTGGTATCAACATTAATATACCCTTTAACAAAGCAGGGGATCATGGGGTTTAAACACTTGGTATCAACATTAATATACTCTTTAACAAAACAGGGGATCATGGGGTCTAAACACTTGGTATCAACATTAATATACTCTTTAACAAAGCAGGGGATCATGGGGTCTAAACACTTGGTATCAACATTAATATACTCTTTAACAAAGCAGGGGATCATGGGGTCTAAACACTTGGTATCAACATTATTATACTCTTTAACAAAGCAGGGGATCATGGGGACTAAACACTTGGTATCAACATTAATATACTCTTTAACAAAGCAGGGGATCATAGGGTCCAAACACTTTGTATCAACATTAATATACCCTTTAACAAAGCAGGGGATCATGGGGACTAAACACTTAGTATCAACTTTAATACACTCTTTAACAAAGCAGGGGATCGTGGGGTCTAAACACTTGGAATCAACATTAATATACTCTTTAACAAAGCAGGGGATCATGGGGTCTAAACACCTGGTATCAACATTATTATACTCTTTAACAAAGCAGGGGATCATGGGGTCTAAACAATTGGTATCAACATTAATATACTTTTTTTAACAAAGCATGGGATCATGGGGTCTAAACACCTGTCATCAACATTAATATACTCTTTAACAAAGCAGGGGATCATGGGGTCTAAACACTTGGTATCAACATTAATATACTCTTTAACAAAGCAGGGGATCATGGGGACTAAACACGTGGTATCAACATTAATATACTCTTTAACAAAGCAGGGGATCATGGGGTCTAAACACTTGGTATCAACATTATTATACTCTTTAACAAAGCAGGGGATCATGAAATATAAATGTTAATATCAAGTATTAGAACAAACGAGAGTTTACAAGAAACATCCCATGCAAGAAAGATTATTCTTTGAACGGGCCGCACCGAATACCACAACACTCGTGCGTAGGATGCGATAACCTTTGTGGACCATTTTTATCTGTCAATCTTATTTATTCTGCTCATCTTACAGTTGTGATACGATGTGCTGGTAGAGACGGGATTTGGTTTCAATGTGGTGATAGAGACGGGAATAGTTTACAGTGTGTTGGTAGCAACACGAATAGGTTGCAGCGTGCTGGTTGAGATGTGGCTAGGTTACAACATTTGTAATTATTAATTTAGTCCTTTATGACATTATATTCATCCTTTACATACCGTTTATGTTTCTTAAATACATACTATCTAGTTTGCATTTTCTGTAGAATCAATAATTGTGACCATGTTGTCAAGGCTTACCTTAAACAAGATAATCTATACCTTCTTTAACCTTCCATTAAATATTTGATTTGTTAAATATCATTTCTGTATGTAGTGATAACACAAATGTTTCAGATGAACCTTTAGACGGTAGACCACCAGAGGAAATGATCACTGGCACTTATATCTGTGGCCTTTGTTTTATTTTTTCCGATTATGCCACTGTTGACCAAAATGCTCTGAGGAAAGTAAGCAGTAATGTGGAGCTGACAGATGACATTAGCTTTAACGTTACCAACAGGTTGACATGTGCTACGATTTGCTGCAAAAACGTCAGCAGATGCGGCTTCTTCTTTTCTAAAGATGGACGTTGTCAGTGTCTAAAGGAGCATGGGGGCTATGAATTTTGGGTAGGAACTCTCGGAACAAGTAAGATATTACCTTTTCTTCCTATCGTGTACTGCTGCTTACTTATTCTGTTAACTGTTCATTGAAAATTTCACCCATCCCAGAAATGTCCGATACTAGACACACATCACAGCAAAAGAATTGTAGGTTTCCGTCTTCCGGAAACCTTCCGGATACCTTCCCATTTTAGATCCGGCCCGGATACCTTCCGGAAACCTTCCCAAAAAATGTCAAAATTTGGGGGGTGCATAACAAAATATCTTGAAAATACCAAGAAATTTGAAGGTTGCTGAAGGTATCTGGAAGGTTTCCGGAAGGTATCCGGGCCGGATCCAAAATGGGAAGGTATCCGGAAGGATTCCAGAAGATGGAAACCTACACTTTTTTTGCTGTGCGTTCTGTATATTTATTTCAGTATTTTCATCTGATGATGTTAAATCTTAGTTCATGTTGTGATGCCTAGGTTATGTAGTAACACCACTGTTTTGTCTGTGTGAAGATTATTATATAGTTTGTATTCTATATAGAGGTGTAACGATACGGGAGGGTCGCGATACGATACGTATCGCGACCCCTGTATCGCGATACGTATCGTATCGCGACCCTCCCGTATCACGATACAGTGTTTACTGGTACAAGCTAAGCCAAGTCGATGTCCTTCTGCTATCTAAAAGATGTGACAAGTACAGTTAAAGAAGATATAATAAGGTGTTTATTTACTGTTATAGCAAATTGTCAGCAATACAGTATGTTTTACTGAAACAACAAACTTGCTTTGAAACTGTTAAACGTATTTCATGGGCGCATCCCCCCCCCCCCCCCCCTTTTTTTTTATTTCGAAAAAAATCTTTATTTCTGTATAAATTACCACCAAAGACAATAAATAGATCTTAATTGTGCACCCCCCCTTTTCAAAAAAGCTGTATCCGCCCATTTATTTCGTGTATTTTTTTAGTATAATGCGCACGCCCCTCTAGCGGGTTCAATATTTTGGAAAAAAAAGAAATTTGAATATTATGCGCAGAAAAAATTACAACATATTGAGATAAAAAATCACCAGACATGTTGATTTACCGTTTAAATTGTATTTTTTGTTCAGCCGGGCATTGTTTTATATCCAGGGATTAAGAATACCTTGTGTATTTTCTCGTAAACTAAGCCGGACACAGCAATCATCTGTACATGTACACACGTTTTCTTGGAATCTACCGGTGATTCGGTCAAGACACACCCAATGATATAACTTTACAGTATTTTAATGTAAGGATCGGCAAAAGTTGTATCTGAAACTATTTTTTTAATCAGGAATAATATATTCCAGTATATTGTTAATTTCGATGCAGCTTTTACTAAACATATTTAAAATAATAATAACCCTAAGCGAAGCAGCTGATCGCTATTGTCGGGTTTATTTTTTACATGGAACCAGTCTGACCAGTCACCGTCAAGGCTCCCGTGCACGTGATCGCGTGATCGCGAGAATTACGTGTTGACATAGAATCGTCAAACAAAAACAAATCTGACTTTTAACGAATCAAAGTATGGCATTTATGATATATGTATCCATTCTCTGTCAACTAAAATTCCTTTCAAGGCGTCAATAGCGGTAATCTGACCGTGGTTGCTGTTAATAACGGTGAGTTGTGCGATCTTCCGATCGCTTCATACACGATTTCGCCGAAATTAATTAAAACAATATTAAAAGGAATTTTGAATAAAATTAATGAAATAAGTTACAAACATGAGTCCAGATATTCAAAGAACACTTTTTTTTTATAGCCAGACAGTGTAATTACATGAATAATTTGCGAACTTCAGTATGGATTTGTTGACATGGTATTTCCGGTGTTACGTGCTCACGGTAATGTCTTTCCATGGGGGAAAAACATCAAAACTCATTAATTCGTGTATAATGCGCAACCCATTCTACACAGCTGTGCTTTTGGAAAAAAAGTGCGCACTATACTCAAGAAAATACGGTAGGTAAAACTGTGTTATGAAAATATCGTATGTATCGCGATACATGCTTTCAAAATCGATGCATCGTATCGTGGGCTGTGCATCGGGATACAATACTGTATCGCCGTATCGTTACACCACTAATTCTATATAAACTCCTACTCAGAGGGCTATAAAGAGATTGATGTGTCTTAGTCTCTAATTTTCAGAGACATAATCATTCCTACCTATTCAATACCGATATCTCAAACAAAACTCTTTCTCTTTTTGGTGTTTGGTGTTTATTTTAATACTTGGAGCTAAATTTTGTCATATACTTGTCCTGTGCTAGATGATTAAGAAAGGTTTTTGAGGGTGGTTTTTCAAGAGGATCAGGTTTTGGGGGAGCGTCTACTCTATGATGAGTTGTAAGTTGTCCACAATACCATATCCTTTGTGAATATTGATGCAGTGTTACCTATATTTCACTTCCTTTTTCATAATTCATGTCGAATTCCACAGTTGACAATGGCATGATAAAACAGAACTAGGTGCTAAATGTAGGGTGTGTGATCTCGCTGTAACCGTTTTGCTCATACTGACCCTAAGTTATTAATCTAAAATATAAAATATAATATCAAAGCGAAAAAACAGGGTATACACATTATGAGTTAAAAGGGTAAGCAATAACATTCTACATCATATGCATTGTCGACGCATGCAGAAAAACAGACACAGAAAGAAACATGAACCGTGTTTGACGTTGATGATTTAGATTGTATGTCGATGTTCTGAAGTAGTGAGATACCTCTCTGTGGGGTTGTGATCGGTTTATTCAGATGAATATGCATTCATGTAGCTATTTGGTCAAAGTCATGAAGCCATGGCCCTGCAAAAGTTATAACAATATAGTAATAGTCATACATAATAGTAATTACTCAAAAGTATCAATCACAATTCGAATCACATCACAGAAGTGTATTGGTACTATATAGTCTTCAGGGATATTTAATCCTTTCTTGCTCTGTCCGAAGTCACTCAACCAGTTCATGCATTCCATCTGAAAGACGATCATCCTTGGGAAGATTCCGTTGTCCAGTTGTGGCTGGTGACCTTTCAGTGACAACACATGCACATTCATGTGTAACAGCGGGATAATATAGGACAGAGGGATTGGGCTACGTTGAAAAACGTTTCATTTGACATTAGAAAGCCGTATTCATGTACATTAGTTAACATAAAGTATTTGTAAAGGAAATTGTTAATGTAAGAGAATAGCCAGTCCAGATTATCAAAGGAAACAGATTCCATTTGACACACGGGGCAAAATACCTGGGAAAATGATACGAATGAAAACATACTCAAGATTAGAAGATGGCAGGAAGTAAGTATGGTGAACGACATCAATGCTCGAATGAATACCTTATCTGCCTTATTCAAACAGTGGCACTAGGCCTAATTATAAACGACCTGAGCGTGTACGCTCCTGAAGATATAGTCTGGAAGTTAATTTAAGGTACCATTGATAAGAACGTTGTCAGGGACGTGATTCGCCGTTAACACGAGAAAATGAATTTATTTCACCACGAAAACTAAAACAAATTCTCTTTACAGTGCATGACTTAGATATTTCCAAATGGACCATTTGTAAACTCCTTTCCAAATTTGGATATCAGTACAAAAAAGACGAAAGGGTCGACACTAGCAATGTGTGAACGACCAGATATCATTCGTTTGCGTATCAATCATTTGCGCACTATTAAAAAGAAACGAGAAGAAGGCTATGAGCCTGTCTATTTGGCAGAAACCTGGGTTAACGCCTGCCACACAGCGGCTTACCAATGGTCTCACCCAGATACCAGAGAGCCACAGCGCAAGATCCCCCCGGTAAAGGGGAGCGCCTGATTGTCCTCCATGCAGACTCCCACAGAGGTTTCTTCCCTGGGTGTGATGTACTGTTCAGATCAAGATCTACAGATGGCAGAGACTATCATACCGAGATGAATAGTCAGGTTTTCACTGCGTATGTTCAGGAGCAGCTCCTCTCAGCACTGCCTGATAAATCCTTGGTGGTTATGGACAATGCTCCCTATCACAGTTGTCGAAATCCTATTAACCGTTGTCCAACCTCAAATTCCACCAAAGGTGAGATATGTCAGTGGTTGGACAACACTCGCATTGCTCGGCCCACGAAACCCAAAAAAACTTACTTCTGCCAACTGGTTCTTCAGAACAAACCCCCTCCCTCTTATTCGATTGACAACATCTTGAGAGAACGCGGTCACGAATTGCTTAGACTTCTTCCTTACCATTCTGATTTGAATCCCATCGAACTAATCTGGGGTGATTTGAAAACTATGGTCGCACGGCAAAATAAGACCTTCCAGCTTGCCGACGTCAAGCAGATTGTCTTGAAAGGGATGGGAGAAATTACAGATGTACATTGGGCAAACTGTGTCCTACATGTTATCAAAGTTGAGGAAGAGTATTGGAAACAAGACTGTATCCGACCAGATACAGTCCAGCCTGTTGTTGTTCATTTAGGTGACAGTACAGACTCAGAATATGACGACGAGGGGATTTCGTGGGACCAAGAATAGTGCAATGTATACCCCTGTTTCACTACGACATGTAATAGCCCGAATTACCACGGATATGAATTCTTACATATTCGTACATATTCTTAATAATTTCTTAAGAATCTTAAATATATCTTATTTGATTCCCAAACATTCTTGTAGTTCGTGGGATTCGTGAGAAAAAAATTGTTTATCAAAGAATTTCTAGGAATCGTCTACGAACTTCATGTTCATGCTTTGTAGTACATGTCGTAATCGGATCTTGTCGACTTGTCCACTGTGCAATTCTTAGCTCAGAATTTGATTCTCTTTCACCCAAAACAGACCCGAAAATCTCGACTTATCTTCGAAAATATTAAAATATTTTCTTCGAAACCATAAAGCAATGATTTGTCTAAATGAATAATTACGTATGATATATTACCCCTAATAACATCATGCATGAAATATAATAATGTGGCAAGGAATGATACATTCGAGTCAATAACACTGACCTGAAAAAGAATGCAAAAACAATTATATAAATACTATTAAATAACTGCTTGAGACACCCAACGCTAACACCGTATTCGTGCGTGCGTGATTCCCGTGCAACCTTTCGAGTCGAGTTGATTGGTTCAACTGTGTCATATGGCCCTTTGACGCAGGGGTATCCTTATGCAGATGGTTGTTTCAATGAATGCTCGTTCCACCCGTGACGAATAGGTCTAGTTGTTGATGAAATATAGTGATAGATAAACAGACAGATTTTTTATTCATGAACCGATTGTCTTTAAATGTAATATCCAGTTATGTATGACTGTTTAATAATCTCATACCAACTTTGACTGGAGTAGGTCCAATAGTTTTTCAGATATTGTAGTAAACGTCGGTACCTTAAATTAACTTCCACACTATATATTCGCCTAAAAATCTCACGCTTCGCGCATGGAAATCAAAGGCAGATGAGTATGTTTCAAAAGACCCTATACCTCATACATGCCCGAGTTACCGATAACAGATTATTCTATTTTTTTCCATGTTTGGGATGAAATATGTTCTGTGTTCTGTGTCTTCATTCCGGAAGGAGTGTTGATAGCAGAAAACTTGTTTTCAAACATCATGTATTCAAGTTGTACAAGGCTTGTGTTTGCAGATGCCATTCATGGCATGTATTTTTTTAATGATAGTTTACAAACTACCTTTTTACCATGTCTAACGGATCCCACCAAAATAGCAACTATCGTGTTAGACATTGGATATTTCTGTGTCACATTCCGGAAGCAGTAGTAATAATAGCAAACTACTTCAAGCATTTCGTATGCATCGGACAAATTTTAATTCATACATTGACTTATAAGCTGATGTAATTTGCGATACTAAGCCATAATGTTCTGCTGTTGATATTAACTCATCTTTGCCATCAAATTTCACTTTTTCATCATGTTTAGTGGTGAGCGCGCCTTTCTATCATTTCCATGACAACGTTCAACTTGTATGCATTTCATGGCCAATTACTTTGGGCTAATCGTATCAGGTAGTATCTTTAGTGATCACGTGACCAACATTTATATATTCCCACAGATATACACACATATGCTGGATGTTACCACGATGAACTGGTCCGTTTACTTCCACATGGCTACATGAAGGACACCTCTGGCCTGACAATTGACACTTGCAAGCGGCACTGCCAAGGAATGAACTACATCTGCTTTGGAATTGAGGTACACAACAATACGATTAAATATGTTGTACAATGTACGTATCATTTATCAAACCTCTAAACCATGCAACAGGAAGAAGCATTAATTCGGTGAAATTTTCAAAGCAGTTACAATAGAGATTAGCCCTTGCTGTTTATAAAATCAAGCCAGGTTTCATCCCCACTTTCCATGCAATACTTTGCCATGGTCGAGGAAGGTCACTAGCAGAATACAGAGACTACCATGTGACGATGTGTTTGTAGTTTAATTTAAATCTGACTTGATAAAGAAAACAGGTGTATTTATTATTTATTTCAGACTGAAAACCGTCTACGTGGACCTGATGTTTAACAAAACGAGAAACTGAAAACTTCCATAGATTACACATTGATAAAAATATTTTTCCTTCACTACTACAATTAGAATGGTAAAAAAATCAATACGATGTCAACTCGTAGCACGATACTGGTGAACTAAGTGGAACAATATCCTACCAGTGGGAAGATATGTATCACCCACATCAGGGTAGCAAGAAACATTTATATCAGTGTACTTGCACATGTTATTAATGGATGCACATTTGGCCCATTCAGCAGTAACAATATACATACTATCGAGGCACAAACTAAATCGACACAAGCCTCGTCACTACACTGTTAGTATGTCTAGATCTCCATGCTCATCGGACAAGTACATCAGACCAACACACTAGACCTGTACACCAGACCAGTACATCAACCCAGAACATCACACTAATGCTTCAGACCAATACATCAGATGAGTACATCACAGCATTACACCCGACAAGCTGACATGCTGTAATATAAATGGAATACTGTTCTAGGTGGCGTTAAACCAAAGTCACTCATTCACAAGTACATGATCCCAGAACTTAAGACTAATACATCAGGCAAATATATAAGGGCCGTACCCAAGGCTAGTTCATCAGAGCAATACATAAGGCCAATATATCAGACCAAGACACTAGACCAGCACACCAGGACAGTAACCATAAAATACTCCACCAGCGACCAGCTGAATTGTACTCTGATGGTTGTCTTATCGTGACGAGCACCACATTTCCAGTTAAGCAGGAAATCAGATACAGTAATGCACATGCTACTTCTGATTACAGGCTGGAAGAGAATGCTACTGTGGTGATGTCATCAAAGATGGGTACACCAAGCAACCCGACACTAAATGCAACACACCATGTACTGGTGACAGAAGCACGGTGTGTGGCGGACACTGGATGATCTCCATCTACAAGATTGGCTAGTGTACAACATATGGTTTAACTGGTCACTAGTTCCTTGCTACGCAGTATATAGACATAATATATCAACATTAATATACTCTTTAACAAAGCAGGGGATCATGGGGTCTAAACACTTGGTATCAACATTAATATACTCTTTAACAAAGCAGGGGATCATGGGGTCTAAACACTTGGTATCAACATTAATATACTCTTTAACAAAGCAGGGGATCATGGGGTCTAAACACTTGGTATCAACATTAATATACTCTTTAACAAAGTAGGGGATCATGGGGTCTAAACACTTGGTATCAACATTAATATACTATTTAACAAAGCAGGGGATCATGGGGTCTAAACACTTGGTATCAACATTAATATACTCTTTAACAAAGCAGGGGATCATGGGGACTAAACACTTGGTATCAACATTAATATACTCTTTAACAAAGCAGGGGATCATGGGGTCTAAACACTTGGTATCAACATTAATATACTCTTTAACCAAGCAGGGGATCATGGGGACTAAACACTTGGTATCAACATTAATACACTCTTTAACAAAGCAGGGGATCATGGGGTCTAAACACTTGGTATCAAAATTAATATACTCTTTAACAAAGCAGGGGATCATGGGGACTAAACACTTGGTATCAACATTAATATACTCTTTGGCAAAGGAGGGGATCATGGGGGTCTAAACACCTGGTATCAACATTATTATACTCTTTAACAAAGCAGGGGATCGTGAAATATAAATGTTAATATCAAGTATTAGAACAAACGAGAGTTTACAAGAAACATCCTATGCAAGAATGATTATTCTTTGAACGGGCCGCACCGAATACCACAACACTCGTGCGTAGGATGCGATAACCTTTGTGGACCCTTTTATCTGTCAATCTTAGTTATTCTGCTCATCTTACAGTTGTGATACGATGTGCTGGTAGAGACGGGATTTTGTTTCAATGTGGTGATAGAGACGGGAATATTTTACAGTGTGTTGGTAGCAATACGAATAGGTTGCAGCGTGCTGGTTGAGATGTGGCTAGGTTACAACATTTATAATTTTTAATTTAGTTCTTTATGACATTATATTCATCCTTTACATACCGTTTATGTTTCTTAAATACATACTATCTAGTTTGCATTTTCTGTAGAATCAATAATTGTGACCATGTTGTCAAGGCTTACCTTAAACAAGATAATCTATACCTTCTTTAACCTTCCATTAAATATTTGATTTGTTAAATATCATTTCTGTATGTAGTGATAACACAAATGTTTCAGATGAACCTTTAGACGGTAGACCACCAGAGGAAATGATCACTGGCACTTTTATCTGTGGCCTTTGTTTTATTTTTTCCGTTTATGCCACTGTTGACCAAAATGCTCTGAGGAAAGTAAGCAGTAATGTGGAGCTGACAAATGACATTAGCTTTAACGTTACCAACAGGTTGACATGTGCTACGATTTGCTGCAAAAACGTCAGCAGATGCGGCTTCTTCTTTTCTAAAGATGGACGTTGTCAGTGTCTAAAGGAGCATGGGGGCTTTGAATTTTGGTTAGGAACTCTCGGAACAAGTAAGATATTACCTTTTCTTCCTATCGTGTACTGCTGCTAACTTATTCTGTTAACTGTTCATTGAAAATTTCACCCATCCCAGAAATGTCCGATACTAGACACACATCACAGCAAAAGAATTGTAGGTTTCCGTCTTCCGGAAACCTTCCGGATACCTTCCCATTTTAGATCCGGCCCGGATACCTTCCGGAAACCTTCCCAAAAAATGTCAAAATTTGGGGGGTGCATAACAAAATATCTTGAAAATACCAAGAAATTTGAAGGTTGCCGGGCCGGATCCAAAATGGGAAGGTATCCGGAAGGATTCCAGAAGATGGAAACCTACACTTTCTTGCTGTGCGTTCTGTATATTTATTTCAGTATTTTCATCTGATGATGTTAAATCTTAGTTCATGTTGTGATGCCTAGGTTATGTAGTAACACCACTGTTTTGTCTGTGTGAAGATCATTATATAGTTTGTATTCTATATAAACTCATACTCAGAGGGCTATAAAGAGATTGATGTGTCTTAGTCTCTAATTGTCAGAGACATAATCATTCCTACCTATTCAATACCGATATCTCAAACAAAACTCTTTCTCTTTTTGGTGTTTGGTGTTTATTTTAATACTTGGAGCTAAATTTTGTCATATACTTGTCCTGTGTTAGATGATTAAGAAAGGTTTTTGAGGGTGGTTTTCCAAGAGGATCAGGTTTTGGGGGAGCGTCTACTCAATGATGAGTTGTAAGTTGTCCACAATACAATATCCTTTGTTAATATTGATGCAGTGTTACCTATATTTCACTTCCTTTTTCATAATTCATGTCGAATTCCACAGTTGACAATGGCATGATAAAACAGAACTAGGTGCTAAATGTAGGGTGTGTGATCTCGCTGTAACCGTTTTGCTCATACTGACCCTAAGTTATTAATCTAAAATGTAAAATATAATATCAAAGCGAAAAAACAGGGTATACACATTACGAGTTAAAAGGGTAAGCAATAACATTCTACATCATATGCATTGTCGACGCATGCAGAAAAACAGACACAGAAAGAAACATGAACCGTGTTTGACGTTGATGATTTAGATTGTATGTCGATGTTCTGAAGTAGTGAGATACCTCTCTGTGGGGTTGTGATCGGTTTATTCAGATGAATATGCATTCATGTAGCTATTTGGTCAAAGTCATGAAGCCATGGCCCTGCAAAAGTTATAACAATATAGTAATAGTCATACATTATAGTAATTACTCAAAAGTATCAATCACAATTAGAATCACATCACAGAAGTGTATTGGTACTATATAGTCTTCAGGGATATTTAATCCTTTCTTGCTCTGTTCGAAGTCACTCAACCAGTTCATGCATTCCATCTGAAAGACGATCATCCTTGGGAAGATTCCGTTGTCCAGTTGTGGCTGGTGACCTTTCAGTGACAACACATGCACATTCATGTGTAACAGCGGGATAATATAGGACAGAGGGTTTGGGCTACGTTGAAAAACATTTCATTTGACATTTGAAAGCCGTATTCATGTACATTAGTTAACATAAAGTATTTGTAAAGGAAATTGTTAATGTAAGAGAATAGCCAGTCCAGATTATCAAAGGAAACAGATTCCATTTGACACACGGGGCAAAATACCTGGGAAAATGATACGAATGAAAACATACTCAACATTAGAAGTTGGCCTTATTCAAACAGTGGCACTAGGCCTTATTATAAACGACCTGAGCGTGTACGCTCCTGAAGATATAGTGTGGAAGTTAATTTAAGGTACCGACGTTTACTACAATATCTGAAAAACTATTGGACCTACTCCAGTCAAAGTTGGTATGAGATTATTAAACAGTCATACATAACTGGATATTACATTTAAAGACAATCGGTGCATGAATAAAAAATCTGTCTATTTATCTATCACTATATTTCATCAACAACCAGACCTGTTCGTCACGGGTGGAACAAGCAGTCATTGAAACAGCCATCTGCATAATGATACCCCTGCGTCAAGCAGTTATATGACACAGTTGAACCAATCAACTCAACTCGAAAGGTTGCACGGGAATGACGCACGCACGAATACGGTGTTAGCGTTGGGTGTCTCAAGCAGTTATTTAATAGTATTTATCCAATTGTTTTTGCATTCTTTTTCAGGTCAGTGTTATTGACTTGAATGTATCATTCCTTGCCACATTATTATATTTCATGCATGATGTTATTAGGGGTAATATATCATACGTAATTATTCGTTTAGACAAATCATTGCTTTATGGTTTCGAAGAAAATATTTTAATATTTTCGAAGATAATTCGAGATTTTCGGGTCTGTTTCGGGTGAAAGAGAATCAAATTCTGAGCTAAGAATTGCACAGTGGACAAGCGGACAAGATCCGATTACGACATGTACTACAAAGCACGAACATGAAGTTCGTAGACGATTCCTAGAAATTCTTTGATAAACAATTTTTTTCTCACGAATCCCACGAACTACAAGAATGTTTGGGAATCAAATAAGATATATTTAAGATTCTTAAGAAATTATTAAGAATATGTACGAATATGTAAGAATTCATATCCGTGGTAATTCGGGCTATTACATGTCGTAGTGAAACAGGGGTATATATTGCACTATTCTTGGTCCCACGAAATCCCCTCGTCGTCATATTCTGAGTCTGTACTGTCACTTAAATGAACAACAACAGGCTGGACTGTATCTGGTCGGATACAGTCTTGTTTCCAATACTCTTCCTCAACTTTGATAACATGTTGGACACAGTTTGCCCAATGTACATCTGTAATTTCTCCCATCCCTTTCAAGACAATCTGCTTGACGTCGGCAAGCTGGAAGGTCTTATTTTGCCGTGCGACCATAGTTTTCAAATCACCCCAGATTAGTTCGATGGGATTCAAATCAGAATGGTAAGGAAGAAGTCTAAGCAATTCGTGACCGCGTTCTCTCAAGATGTTGTCAATCAAATAAGAGGGAGGGGGTTTGTTCTGAAGAACCAGTTGGCAGAAGTAAGTTTTTTGGGGTTTCGTGGGCCGAGCAATGCGAGTGTTGTCCAACCACTGACATATCTCACCTTTGGTGGAATTTGAGGTTGGACAACGGTTAATAGGATTTCGACAACTGTGATAGGGAGCATTGTCCATAACCACAAAGGATTTATCAGGCAGTGCTAAGAGGAACTGCTCCTGAACATACGCAGTGAAAACCTGACTATTCATCTCGGTATGATAGTCTCTGCCATCTGTAGATCTTGATCTGAACAGTACATCACACCCAGGGAAGAAACCTCTGTGGGAGTCTGCATGGAGGACAATCAGGCGCTCCCCTTTACCGGGGGGATCTTGCGCTGTGGCTCTCTGGTATCTGGTTGAGACCATTGGTAAGCCGCTGTGTGGCAGGCGTTAACCCAGGTTTCTGCCAAATAGACAGGCTCATAGCCTTCTTCTCGTTTCTTTTTAATAGTGCGCAAATGATTGATACGCAAACGAATGATATCTGGTCGTTCACACATTGCTAGTGTCGACCCTTTCGTCCTTTTTGTACTGATATCCAAATTTGGAAAGGAGTTTACAAATGGTCCATTTGGAAATATCTAAGTCATACACTGTAAAGAGAATTTGTTTTAGTTTTCGTGGTGAAATAAATTCATTTTCTCGTGTTAACGGCGAATCACGTCCCTGACAACGTTCTTATCAATGGAATCTAACTTTAATTTCCTATCCTGTTTTGGGATGCCCCCTTAGGGTTGTGCAGGGGAGCATGTGTTTTTAAGAGAGTTCAAAATCTTAACTACGGTTTGTTTGGGAAGCTGTAACGCATGAATTGTTCTTTTCATGTACTTTGAAATGTCAAAGAAGGGCGCACGTCTTTCACTTTCAGCCTTAAAGTATCCAAATATCTTAACAACGAAAACTTTCGCATCAGCGGAAAGATGCTTGCGCTGAGACATCATGAAATCTAATGCTAACACCGTATTCGTGCGTGCGTGATTCCCGTGCAACCTTTCGAGTTGAGTTGATTGGTTCAACTGTGTCATATGGCCCTGTGACGCAGGGGTATCATTATGCAGATGTCAGAGGTTACAATGAATGCTCGTTCCACCCGTGAAGAACAGGATTGGTTGTTGATGAAATATAGTGATAGCTAAATAGACAGATTTTTTATTCATGCACCGATTGTCTTTAAATGTTATATCCAGTAATGTATGCCTGTTTAATAATCTCATACCAACTTTGACTGGAGTAGGTCCAATAGTTTTTCAGATATTGTAGTAAACGTCGGTACCTTAAATTAACTTCCACACTATATATTCGCCTAAAAATCTCACGCTTCGCGCATGGAAATCAAAGGCAGATGAGTATGTTTCAAAAGACCCTATACCTCATACATGCCCGAGTTACCGATAACAGATTATTCTATTTTTTTCCATGTTTGGGATGAAATATGTTCTGTGTTCTGTGTCTTCATTCCGGAAGGAGTGTTGATAGCAGAAAACTTGTTTTCAAACATCATGTATTCAAGTTGTACAAGGCTTGTGTTTGCAGATGCCATTCATGGCATGTATTTTTTTAATGATAGTTTACAAACTACCTTTTTACCATGTCTAACGGATCCCACCAAAATAGCAACTATCGTGTTAGACATTGGATATTTCTGTGTCACATTCCGGAAGCAGTAGTAATAATAGCAAACTACTTCAAGCATTTCGTATGCATCGGACGAATTTTAATTCATACATTGACTTATAAGCTGATGTAATTTGCGATACTAAGCCATAATGTTCTGCTGTTGATATTAACTCATCTTTGCCATCAAATTTCACTTTTTCATCATGTTTAGTGGTGAGCGCGCCTTTCTATCATTTCCATGACAACGTTCAACTTGTATGCATTTCATGGCCAATTACTTTGGGCTAATCGTATCAGGTAGTATCTTTAGTGATCACGTGACCAACATTAATATATTCCCACAGATATACACACATATGCTGGATGTTACCACGATGAACTGGTCCGTTTACTTCCACATGGCTACATGAAGGACACCTCTGGCCTGACAATTGACACTTGCAAGCGGCACTGCCAAGGAATGAACTACATCTACTTTGGAATTGAGGTACACAACAATACGATTAAATATGTTGTACAATGTACGTATCATTTATCAAACCTCTAAACCATGCAACAGAAAGAAGCATTAATTCGGTGAAATTTTCAAAGCAGTTACAATAGAGATTAGCCCTTGCTGTTTATAAAATCAAGCCAGGTTTCATCCCCACTTTCAATCCCCACTTTCCATGAAATACTTGGCCCAGGTCGAGGAAGGTCACTAGCAGAATACAGAGACTACCATGTGACGATGTGTTTATAGTTTAATTTAAATCTGACTTGATAAAGAAAACAGGTGTATTTATTATTTATTTCAGACTGAAAACCGTCTACGTGGACCTGATGTTTAACAAAACGAGAAACTGAAAACTTCCATAGATTACACATTGATAAAAATATTTTTCCTTCGCTACTACAATTAGAATGGTAAAAAATTCAATACGATGTCAACTCGTAGCACGATACTGGTGAACTAAGTGGAACAATATCCTACCAGTGGGAAGATATGTATCACCCACATCAGGGTAGCAAGAAACATTTATATCAGTGT
Source organism: Haliotis rufescens (assembly GCF_023055435.1). Lineage (NCBI taxonomy): Eukaryota > Metazoa > Mollusca > Gastropoda > Lepetellida > Haliotidae > Haliotis > Haliotis rufescens. Next base: position 6,395,852 of record NW_025963935.1, read on the forward strand.
ACTTGCACATGTTATTAATGGATGCACATTTGGCCCATTCAGCAGTAACAATGTACATACTATCGAGGCACAAACTAAATCGACACAAGCCTCGTCACTACACTGTTAGTATGTCTAGATCTCCATGCTCATCGGACAAGTACATCAGACCAACACACTAGACTTGTACACCAGACCAGTACATCAACCCAGAACATCACACTAATGCTTCAGACCAATACATCAGATGAGTACATCACACCAATACACCCGACAAGCTGACATGCTGTAATATAAATGGAATACTGTTCTAGGTGGCGTTAAACCAAAGTCACTCATTCACAAGTACATGATCCTAGAACATAAGACTAATACATCAGGCAAATATATAAGGGCCGTACCCCAGGCTAGTTCATCAGAGCAATACATAAGGCCAATATATCAGACCAAGACACTAGACCAGCACACCAGGACAGTAACCATAAAATACTCCACCAGCGACCAGCTGAATTGTACTCTGATGGTTGTCTTATCGTGACGAGCACCACATTTCCAGTTAAGCAGGAAATCAGATACAGTAATGCACATGCTACTTCTGATTACAGGCTGGAAGAGAATGCTACTGTGGTGATGTCATCAAAGATGGGTACATCAAGCAACCCGACACTGAATGCAACACACCATGTACTGGTGACAGAAGCACGGTGTGTGGCGGATACTGGATGATCTCCATCTACAAGATTGGCTAGTGTACAACATATGGTTTAACTGGTCACTAGTTCCTTGCTATCCATAATGAGTTACATAATGACTATGGACTGTGACTATGAAGGGACAAGGATGTGTACATCACTAACCTACGAAGGAAGACAGAATCATCTTCTTTGTCTGTTATTGCCGAGGTCCCTGTGCTTTCTCTATTATATTATTATATTATCACTTTAGATTTCTGGATAAAAATTGTGACATTAATCGTAAGGAACAAACAGTGACAGATTACTACCCCCACCTGGGCCAGACCTAGATCCCAACAAAGCTTCTATTTGGGTCTTAAGTTTATCCAAATTATGTGATGACGATCATGGATCGTCATGTCCTTTAAGCTAAATTGTAATGAAAATATTCTCTATTATTTTTACTCATATGCATATCATTATTTCGAAGAAATATTTTCGAACATTTTTACTAAGTTCTTCGTTCATTTTACCAGGAGACCAGACTGTATACTCCTCTTCAAGAAACAATTGATAACAGTATTTGTATGGCATCCCTGCTAAGATATACACTTTGTGGTAATTCTGGCCATTTGATAATTTTGTCCCAGAGCATTAATGCTTTCAAGTTCTAATTTTGTTGGCTTGTAATTGAACATTTGTGTAAATTGTAGTATTAAAGAAACGTCAATATTATAAATAATGGATCAAATTTACCATAGTCCGCCAAGTTATTTGAACGGTATAGGGGCAAAAACAAAACTACATGCAGCGGCTAAGATATCTAAAGATGTTGCCAAGGTTTGGTTTAAGAAACAATCAATATGGCAAATATACTTACCAACCCCGTGAGGTACACAGAGGAAAAAGTTTGACATTTTCACAACCATCAAGTTCATCAGGTTGACCTCTTATTTCTTCCTCATGATAAGTTAAGATGCAAAACATATAAATATGCTTTAACCGTAGTAGATGTAGCTTGTCGGTACAAAGAGGCTGAACCATTAACCTCCAAAGATTCAAATGAAGTTGCTAATGCACTGGGCCGCATATATAACCGCAGACCATAAAAATGGCTTAAATTGTTTCAAATAGATCTTGGGATCAGTATCTTAACTATTAACAAAGCACGATGTTGCAATCAAGCGTGGTGGAAAAGAGGGACCACCCTCGCCAAGCTATTGTAGAAAGATTTAACCGGACATTAGCAGAACGTTTGTTTTGATATCAGTATGGGTGTGAAATGAAATCAGATCGGCTAAGATCAATGGAATGGGTGTCACGATTATCAGCTGTTGTATCAGCTCTAAATAATGAAGTAACAAGATTAATTGGAAAGAAACCATCCGATGCTATTAAAATGAAATCTGTGACTTCAGTTCCACAGAGAGGTAAGAACAAAACCTCTGGATTTGTACCAGAAGAGTTGCTCATAGTTCCAAGTGATACACTCTTACCTCCCTAAGTAACCATAAGCATAGGTAGTTACACCAACCTTATCAATGCATCTCTTTGTATCTGAGGGGGATCATGGTGTCTTGTTCATTATTGATCCTTATATCCTGTGATTGACACTTCTTAAAGTGTTCATCTAGTGTTTGAATGTTCTACCATAGAATAATGCTTCTTGATACTGTTCGTGTTTGATATGCTTTTATGATATGATAAAGATTCTGTATCGGTATGTAACACCTCTTATTTATCACCTTATTGCTTCTGTAGTTCATTGTAATAAACGTCAAACATTAACTGTTTCGATATGTCAAGACTAGGGTTGGGAATTGGACCAAAAAGTGTATTGCGATATATTGCATTATTTCAAAAACATATTGCAATATTATTGCAATATATTGGGAAATAATTTCTACCAAGAGAAAAGTGTTTTTTCATATCCCTTTGACAAATATTAATATGAAAGCTGCAATGTTAACCATTTTGTCAAAATTATGAACCAATTTTAATAAATTGTACTATTATTTTTATCTACAATCAAATAAAGAGTATGAAGCATTTGTTTTGTCTTTGTTTTGATTTAATAAGGTAAGACTATACATCATGGCATATACATGTCAGTCACAGTTTGAATAATGAGGGAAAAATCGATACGCCAAAAACGTATCGCGATACGTATCGTGATGAATTTGTATTGCAATATACCGGTATACCGATAAAACCGCACATCCCTAGTCAAGACTATTTCTACCAACGTACACTGGTCTGTTGAATCTTATGTTACTCATCCTTATATGTAATGCTGCAAAGTCATTATCAAATATCTTACTTCTGTCAAAAGCTGGACTATAAGCTATAAGTTTCCTAAGTCCTTCTTCCTCATGAGATTTGACCAATACGACATCAACACGCTTCCATATTTTTAACAAATACTGAGTTATTAATGAGCTTATGTATGTTCTATTCAAAATCGCTAGTAGCCATCTTTCTTAAATCTGTGTTCAGCCTTATATAGGGCTCCATCCAAGGACTTTGATCAAACGTAAGAACTCTGTGTATTTTCTTTAGTTTCATGCCTAATGACAGATATAACTGGAGATTTATATAGTGGACTATATATTTTGTCTACGTCTACGTAGGTTAACTTAGCCTTTCACATCAAGTTATTTTGATATTCTGACATCCAATCTCATTAAACTTTTTAGGGGAGCGGGCGGATAAGTGCCTTTGTGTAACTCTGTTGAATATTCCATGTCGACTTCTAATATGTACACTTTATCGGAATCTGCTAGAATATTATTCTCATCGATATTGTCTACCCACTCAAAACCACCCATTGCATGATGAGATGAGAATCACATCCTCTAAAATTATGAAACACAACAGAGATTGTTATTGTTTGAAAATTCGTTATAACTTTCAAGTTACATTCGTTATGAAGGCTCCTCTGTAATTACCCTTGATGTGTCAATGATCTCTCACAGAATCCCCATTCAGGGGTTCATTACAAACATGACAACTCGTTGACTTCTTATAGCCCCTCCAATCGTCCTTTGACATACACATAGGTTTCTTACACAATACAATTCCCCTGATTATAAACTCTTCATTTTGTAGAGATTCTATGAACTGTTCCGCTGCATCAGGACCTCTGTAAATGACAGTTGCATTTGTTTTTCTGTTGTACCTTTCAACTATATATCCAAACATACAAGGAGTATGTATTTGAGTTTTGTCTGTAAAACTACATACAGTCTTGTGTTCGGTATTTTCTATCCATTTTAAAGTCAGCCTTTTTTATGTTTGGCATTTGATTACAATAATGATCAAATTTTAATATATTTTTATCCTCTTTAGGCATATCGATCCTTATAGCAAATCTGCCCTACACATCTGCAGTCTTTTTTATGCACTTCTAAAAGATCTTGATTGCTGTGGCAGACATATTTCTTCTCCTTATGGTTTGATTGATTGTATAATAGCCTGTTTAAACTCTTTATCCATGTGTTATGATATTTACCATCTTTTTCAACCAGAATTGATTCTGGGAATATTTTCTGGGGCAGAGCTTAACTTGTGTTCATCAGTTCCCTTAGAATGCCAAAAACATTTATAGCTAAATTATTTTGCTTTTCCACCTTATGAATTTGCGAGATTGGCGTAGGCGCATCTATACCTTTAAAGTTAAGACTATCATTTTGGGGAAAGCTCGACAGCCTTTCTGATTGTTTGTTTGCAGGAAAAAAGGCAGATCTTAATGCCCATCTTAAACAGTTATCATTTTTATTTTTTACATTAATAATGGCTTTTTTATTCTGATAATATGAGGGTAAATCTATATAAGATCCACCTTTCAAAGGCATATAATGTTACTATATCTATATATAAAGTATCAATTCTATCCACTACCCAACCTGAACCTCTATTAGTCCAGCGCTCTAAAGTTTCCTGTGTCCACTGAATTGATGCATCTAATGATGAACTTATTGAATCAGATTCGATTGTATCTTCTTGGTTGACCCTTAAATAAGATTCGGTCTATTCAACACTATCATCTGTGTTATTTTCACGTAATGACATTTTAACTGCTAGCTGTTATTTTATACTATTGAAATCATCTAATTCATCATTAATTTTGCTTGATACGATGGGTTTAACATCATTAACAGGGTACAAATCTTAACTCTGTAGGTTGATTATCATCAACAACTGGTTGATTATTATCAACAACTGGTTGTTTATTATCCAGTAAATAAACCAATTCAGCTTTTCTCATTCGAGAATAACCTCTCAGCCCATGGTTTCTCGCTTGACCTTTGATTTCTCTGACAGCCTGGGGTTTGATGTATTCCAAACAGAGTAAGGTAGTCAATTCAGCTGTAATGTCTAAATGTTTTTTTCATTATCACTTCCATTATTATTAGGTGGGCACTTATGTCTAAATTGACAGTACTTAGCCGTAATTATAGCATCGGTAAATGGTGCTAAGAACATTCCGTATTTATGGTAAAAATCACAGCTAACTGCACTTAAAGCATTTTCAACAAAAGTGTCTTTCTATATAGATTCGCATAGATACAGGCAATTTTCTGGTGGGACAGGAAGAAACACACTTAGTTCTTTACTAAGGCTGCAGTCATTTATAATAAAAAGTGTTGATTCTCCTTTGTATTTTTTGTGACATACTTGTAAACGATCACCCGGATCAACTTTGTGCACCTCGGGATCACTCATTACCCAATCACTTGTTAGATACGTTTTATTAGCTTTAATTGTTGAGCATAGAATAATAATATGGTCGAAAAATTGTAAAAATGGCCTTGTAAAATATCCAGAATAAAAGCTGTTTTTCTGCAACCAGTTTAATAGCACAGTGAGGTTCTTCAGGTAAAAGATTATTAATAGATCGCTTGCACCAAGCTCCCTTTTACATAGGTGAGGTGAAATGGGGTTTAACGTCGCGTCCAAGATTATTGCACTTATATAGCGACATGCATGTACGTGTGTGTGTTTGTGTGGCTGCTTGTACTAGTCCGGATTGATGCCGATTTATAGTGCTAGCACACTGAGATACCATGCCGCAGTTTAACATGAATACCCCACTCAGACACAGTATACTGACTCCGAGCCGACCAGTCCTTGTTTTAGCCCCTGAATGCCGAGCGCCAGACAAGTACCATCTTTTGGTATGACGCGGCCGGGGATCGAACCCCGGACCTTCCGCTCTCCGGGCGGACGCTCTACCACTAGACCACGGAGGCGGTGCCCCTTTTAAATATTAAGTTGCGCATCCATGATCACATACAAATATATATTTAATTTACCGGCCGATTCGGCCTTCTTAGTTATTTGTTAAGTAACACCTTCACTGGCATTCTCTATTCTTCTACCACTGTCATGCAATTGGTCATCATCAGTTGACCATAGCACATACTTTGAAGTAAGAAATTCAGAAAATGACACATCGCCAAGACACAGAACTTTGGCCACCTTATTAGATTCTTGGCTTCATGTTATGGAAGGTAGTTTTTTAACCTAATCACAAGGATGATATGGGTGCATACCTTGGCCGTATAGTTGATTAGGAATTCCCTCGATAGTTAATACTACTTTCGTAATCTCTAGAAAATAGTTCAGATGGGTCCTTGAACAACATTAAAATGACCTTCAATGATCTAGATGGTACGTTTAGATCGATATTCCATGTTGTGTCACTTTTCTCCCCAGAGATCTTTCGGTGCCGAAGAACGCGATCGTACAAAATTGCTAAACTTCCTATACACTGGTTACGAATTTACCTGGCTAATTCAGGATCTGTTACCATATCATAATCAAGTGAAATAGTGTCAATGGAATAGCTAGCTTTATCGGTTGCTTTAATTACTCTACGGTAGTCATTAAAAGTTAATTTTAACCTATCGCCCAGGGATGCTTGATAGAATCGTATGTGACTATCTAGTAATTCAAAGCCGAGTGGAATATAAAATCAATTTCCTAATGTATCAGAAACAGCCTTATCTTCACATAGTCTCATTGAATTTTTATTACCAATACCTTGGTACTGGTTTTGCGTTCTTTTGCTTTTCTCCATAGATCCATGTAACAGTAGTATACATCGCTGTCATCAATACACAATACCTCGTTGCCATTAAGTTTAACAGTGATATTCTTTCTTTTTTTTCTTTTATTGTTTTTAGAAAGACGCACCTGTTACATAAATGGGCTTCCGCCCAGGGTAGTAGAAAGCCCATGACATAAAGCACAACATATCAGTACATCTTACTTTGTTGTTGTTGTTTTTTACAGAAAATAACATACTTCTCACTCACACATTCACTCTAGTTTATATGTCATATTGCAGTTTAGGAAAGTACATGGTCTCAAACATTAAAATCTTAAGTACAAAACTAAAATTAAATTGAAAGCTGCTCCTCATTTTTTAAAAGTTGATGATACAGCATCCAAGCACCATAGAATTTCTGTTGATTACCTGTCTTAAAAGCAATATCTTTTTCAATGTTGTATCGTGAAAAAGCTTCCTTTTTATAAACATGAAAATAAGGTTTTGTATTTTGGAATTTGCATCTATAAATATAGTATTTTGCAATTATTAACAGTGATATTCTGATCAATAGTACTAGAGTTTTTAGCTACAGTAACAGATTGGCAAATTGCCTTTATGCCTACTGGGTCCCGAAGTCTACGTTGTTGATTTAACTTGTGCTCGTATTGCAAAGACATTGTTTATATTGAAATTTGTTTTCTTATGTTTAATATAAAAAATGGATGATATTAATCTAAATAACCTAGCTCATAATACTATAACCATAGGAGAGACTGATGAAACCAGCTTTATGGGACAAGGAATAAATTTTAATAATAAACTTATTATTACGATGCCTTAAAAGAAGACAAAAATATTGGCTATGACTATTCCAAGTTTACAATAGATAGTAAAGGAACATTGCGACTGCGTGGCTCTCAGATATTAATCTTATGAATTCTTGTACTCAGATACCCCTAGCTTAGTCTTCAATAGCTGGGCGCCGTGGTGGTAACAACATTATTCGTAATGAATAAGGTCTTGTAGTCTATGACAACTCAAAAGCAAAACGTTCTGCAAAAACTACTAAGGTTCTTCAGTCAGTGAGGACTGAACTTTGTGCAACAGCCGCGGCTATAGATAAAGATAATTTCGATGACATACCACAACATGCAAAGTAGGCTTCAGATAGTCTTGAACACATATAGGCAACCTATGATAAATTCTACATTACAGGCACCATCCTTGGAGTACAGCATCATAGAATGACGAGGCATTGACAAGGCAATGCAAACAATGCGGGGATCACTCATCAATAATCTAGCCAAGCTAGATAAACTCGACAAACATACAGCCAAAGAGGAAACAAAACTTACACAGGCAGATGATAAATTCAGTAGATGTCGTGTTGCAGAACGATTACGTAACTTAGAAGAATCCCCCATGGAAGCAGCTTCCACTAATAGCGAAGCACTTCGTTTACAAATCAGCCGAATTGGATGAAACTATTGATCAACACCTCAATAATGATACTTCACTGGCCGAAGTGAGTGAGTGAGTATGGTTTTACTTCGCTTTTAGCAATATTCCAGCAATATCACGACGGGGGACACCAGAAATGGGCTTCACACATTGTACCCATGTCGGGAATCGAACCCGGGTCTTTGGCGTGACGAGCGAACGCTTTAACCACAAGGCTACCCGACCGCCCCAACACTGGCCGAAAGAATTACTACATTTTGTTCAGTGAACAGGGAATAACCATTACCACTCTCTTAACCACATTGGGATTTATTATATCGTTTTTGGCTCTCGCGTTAACTGGAGCTGGTGGTACAGGCTAGGCAGTGGCACTCCTGCACAACCTAGTGATAAGGATGGTGTAACAGAGTGGATAAAAAAGCATTTAAGGCCATTAGGAGAATCACTAGTAAAACTCTGCGTCTGCACTTCACGGTCTAATAGTAAAAAGGTGACTATACTTGTCGACTTGGTTGATACATGTCATCGATCCCAATTGCGTGCATCGATGCTCATGATATTAATCACTGGATTGTCTGGTTCAGACTCGATTATTTACAGACCGCCGTCATATAGCTTGAATATTGCTGAGTGTGGCGTTAAACAACAAACAAACAAACCAATCACGGTATAATAGGGAGTATTGTATCCTGGCTCTTAAATTCATTAGCCAAGACTGCCCCTTGGCTTAGTCAAAACAGTGGGCAGTGATCGTAGCAATTGTCGGGCTGTTGTACGTATCCGCTAAAGACTATTTATCCACATAATGAGTAAACTCACTGTGACTCCACCTACTATAAGCACTGTTTCTCATCGATATGTTGTTGGTTCGAGTTACAACAGGTGGCTGTTGCACTTCTGTTTTTGGTTTAATTACAGGAGACGACTGTGGCTTGACTATTCCTTTTTCGCCTGTGTATGGTTGTGTTATTAATACAGTGTTAACATCTGTATTGAAACCTAGTGTTTGTTTATCGGTAGCAACCACAATTTTTTATTATAACCTACCACTTGGCCAATCTTAAGTTGCATGTTACTCGGTGATATGTACAGGCCTATTCCAAAGACATTGACAACTTTAGAACCAGCATACTGTAGTTGGTTGGTTGGTTGGTTTGTTGTTTATCGCCACACTCAGAAATATTCCAGCTATATGACGGCGGTCTGTAAACAATCGAGTCTGGACCAGACAATTCAGTGATTAATATCATGAGCATCGATCCACGCAATTGGGATGGATGACATGCATCAACCAAGTCAGCGAGCCTGACCACCCGATCCCGTTAGTCGCCTTTTACGACAAGCATAGTCACCTTTTACGGCAAGCATGGGTTGCCGAAGACCTATTCTACCCCGGGATCTTCACGGGCCGCATACTGTAGCGCATCTTGATATCGGCTGATCGACAAAGGTAGGTCAAAGGGTGATGAAATAGCATCCTCTACGTTCGCAGTAAATTGTTTTTGTGAATCTAACACTGTTCCTGCACCAAGGTTGTTTGTGCGTGTTTGTGACTGAGCTCCAACGAGAGCCCATACATAAGTCCTCATTGAGACATTAATTCTTTCAAAGACGGGGTGAGTAAAACCTTCTGATTAATTTTTTTTTTAAATTCCAAGCATTTTTGGCATGTTGTGGTTGCTCAACCTTTTGCACAGTGAAAGCAGCACCACCCTTAAAGTTCCTACCATCGTCTCTCCACTCGTTTTTCGAGAGAGCAAAGCTCGGTTGAAGCCGACCTATATTCATTAAATGATCGCTGACATTTTTAACAGAGTCTATGCCACTGTATGGAATACCTAGATTATGGTTAACTCCATGCAAATGCAAATCTTTCTTTTGTAGAAATAGCAAATTCCCTACAAAGACGTTCATATGCTTGTCGATTGTACGGGTTATGTAATGCATTCCATTCTTTATCCTGTGGGGGGCACGGGTGACCCAGTCGTCTAAGGCGCCGCGATTCGCTGTGCAGAGTTGCGTCCCTTAGGCACGCCAGAAACCTATGATTGTGGGTTCGAATCCCGGTTCGCCCCGATTATGTTTCTAGGTTTGTCAGCACCATACCCGTGCTCGTGGGTTTCACCGAAGTGGTAAACGTCTGAGACCTGCATCCCTTCGGGCTTTCCTCCCACATTAAGCTGACACGCCGCGATATAACTGGAATACTGTTAAAAGCGGCGTTAAACCCAACTCACTCACTCACTCACTTTATCCTGTGGTATCGGTGCACTTTTTTTCTGAAAGGATACGCCTAATCTGATATAGCATGCATGAGAAGAAAACAGACTTATTTAGTTTACTTAGACGGTCACTAACACTAACACTAACACAATACGGGAGGTGTTAAAACCATGTACAAGACTGGAATGTTTTATCAAGAAAGAAGTATAGACGCGACTGACTTTAGTCTATTTTTCTGGTCCTCAGTTTCAAACTTAATTCCCTGATATCTTTAGAAATTACAGGTTCACAGCAACGAACATCAAAACAGTACATGATTGGTTCTCCAATCCAACGCCGTTCTGGAAGATACGCCACAGCCTGTTGTGGCACACCATATAGCAACGTTTAGCTGTTTTTTTCCAGAACGGCGTTGGATTGGAGAACCAATCATGTACTGTTTTGATGTTCGTTGCTGTGAACCTGTAATTTCTAAAGATATCAGGGAATTTAGTTTGAAACTGAGGACCAGAAAAATAGACTAAAGTCAGTCGCGTCTATACTTCTTTCTTGATAAAACATTCCAGTTTTGTACATGGTTTTAACACCTCCCGTATTGAAGTTATAATATGGTGTCTTTATGTATTTCATATGTCTGTTACACTCCGGGGAGTAACAAATAGTCATTCAACTGGTCTATTCAACTGCTTTATGCAATTGATAACTCAGCGGGGACTAATATAAGTACTGGCAATAATACGTTATTAATTGATGGAGAACAACGTACTATAATGGATGGATATTACAGCGTGTGCTCACTTGATGGCAAAGTTTACTGTAGAAGCAGTAGTAGTGTGTTTTTTGTTTGTTTAACGCCGCACACATCAATATTCCAGCTATATGACAGCGGTCTGTAACAAATCTAGTCTGAATCACACAATCCAGTGATTGACATCATGAGCATCGATCCAAGCAATTGGGATACGATTACATGTAAGCGAGCCTGACCACCCGATCCCGTTAGTCGCCTCTTACAGCAAGCATGGGTTGCTGAAGACCTATTCTACCCTGGATCTTCTTGGGGCCTGTCAAGAAAGCAATGATTTGATTTGTTAGTGTGGCGAAGTGGGTTAGAAATACGTATGTTATACAATGTTCATACCTTCCGTCATTACTAGCAAAATAGTTCCCAACATGGGATATTTGTAACAAAAGAAAATATGGACATTATGCTCCCTCTCTTTGCTGATGATGTTGTCATGTTTTTCCTGTTTTGTAAATGGCTTGCAAAAAACAGTTAAATGTGTTACAGAGTGTCTGTTTAAAATGGAATCTTGAAGTAAATCTGAATAAAACCAATGCTGTAGTATTAAGAAAAGATGGCATTGTTGCAAAACATGAAAAGTGGTTTTTGGTTCGTCTGCCTTGAGTAGTCACTTACCATAAATATTTAGATCTAATGTTCTCCTCTAGATTGTCATGGTCTATGGCATGTAAGCAATTAGCTGCTCAGGCGTCGAAAGCCATTATGCCTCTTTATAATTTATTCAGGTAAAAATAGTTGTGTTAATTTTTTCACAGCATGTACCATTTTTTAAGGCAAACTTATGCCTATAATTTTGTATGGTTCTGAAATATGGGGTTCTTAGTATTACGCTGCAATTGAAAAAGTTCACACTTCACATTTCAAATGTTTTCTAGGTGTTGGTAAGTTTGCCTCAAACAAGGCAATCCTTGGTGAAAACAGGCCGTAGTAATATTTTTATTAGGGTAATTAAGTATTGGATTAAATGACTTCGAATGATGCCTGGTAGATACCCATATCAGGCAAGATGGCGGACTGGGTAGTCGACTCACTCATGTGTCTGAAGTGAAAGTGTATTTCAAAGAGAATTTGAGGTCAGTGATATATAAACTACTGAAATACAACGATGGGAATGTGTCTGGAACAATATCGGGTGGCTGTAGGAGGATTTGCTACAGTGATCATCAAGATATTGACGAGAAAAGCAAATAAGGCCAGACGTGGACGCATCCCTCGTTTATACGCGCTGGTTGGTATACATACCCGCTTGGTTGTGCTGAACCTCATTCTCATGCTGTTATTGATGGGAGGTGTCGAACCCAACCCAGGTCCGGATTCTAATGATGGCGTACAAACTAGATCTACTGCTGGAGGTAAAGGTGGAGAGAAGCAACTTACATTATCCTCAAAGGCAAGTGAAAAAACTTTACAAACTGTGTTGGATGAACTGAGAGAAGTGTCATGTAAGATAGACAAAATTCAGCGTTCTAATGATGATATGAATCTGAAACTTCAGACTGTTGAGAGTACACTGAAGGTGGTTTTAGAGCAGATTTCTGAGACTAATAACCGATGTCAAGCCCTAGAAGAGGAAAATTTTCGTTTGAAAGATCAGATGAAAGCAATGGATGACAAACTTGATTACCTTGAGAATATGAGCAGGCGTAACAATCTGATATTTCACGGTGTACCGAGAGGTAATGAAACAGAGTCATGGACTGATTGTGAACTGATTGTAAAAGATGTCCTCAGGAACGATCTGCAGTTATTAGATGATGTGAACATTCAAAGGGCACATCGCATTATGAAGGGGAAGGCTATTATTGTTAAGCTAGCAGACGACAAGGACAAACACGCTATTCTGAGGGCATCTAAAGCTTTGAAGGACACTGGTATGTTTATTACTGAGGACTTCTCCCCATTGGTGCGACAGAAGAGAAAGAAACTTCTCCCGAAGATGTTTCAGGCGCGTGAATCAGGTTTGAAGGCATTTTTGCGGTATGATAAGCTGTATACTGAGGATAATATTTATTCCTATGACCTGGGTTTAGACTGTGTCACAACTGTCAAATCAGGTCACAAGCCAGGACTTTCACGTGCAGTGAGTGCGTCTGATGATGTCATCAGCTCGCCCGCCCTAAGCTAGGAAGATGGCCCGGTCCACCAGTTGCCGCCAGAGATTGATGCGCGTACTTGGTTTGAAATAGTAACATGGAATGTTCATGGTTTGAAACAGAAACTAGCTGACTCTGATTTTATACAGTATTGTCTGAAGTTTGATGTCATTGGATTTGTTGAAATATGGAACAATGTAAATAAAGATGACATTTCATCTATATTTACAAACCATACTGTTTATATTAACCCACGGGACTTTAATAACAGAGGCGGTGTTGCCGTTTGCGTTAGCCATTTTGCAAGTCCATACATCAAGAAGATCTGGTCTGACTTTACTGATTGTATTTTCGTGCTTTTGGATAAGAAACTTTTTGGTTACACATACGATATTTTATATGGGTGTGTGTATATTCACCCTGTATATTCATCCGTCCGGAGCGATCCAAGACTGCAGAAAGGGATTGACTACTTAGAAAACTGTTTGCTCTCGTGCATCACAGATGCTGATATTGAAGACTTTGTTTTTGTGATTATGGGTGATATGAATGCTAGAACAGGCAACTTAAAGGATTATATTTTACAGGATGGCAACAAATACATTCCTTCACTGGAAGATTTGAATTATAAAACTGACAGTTTTAGCATATCTAGAAAGTGGACAGATGATCGTGTAAACTCCTATGGTTGTGATTTAGTAGATTTATGCTGTTCTCTTGATATACATATGATGAATGGGAGAACAAAATCAGATCCCCGCGGGGATTTTACATGCTTTGCTGGTGGGGGTGCCAGCATGGTTGATTATTGCTTATGTTCATCTGAATTATTTAGTACTAATTATGATTTCAGTGTAGCCACAAGATGTGAGTCAGATCATTTTCCCATTGTGTTTAAGTTTGCTGTTACAGATTCAGAGAATGTTATCAGTAACATGAATGCTGATAATGCAGAATCTATTTGTAGATACCGATGGTGTGCTGGTAAGGCTGAAGCGTTTTCTGAGTTACTTCGGGACTCGCTATCATCATATAGCTTTGATGATTTCATGGGTGAAATTTCTAGCGGTGTTAATTGTGCAGTAACAAAATTGACATCATTGATCATTACTTGTGCTTCTGTCAGTGATATGAAGGTAATTACAAGCTCAAACATATGTACATTTTCAGGAGCAAGATGGCATGATAGCGAATGTAAAGAGTTGAAACATGAGAAATATCGTATTCTTAATATGTTTAGAATAACTGGTGATCTGAACTATTTACAACAGTTTAGACAGTTAAGAAATGCGTATCGAAATATGTGTAGACAAAAGAAATTGATTTTTGAAGAGCGATTACTTGAGGATTTAATGTCTCATACTTGTAGTCCTAAGATCTTCTGGAACCAAGTGAAGGGACTTGTATCAAAAAACAGTAATGCAACTCAGTTTATAGCTCCATCAGAATGGGTCTCCTACTTTAAAAATATTTTGAATATAACTGATTATGATGTTGATCATGATAATCTTGCTTCCGCTGAGAGTTTTGTTTATGAACACGAGGAATCTAACTGTTTTGTCTGTAATGATGAAGAATTAAATGATATTTTGAATTGTGAAATCACTGAACCAGAAATTTTACATGCTATTAATCATTTGAAAGATGGTAAGGCGGCTGGTCCCGATGGAGTTCTACCAGAAATGATAAAGTGTTGCAAGGGTGATCTTCTTCCTTATCTAGTTATATTATATAACGCTATTTTGCATAGTGGTAATTGTCCTGAGGATTGGGCTCGAGGTTTACTTACTCCCCTTCATAAGAAAGGCAGCAAATTTGATGTTAACAATTATAGGGGTATTACACTTAGTGATGTATTGGGTAAAATATTTACTTTTATTCTTAATAAACGGCTTACTATGTTGTGTGACATTTACGATAAGATACCAGAGTCTCAGGCAGGTTTTAGGGCTGGATACAGCACCGTTGATAATATATTTGTGTTGCAAAGTCTAATACAGAAATACTTATCTAAAGCTAATGGCAGATTTTACTGTTTATTTGTTGATTTTAGAAAAGCCTTTGATTGTGTAAATAGAAAATTGTTGTGGTATGTCATGTTAAATAAGGGTATACATGGAAAGTTATTTTATGTCATTAAAGATATGTATTTAAAAGTGAAATTGGCTGTAAAGTTATCAAATAGCACAGCAACTTGCTACTTTGAAACGCTAAGTGGTGTACGCCAAGGCTGCACCCTTAGCCCTATATTGTTCTCTTTGCTTATTGTTGAATTAGAATCAATGTTGCACTCCTCCGGCGAGAGGGGAATATTTGTGAGTCAAGAATCTCTAGACATTTTGTTGTTACTATATGCCGATGATTTGTGCATAATTGATGATACTGTAGTTGGTCTCCAACGAAAACTTAATATCCTTAAATCTTTCTGTACTAAATGGGGTTTAGAAGTTAACCATAGTAAGACTGAAATTTTAGTTTTCAGAAATGGTGGAAAACTTAGGAGTACTGAGAAATGGAGGTTTGGAGATGTTAATGTTAAAGTATCTACCTATTATAATTATCTAGGTTTGTTATTTTCAAATCGGCTGTGTTGGACGACTGGTATCAACTCTCTTGTTCAGAAGGCAAATAAGGCTCTGTTCGTCGTTAAGAAATTACAGCATTGTTTGAAGAACATACCCGTACATTTCCTTTTAAAATATTTGACATTCAAATTAAGCCTGTATTATTATACACTTCAGAAATATGGGGCTATTCAAAAATTGCAGCTATTGAAAAATTTCAGATTAAATTCTGTAAATTTACTATTGGAATTGGAAGTCATGTTACAAATGTTGCTGCCCTTGGCGAATGTGGTAGATATGGCTTATTTATTGATTATCACAAGAGATGTATTAAATATTGGTTGAAATTGTTATCTTTACCCAGTTATAGATACCCTAAGCAATGTTATTTAATGCTGAAATCTTTAGATGAAGTTTATCGCACTACATGGGTAACTTGTGTCAAAAGACTATTATTCAGTTATGGATTTGGCCACGTGTGGATTTCGCAGGAAGTTGGTAATGAGAACCTCTTTATTAATGCATTTATTCAAAGGTTAAAAGACTGTAACCAACAGGACTGGTATTGTAAAGTTTGTGAAATACGTAAATTATCAATGTATAAGGAATATAAGTCATTGCTAACAGTTGAAAAGTATCTCTGTGAAATCACAAGCCGTCATTATAGACGTATGTTTTGTTTGTTAAGAATTGGCGAGTTGCCATTGATGGTAAATTTAGGTAGAAGATGCGGTATAGAGTACTGTAATAGGCAGTGCAGATATTGTAATTTACAGGAAATTGAAGATGAGTTTCATTTTATGCTTGTCTGCCCATGTTACAGATATTTAAGAAATAAGTATTTACCTATTTATTACTCTTCCAATTCTACCTTATTTAAATATAATACTCTATTATCTTGTAACCGCACTAGTATTGTAACTTATTGTGTTAAGTATATACTGGAAGCACTTGCAATCCGAAATACTGTCACTTATGACCCTCTGTCATCTGCCTCATACTGTATTTTTCAATAAGTATTTGTACGTGGGCCTATGGCCTTTATACTGAAATAAAGAATTGAATTGGTAGATACCCATATCAGTGTTACCAAACGTAAAAGGTACCTGATGATAATGGTAAAAAATATTGGATTTCAAATGTGAGAAATCTATTATTTGTTAGTGACTTTTCATATGTATGGATTTTCCAAGATGTGGAAGATCCACAGTTATTTTTATATTCATTTAAGCAAAGACTAAAGGATGTATTTTTTCAACAGTGGCACCAAAATATGTCTGAATAACTTTATCTTATCAATTACAGCAAAGTAAAATCATTGCTTCAAACTGAAAGATATTTAACTTGTTTAAATGATAAAAGTTTAATAAGAGCTTATTGTAAACTTAGAATTTCATGACACAAATTTATTGTAAATGTGTGTCGCAGGTCCAAAGACAGTGATTTTGGGAGCTCTTTTTGTACAAACTGTTCGTCCGGAGAAGTAGCAGATGAATACCATGTCTTACTTATACAGCTGTATGTGAAACGTATTCACATTTAAGGTATAAATCTCTCCACGTAATGCAAGGTATTTTTTCAGTTTATGATAAATCTGCTAAAGTCTGAAAATCCTGATGTGATCCATGCTGTTTCTGTTTTCTTTAAACATGTCTTTATAATGAGGAATGTGTAACTAGATTTAAAATCTAATCATGTACATCACGTGACAAATGTTAATATCCAATCTGCATTGTACTATGGACCTTGATGCCTAAATTACTGAATAAACTGTCTGTCTGTCTGTCTGTCATTACTTGTGAGGTGCTTAGCACCAGATTTTGCAATCATTGTTACACAGTGGATAAAAGCACCAAACTTTGCAAGTGAATGCCTTTTGTCACAATTAGACGTTAAAGGACAGGAGCCATCAAAAGTATTGCCTGCTGTATGTTCTATGCCCCAAAATCCAATATGGCCGAGTCAAAACAGGGAATTGCACGGACATCATTTTTGTAACTGATGCGTCAAATTTGGAAATGTCCTCCACACGACTACTTAAAAGCTTTTTGAAAGTTTTACTGAGGCCTTGAATGTTGTAACCTTGATCAAACACCTTCTGAGCAAGAGTCGTTGACAATCTTTGAAATCTTGGTTGAAAGAGCATGCTCGATTGTACCTCAGAAGTTGTGAAATGTAAACACCAAAGGCTGGAGCTGCTGGAATATTGCTCGACATGAAAGGAAAGTTGACTATTGGAAAGTTGAATTCATTCTCTTGTCATAGAGGCGTGTGGAGAGTGTTTGTCACTCTGTATCTTTATGCATAGATCTAAATATGAAACAGACTGAGAGTGACATTGTTTCAGAGTCACTGATGTTAAACGTTTTACTACAAGGAAAGACAACGAAGTCGCAAAGACAAATACATATCTATTCACATTTAGTCTTCCATCACGTCCGGAATCGCTCAAGGCAGGCTACTGCAATTTAAAGGTATATTTCTCCCTAATCCCCTGAGATGCTACAGTTGTCATAAGTCTGGCCATGGCTAAAAATCATGTCATCGGGAAGCTACCTGTCACAGATGTGGTGATAAGTGAGAAGACAGTAGATTGTCTCCAACTACAGCTCCAGCACATGTTCGTAAACCATGGTTCAACTCTGACTGTAAACAAGCTAGGAAACCTAGGACAAAAGGAAGAACAATATTTCCGCCACCACCGAACTGTCCATAACTTTAATCAATTCATAATTTTAAATACAAAAGCTCGTCGTACGTTTAAACAGAATAAACGCCAATTTAGGCGAAACTATGTTTCGAAAATAAATTCCAGAACACCTATGTCTAAGGCTTGGAATATGATACAAAGGATTAAAGGTTCAAAATCTAGTGTTCACCATCTTAAGTATGGTGACACATTATAAATTGCTAAATCTGATATAGCAATTAGGTTGGGAGAAACTTAAGCTCAACATTCATCAAAACAAGGGCGGATGGAGCAGTTGTTGTCCATTCTTTGCATACTACTTTGATTATTTTTGGTGACATTGTTTTCATTCTATATATCATTCGTCAACTACAGCATGCTCGTAGACTGGACATCATGTGGAATTTATTCCGGACAGTCTAAAAGAGAAAAGAGGAGCATCAGATGCCAGTCAAGTGGATGGACTCCCTGCGCGATTCTCAGAATATGGAAGAATTATTTAAGTTCCTTACGTCAACGGTTGTATAATTGTTGACTATATAATATCAGGATCATTGCATGCTTTGGCAAATGGTAAAACTTTACTACCGATTGTAAAATGGATACAGGTGTTTGGGCCATCCAAAATTTCATGACCTGATTGCTCTTCAATCCCAAGCTGATACTAGTATACTATCGCATCAATAACATGGGTAACCATTTGGGAAAGCATCATACTCGTGCTTTACCAGTGTTTCATGCCTTTTCAGGGTGTGACACATCAGGCTTTGCTTGGAAAAGTAAAACGTCAACCTTGGCAGGCTCAAGATGAAGTCACAGAAGCCTTTTTGCAACTAGCCTACCATCCATTTCAAGTGCTGAACATACATTCTGGTCACTTCCGAATGCTTCAGCAACAACAGTCGACTGATGGACAAGCTTCCTCCAACTCAAGAAGCCTTGCTACACCATCCTGTCGGGTCATTTATCCAGCAGGAGGACCTTCACTTTCCCTTTTCTGACACTTCGGTCACTCGGGATCTTTTCCAATCTGGATCCAGCCCTAAGGATGACATATTCCAAGTTGCAATGACCTACAGTAAATCCTTCATGAGTTGTTACGGAGTAGAATAGGTCTTCAGCAACCAATGCTTGCTGAAAAGGGTGACTATGATAGGGTGGTCAGGCTCGCTGACTTGGTTGATGCATGTCATCGATCCCAATTGCGTGGATCGATGTTCATGATGTCAACCACTGAGTTTTCTGGTCAAGACTCGATTATTTACAGACCGCCGTGATATAGCTGGAATATTGCAGAGTGCGGCGTTAAACAACAAACATCAAATATGTTCACTCTGGCTTTGCATGAATATATAATCACATTGATTAAAAAAATAATTACTGCTTAATATATGTTTGCCTTGACAGTTGAAATCTTATAAAGAATCTTTTCTTCCCCAGTAGTTGTCAACAGTAGATGATGCATCACATGTGACACTAGCTATTCAGAAAGATACAGTAATTGATGGTAAGTTTCCTTAATATCGACGTTGTGCAGAGTCTGATTTGTTTGGACAAAAAAATGCTGGATGTTGACAATTGTTGTGTAGTCTAGTGTCGGAGGATAAGGTGGTGATTGGTAAGAGAAGGAAAAGTAACTACATTGTGTGGTTAGTCTCGATGACTTGGTTGATCGTCTGGTCAGGACTTGATTATTTACGGGCTGCCATCAGGTGGCTAGAATATTACTGAGTGAGACGTTAGCCATGTTAACAGCAAACAAACATAAATGATGTAACTTATGAAACTTATTATAATTGTTTTGTACATGGCATACTTTTGATCTTTGTGCTGTCTGTCTGAAAGTTTACCTTGGTGGCTTGAGGACACCACGAGCAAAGTGCTGACACAGCAATACTCATAATGATAGCAAATATGCCAATCTGGATAAACCAGTCACCCTCTTATCTCCTGGTAAAAGACGTTTGTTCGCAACGTCAAATGATAACAGAGGTACAAATGTTTATGCAAAAATATTTCTTTATATTTCATATGCAGAAATAGGAACATCAATATTAACAGACCTTGATCCAAAGTAAATAAAAGTCAAGTTATCATAATAAACAGCGTTCAAATGCCCAATATAAATGCATGTTTATACAAAAGGATGTTTATATACAATCTGTTTCACCTCGATATGTGCCGGCGGAGGAATATCACTGCTGTAAACGTCAGTCACAATATAGTCCGAGGTCGCAGGAATTTCACAACAAATCCTTCGAAAATCCCTCCTGGAATCTCTGTTGATAAGACCAAGGGATACATCTTGGAATAATTCACCGGGAGAGACATATGCTGCACATGTCAGTATTGATTTACCGCGTGATAATGTGGGATATATCTCAACATCATTTGTCAACAAACCTTGAAAATAATGTTAACGTGACTGTGTTGTCCGTCATATTCTTGCCTCGGTGGTGCACGTGCGGCCTGGTCGTCTAAAACCAACTTGAGTTGCGTCCCTTGGACACGTCACGAAACTAAGATCATGGGTTCGATCCCCGTTCGTGTTTCTAGGTATGTCAGCGCCAAACCCTTGGGTTTCAGCACTGGTAAACGTCTGAGACCTGCAAATCTTCGGGCTTTCCTCCCACATTAAGCTGTCACGTGATATAACCGGATTACTTTTCAAAGCGGCGTTAAAACCACTCACTCGCTCATGCCTCGATTTCATGACCGGAAAATGTCCGCCCAGCATGAAATCCGAGATGGCAGGTGACAATACGGTATACTCGACACATGTATTGTTGGACATGCACCTTCTACAATTTCTCCTCCGGCCGCACCCCTTCCAGCACCTGGTAGATTCCCTCCTCCATCTGACTCAGCTGGATGTAGTCTCCTTCCTCTTCTAATATCCTCTCAAAGTCACGTGATAAAATGTCAAAGGTCGGTCTGGATGTGGCTGAATGATTCCAACACCTTGACATGATGGCGTACCTGAAAAAAAATAAAGAATAGAATAATATCGATATAAAGTGCACCCCTGTCAGACAGGGAAACAAAACAGGCGTCGACATTCCAATGTAGCCAATCAACTTTTAGCACTTGGAAGACAGACAATAGGTTCCAGTCTCATCTCGGGTGCCATACACGTCCAATGCAATAAAATATGATTTAATAAAAACTGAGCTACTCCACATGAAATCACGCGAGACTCACAGGGTCTATCAACACTATACGTCTTATACTCACAGGTCCTATCAACACAACACGTCTTATACTCACAGGGTCTATCAACACTATACGTCTTATACTCACAGGGTCTATCAACACTACATGTCTTATACTCACAGGGTCTATCAACACTACACGTCTTTTACTCACAGGTCCTGTCAACACTACACGTCTTATACTCACAGGCCCTATCAACACTACACGTCTTATACTCACAGGTCCTATCAACAGTACACGTCTTTTACTCACAGGGTCTATCAACACGACACGTCTTATACTCACAGGTCCTATCAACACTACACGTCTTATACTCACAGGTCCTATCAACACTATACGTCTTATACTCACAGGGTCTATCAACACTACACACCTTATACTCACAAGTCCTATCAACACTACACGTCTTATACTCACAGGCCCTATCAACACTACACGTCTTTTACTCACAGGCCCTATCAACACTACACGTCTATACTCACAGGGTCCATCAACACTACACGTCTTATACTCACAGGTCCTATCAACACTACACGTCTTATACTCACAGGTCCTATCAACACTACACGTCTTATACTCACAGGGTCTATCAACACGACACGTCTTATACTCACAGGGTCTATCAACACTATGCGTCTTTTACTCACAGGTCCTATCAACAGTATACGTCTTATACTCACAGGTCCTATCAACACTACACGTCTTATACTCACAGGGTCTATCAACACGACACGTCTTATACTCACAGGGTCTATCAACACTATGCGTCTTTTACTCCCAGGTCCTATCAACAGTACACGTTTTATACTCACAGGGTCTATCAACACGACACGTCTTATACTCACAGGTCCTATCAACACTACACGTCTTATACTCACAGGGTCTATCAACACTACACGTCTTTTACTCACAGGGACTATCAACACTACACGTCTTATATACACAGGCCCTATTAACACTATACGTCTTATACTCACAGATCCTATCAACACTACACGCCTTATACTCACAGATCCTATCAACACTACACGTCTTATACTCACAATGTCTATCAACACTAAACGTCTTATACTCACAGCCCATATCAACACTATACGTCTTATACTCACAGGTCCTTGTTGCACTGGGGCGGACACACCAGCTTCTTGCCCTCGAGGACTGACGTCATGACCTGCTGCCCTGACATGCCCGGGTAGGGGCTAGACCCTGCAGACATATTATAAACAAAATCAACACGAGGCTCTTCCTTTATCCCCCCTCCCCAATACACCAATTGCCAGTGCGTTGAGACCGGGTCGTCAGATTCAGTGGCGACTGAGTGAAATACATTGTGCTCGTGGTTGTGGCTACCCAATGCTTCAGTTGCTGTTTTTTTCTGGTTTAATACAAGATTGTTCTAATATATTTGTATAAAGCTGGACTATTGCTAACCATGGCATCAAACAATATTCCACCATCACCAGTATAAGATCATGTATGCAATGTGTGAATACTACCCTAGGCAAAACCTAATGAGAACTGATGCGAAAATAATTAAAACGATATTGCATATTGTTTAACATTGATTCGAAAAATAATCGCGTCAATTCTTGCCACATAGTTTAGATGCTAAAGTTTGTTTGTTTGTTTGCTTGTTGATAAACACCGCACTCTGCTATATTCCAGTTATGTGGCGGTGCCTTGTAAATAACAGTTTGGACCAGACAATCCAGTGATTGACGCCATCAACACCAAGTCACCTGGTCTGACCACCCGATCCATGCTATACGATAGATGCATTGCCTATATGTGATACTGATGCTAATGATGATGATGATGACGACGACGATAACAATGATAATGATAATGATGATAATGACAATGATAATGATGATAATGATAATAATGATAATGATAATGATAATGATGATAATGATAATGATAATGATGATAATGATAATGATAATGATAATGATGATAATGATAATGATAATGATAATAATGATTATGATGATAATGATAATGATATTGATAATGATGATAATGATAATGATAATGATGATAATGATAATGATAATGATAATGATGATAATGATAATGATAATGATAATAATGATTATGATGATAATGATAATGATATTGATGATAATGATAATAATGATAATGATGATGATGACGACGACGACGACGACGATGATGATGACGACGATAACAATGATAATGATGATGATGATGATGATAATGATAATGATAATGATGATAATGATAATGATAATGATGATAATGATAATGATAATGATAATGATGATAATGATAATGATAATGATAATAATGATTATGATGATAATGATAATGATATTGATGATAATGATAATAATGATAATGATGATGATGACGACGACGACGACGATGATGATGACGACGATAACAATGATAATGATGATGATGATGATGATAATGATAATGATAATGATGATAATGATAAAGATAATGATGATAATGATAATGTACCTACCTAGTGTGACAATCTCCCACAACAGGACGCCGAACGACCATACATCAGACTTGGATGTGTGGACAGAATCTCGCAGGCTTTCAGGGGCCATCCATCGGATCGGGAGCGGGCCCTACGGGTAAACACATAGGGGTCAGAGCATGAGTGAGTGAGTGAGTTCTCGTGTCACCTTGACGCCACTGTCAGCAAGATAGGTGCTATCCAATCAAAATGAAATTTGAAAGAATTATAGATGGCAACTTCGACCGAGTCAAGGGCAAAGTCTCCACAAATTCCCCTTCTCTTGTAGATATACATGGGGAATGAAAAGAACGAGACATATATATCTCCATCATCGGAACACAGAAACTGCAGACAAAAGAAGGTAGGTTTTTTTTGTTTACCTTTCGAATTTATTGGAATGTGAATGTTAATTACAGTAAACTACGGTTATAACGAACACGCTTATAACGAACTGACGGATATAGCGAATTTATAAATGGTCCCGGCCATTGCTGTATATATGCTTATAACGAACTACGGTTATAACGAACTAAAATTAGCAGTCCCTTTGAGTTCGTTTTAACCGTAGTTTACTGAATTTTACACGAAATTGAGAACAGAAACAGTTTATGTATTTATTTCATCGAAATCTGAACATTTTAAAAGAACTCGATCACGAAAATTGTAGTTTCGAACTTTGCATCATGTCTTCCAAAACCGTTTCCTTCTTGCTGAGATAGAGTACCAACCAACCTTATTTGTTCTCTCGTATATATCAGCTCCCTCAACGTCTCTCGCGAGACCGAAGTCCGAGACTTTACACACGCGCTTCCGGTCTATCAGCACGTTCCTCGCCGCAACATCTCGGTGTATAATCTGTGCGGAAAATACAACAAAACAGTCATGACAATACACATCTCGGTGTATAATCTGTGCGGAAAATACCCAACAAAACAGTATTGACAATACACATCTCGGTGTAAAATCTGTGCGGAAAATACCCAACAAAACAGTCATGACAATACACATCTCGGTGTATAATCTGTGCGGAAAATAACCAACAAAACAGTATTGACAATACACATCTCGGTGTAAAATCTGTGCGGAAAATACCCAACAAAACAGTCATGACAATACACATCTCGGTGTATAATCTGTGCGGAAAATAACCAAAAAAACAGTATTGACAATACACATCTCGGTGTAAAATCTGTGCGGAAAATAAAACAAAACAGTCTTGACAATACACATCTCGGTGTATAATCTGTGCGGAAAATACCCAACAAAACAGTATTGACAATACACATCTCGGTGTATAATCTGTGCGGAAAATACAACAAAACAGTATTGACAATGCACATCTCGGTGTATAATCTGTGCGGAAAATACAACAAAACAGTCTTGACAATACACATCTCGGTGTATAATCTGTGCGGAAAATACCCAACAAAACAGTATTGACAATACACATCTCGGTGTATAATCTGTGCGGAAAATAACCAACAAAACAGTATTGACAATGCACATCTCGGTGTATAATCTGTGCGGAAAATAACCAACAAAACAGTATTGACAATGCACATCTCGGTGTATAATCTGTGCGGAAAATACAACAAAACAGTCTTGACAATACACATCTCGGTGTATAATCTGTGCGGAAAATACCCAACAAAACAGTATTGACAATACACATCTCGGTGTATAATCTGTGCGGAAAATAACCAACAAAACAGTATTGACAATGCACATCTCGGTGTATAATCTGTGCGGAAAATAACCAACAAAACAGTATTGACAATGCACATCTTATGTCAACAATATAGTAATGATACGACAACATCTCATGTCAACGTATATAGTAATGATACGACACATCTCATGTCAACAATATAGTAATGATACGACACATCTCATGTCAACAATATAGTAATGATACGACACATCTCATGTCAACAATATAGTAATGATACGACACATCTCATGTCAACAATATAGTAATGATACGACACATCTCATGTCAACTATATAGTAATGATACGACACATCTCATGTCAACAATATAGAAATGATATGACACATCTCATGTCAACAATATAGTAATGATACGACACATCTCATGTCAACAATATAGTAATGATACGACACATCTCATGTCAACAATATAGTAATGATACGACATATCTCATGTCAACAATATAGTAATGATGCGACACATCTCATGTCAACAATATAGTAATGATACGACACATCTCATGTCAACAATATAGAAATGATACGACATATCTCATGTCAACAATATAGGAATGATACGACACATCTCATGTCAACAATATAGAAATGATACGACACATCTCATGTCAACAATATAGTAATGATACGACACATCTCATGTCAACAATATAGTAATGATACGACACATCTCATGTCAACAATATAGTAATGATACGACACATCTCATGTCAACAATATAGTAATGATACGACACATCTCATGTCAACAATATAGTAATGATATGACACATCTCATGTCAACAATATAGGAATGATACGACATATCTCATGTCAACAATATAGGAATGATACGACACATCTCATGTCAACAATATAGAAATGATACGACACATCTCATGTCAACAATATAGAAATGATACGACACATCTCATGTCAACAATATAGGAATGATACGACACATCTCATGTCAACAATATAGAAATGATACGACACATCTCATGTCAACAAGATAGTAATGATACGACACATCTCATGTCAACAATATAGTAATGATACGACACATCTCATGTCAACAATATAGAAATG
The DNA here is from genome assembly GCF_023055435.1 of Haliotis rufescens. Classification (NCBI taxonomy): domain Eukaryota; kingdom Metazoa; phylum Mollusca; class Gastropoda; order Lepetellida; family Haliotidae; genus Haliotis; species Haliotis rufescens. Next base: position 6,422,900 of record NW_025963935.1, read on the forward strand.
ATACGACACATCTCATGTCAACTATATGGTAATGATACGACACATCTCATTTCAACAATATAGTAATGATGCGACACATCTCATGTCAACAATATAGGAATGATACGACATATCTCATGTCAACTATATAGTAATGATACGACACATCTCATGTCAACAATATAGAAATGATACGACACATCTCATGTCAACAATATAGAAATGATACGACACATCTCATGTCAACAATATAGGAATGATACGACACATCTCATGTCAACAATATAGAAATGATACGACACATCTCATGTCAACAATATAGTAATGATACGACACATCTCATGTCAACGTATATAGTAATGATACGACACATCTCATGTCAACAATATAGAAATGATACGACACATCTCATGTCAACAATATAGGAATGATACGACACATCTCATGTCAACGTATATAGTAATGATACGACACATCTCATGTCAACTATATAGTAATGATACGACACATCTCATGTCAACAATATAGTAATGATACGACACATCTCATGTCAACAATATAGTAATGATACGACACATCTCATGTCAACGTATATAGTAATGATACGACACATCTCATGTCAACAATATAGAAATGATACGACACATCTCATGTCAACAATATAGGAATGATACGACACATCTCATGTCAACGTATATAGTAATGATACGACACATCTCATGTCAACTATATAGTAATGATACGACACATCTCATGTCAACAATATAGTAATGATACGACACATCTCATGTCAACAATATAGTAATGATACGACACATCTCATGTCAACAATATAGTAATGATGCGACACATCTTTCCACTTTATTTTAGCCCTGAAACAATGGGTTTTGAATAAAATAATGCATATCAGTGCATTATTTAAGGAGTATCTAACATAAGCAGGTGACAATGACTCACTTTAATATTGACAAGAATTCAGTAACAGAATGAAAGCATGGAGCTCTTGGCTTCCGACGAACCAACTTGATACCAGTTCTTATCAGATTATATATACTACCCCACTTTTGATAGGATATTGTTTATCTTTCCATGCTACTCAAAACTGATTCACATATGTCACACGTATATGATTCACATATGTCACGTGTGTATGATTCACATGTCACGTGTAAATGATTCACATATGTCACGTGTGTATGATTCACATATGTCACGTGTGTATGATTCACATATGTCACGTGTGTATGATTCACATATGTCACGTGTACATTATTCACATATGTCACGTGTATATGAAAGAATGACATATCTGTCTATCCGGACCTTTGAAGATCCAGGGTAGAATAGGTCTTCAGCAACCCATGCTTGTCGTAAAAGGCGAACATGCTAGTCGTAAGAGGCGACTAACGGGATCGGGTGGTCAGGCTCGATGACATGGTTAATGCATCTCAAGCTATCCAAACAGCGTTGTCCGAGTTCATGATGTTAATCACTAGATTGTCTGGTCCAGACTCGATTAATTACAGACCGCCGTCATATTGCTGGACTATTGCTGAGTGCGGCGTTAAACAACAAACAAACTAACAAAAAATCTGATTATCCCTCTCAATCGTTGTGTAGTATGGACATACGAAAAGACACACAGGCACACCCTCGGTAAACCGTTAACGAGGCAACAACGATTTGTTGCCTTTATCGGCGAGGCAAGGGACGTAACTCATGTGACATTTATTTGAACGTGCTTGTCTACAGGTTCACAGTGATGAATGACATTTACCTTCTGTGCAGCTATGTGTGCCATTCCCCGAGCTATCTGAAGGGCAAAGGACAGCATATCTTTAGGGGTCAAGGCCTCCACGCTTGACGTTTGCTCGCTAGCTTTAGCTGGTCGACGTTTTCTTAAGTAGGTCAGAAGGTCACCGCCATTGACGTACTCCATGATCATGAGAGCTGGGTCTGCAAGGTAGAGGTCATGGTAGAGGCGGGTCACTGCAGGTCGGAGGTTAACTTTGTAGACAGTCAATTGGAGGATAGTGGGTGACACTGTACATGGCTTATATGCGGTCAACGCGTTAGACGGACCATTAGTGGTCGGGAACTTAATCTCTAGACGGGTAATTTCAAGCCGGGGGTTAAGTCTATAGATGGGTCATTAGAGGTCGGGGTTAAGTCTCTAGGTGGGTCATTGGAGGTCGGGGTCAAGTCTATAGGTAGGTCATTAGAGGTCGGGGTCAAGTCTATAGGTGGGTCATTAGAGGTCGGGGACAAGTCTATAGGTGGGTCATTAGAGGTCTGGGTGACGTCTATAGGTGGGTCATTAGAGGTCGGGGTTAAGTCTCTAGGTGGGTCATTGGAGGTCGGGGTCAAGTCTATAGGTAGATCATTAGAGGTCGGGGTCAAGTCTATAGGTGGGTCATTAGAGGTCGGGGTCAAGTCTATAGGTGGGTCATTAGAGGTCTGGGTTAAGTCTATAGGTGGGTCATTAGAGGTCGGAGTTAAGTCTATACGTGGGTCATTAGAGGTCGGGGTCAAGTCTATAGGTAGGTCATTTGAAGTCGTGGTTAAGTCTATAGGTGGGTCATTAGAGGTCGGGGTCAAGTCTATAGGTGGGTCATTGGAGGTCGGGGTCAAGACTATAGGTGGGTCATTAGAGGTCGGGGTCAAGTCTATAGGTGGGTCATTAGAGGTCTGGGTTAAGTCTATAGGTGGACAATAAGAGGTCGGGGTTAAGTCTATAGGTGGGTCATTCGGGGTTAAATGGCTATCGTTGGTGGTCGGTGGTAGGAGTTGTGGGGTTAACATTCTTCTTGGGCCTAAAGACAGGTCATTGAAGGTGGGGGGTTAAGGTCGTTTGATGCGGACAGAGGAATATCAGAAAGCATGTCTATACGATGACGTTCTTTTGTGTTATTGCAGGGTAGATGACACTATCAGAGCATGGCACAGTGTAATTGTATACTAGTCTGTTAACATTGTTGATACTGGGCACTAGGAAGTATAGAGATATCTATCTACTGGGACTTTGTCTAAGTGGTCTACCATACGCCAAGCTGGTCAGGTGCATCTGTTGAAGGAACTTACCTGAAGCGGTGACACAGCCCAGGTAGGCCACGACGTTGACGTGAGTGGGCAGCTTCCGGACGATGACCAGCTCGTGGTAGAAGTCTTCCTTCATAGCATCAGTGGCGGTTTCTGTAACAACAGTCAAGTCAAGTCCCGTTTTTTCGACATTCGACATTACGGGATCGGATGGTCAGGCTCGCTGACGTGGTTGATGCATGTCATCGTATCCCAATTGCGTGGATCGATGCTCATGATGTCAGTCACTGGATTGGATTATTTACAGACCGCCGTCATATCGCTGGAATAGTACGGCGTTAAACAACAAACAAACAAACAAAAGCATATGATTATGTCGGATTAACGAGTATGTCGGATAAACGAAATTAAGTAGTACCAATGTTCGCGATCGAAAATCGGACAACTACACGATTACTAACAATACCAAAACGTAATAAAAAAAATGAACAATGAAAACTGAAATATTCATAATGTTATGTTACATTGTTAGCGGAATGTTTTCTAATCAAGCAACCTCTAAAGCTCAACACAACTGTTACGGGCTGTATGACTGATTCAAAATACAGTAAACTACGGTTATAACGAAGTCAAAGGGACCACTAATTTTAGTTCGTACTAACCGTAGTTCGTTATAAGCATATATACATCAAATGGCCGGGACTAAAAAATAAGTTCGTTATATCCGTCAGTTCGTTATAAGCGTGTTCGTTATAAGCGTAGTTTACTGTACTTTATAAAGCAGAGTCTGGAATGGAAGTCGCCAATTTGAAACTTGAGCCACAGAGTTTTCCAAGTGGTTAATGTCGACTTCATGTTAGTCGGTCGGTCAAAGTTCGCGAAAGGTCTTTCTGACGTAACCTGTGATGGGATGTCCTCAGCGGTACACGGATCCTCAATAAATATTTAGAATAGCTGTGAGGCGAGGTGGCAAGAAGTTTAACGCCGCGTTCAAAATTATTGCACTTAACTAGACGCAGTTTAACATGAATATCCCACTCAGAATCAGTATACTAACTCCATGCCGACCAATCCTTGTTTTCCACCTCAATCCCCAGCGCCAGGCCGGGCAACAATATGTACCATTTCTTAACGTGAGCGAGTTAAAATTAAACGTCACATCGGCATAATCCACCACATCGACGTTCCCCTCTCCGGGAAGACGCTCTGTGTGCCAGACAGGATCTGCTTTCGTTTGACCACTTTACACTTTTCCCATTTTACGGCAAGCCTGGGTTGCTGAAGACCTATTCAACCCCTGATCTTCTCAGAACAGACATAACGTTCAAATTCACCTATCCAGTAAACCTTATGACTAGTTTATTATTAACCTGTTATCTCACCTTTGACCATCTTGACTGCAACCTCCTCCCACTTGCCAGTGCTGTTGATGCTGAGGGCTTCAGCCATCACCACGCGTCCGAACTTCCCTTCCCCCAAGGAGTTGAGGAACCTCAGCCTGCTCCGGGGGAACTCGTCGCCTGTGGGGGACAACTCCGTGTAGATGTGGGCCTGTCGGGAAGGGAGCTGTAGTTATTAACTATCTATCAGTCATCCCGGGGTCTGCAACTGCTCGAAGCGCATGCGCACTCTTCCAAAATGGCGGCGCAACTACCGCTTGGTTGCTTTGTCCTTATGATTTTATTGTTTTTTTTGTTTAACGCCGCACTCAGCAATATTCCAGCTATATGACGGCGGTCTGTAAATAAACGAGTCTGGACCAGACAATCCAGTGATTGATATCATGAGCATCGATCCACGCAATTGGGATCGATGACATGCATCAACCAAGTCAGCGAGCCTGACCACCCGACCCCGTTAGTCGCTTTTTACGACAAGCATGGGTTGCTGAAGACCTATTCTACCCCGGAATCTTCACGGGTCTTGCCCTTATGAAGACCGATGACGACCAGATTAATTTATGACGACTTTGAAGATGTGGAGCAGACGAAGCGACCTCCGCCAGGGATTGATGCCATTGCAAGGGACTGAATGTTAGCGCCCCGTTGTAAGGCGAATCGTAAGGTGCAACAGTCCCCTAGTGTTGATCATCTTTGCGAGGCAGGGTAGGTAACTGACTGTTAAGTCCAGTGCAGTTAACGCCCTTGCCTCGGGAAGATGGGTGTCGATGTTCTGTCGTTGTTTGTTTACAGACACGTGTCAACACATTACTAACGTAATAATTAAAGTTTCGTTGAATTCGTGGAAATTGCTGCATTCTGATTAGCTGAATTGGCCATGTGTTATTGCATCCATTTCCCAATGAATGTAAAAAAATGAAGCCACGCCCACCGAAGCGGACTACTTTCATTACTACGGAAACTCGGGGAATCCCAATATTACAGTCGAGGGAATTCCCTCTCTGCTCACGAGTATCGTTATACACATGACATTTAGCGAAATTCATGCATACATTTATTGTCCAAACAACCCATTGAGGCCGAAGGCCGAGAAGGAATGGACCAAACGTACGAAAGCCTATTAGGGCCAAATTCATTGATAACATTTTTTTATTTAAAAGTTGTAATTACAAGTTGTAAAGGTGTAATTACAAGTTGTAAAGGTCTAATTACAAGTTGTAAAGGTGTATTTACAAGTTATAAAGGTGTTATTACAAGTTTCTAAAGGTGTAATTACAACTTTAAAGGTGTAATTACAAGTTTAAAAAAGTTGTAATTACAAGTTTAACTATTGAACTGCTTATAAATTCAGAATAATATAAGGGGCAAATGAACATATCTTGGAGGGAGGACGTCTGCCCCAAATGGCATCAAGAAACATAAATAGAAAAGTGAAGTTGTACTTTGATTTGGGGCTTGCACCAACAGAAATATTGTGCTTTCTGGTTTCATTTTGTCAGTTACACTTTTCAATGCCCAGTTGATCTAAAAACATCCAACATTGATTGTCCTCGTCCATACTTCTACGTCTGTCCTTTAGGCAATACAGAACTTCAAATGTTTCGATCATTCAGTGAAATTTCACATTTCTAACTCATAATTACACCTTTTCAAACCTGTAATTACACCTTTCAAAACTTGTTATTTCCATTTCTAAACTTGCAATTAAGCCTATAAATCTAGTTATTACACCTCAAAAACTTGTATTTTCATCTTTTAAACTTTAAATTACACCTTAAAAACGTGTAACTACAACTTTTTATAAGTCGTAATTACACCTTTTCAAACCTGAAATTACACCTTTCAAAACTTGTTATTTCCATTTCTAAACTTGTAATTACGCCTTTAAATCTAGTTATTACACCTTTAAAAACTTGTATTTTCATCTTTTAAACTTTAAATTACACCTTAAAAACATGTAACTACAACTTTTTATAAGTCGTAATTACACCTTTTCAAACCTGTAATTACACGTACAAACGTGCAGGCTCGCTCGCCTGTTTTTTTTCTTTTCCCCGCTCGCCAAGGTTCCACAACTTTCATGTCTTCGGGTTCCTAGCATTTTTCCAACTGTGTCTTCCCTTTTTCAGGGAACTAACGTTCGAGTAACTGACCATGTCTTTTGAAACAACCGCCTTCTCCCGGACATATTTGTTCTGGTTCCTTACAGTCTGGTTGTTGCAGTTCCTCCCCATTTTGCCTTGATTGACAGGGCCTATGAACATTGTTTTCATCCTACTCTCCGTTGATTGGCTACTGATTTTGTAGGCGCGTCAAGTTATGTGCATAAATTAAACAATCACCTGATTCATGTCACGCCACAGTGTGTATTCCTATGTATCTCGTCATTTTTGTCTGCTTTGGTATATAAATGGTTAAACTAAAGCAGATATAACATGTTTTCGTTGTAGAATTCAATTATAAGCGTACGGATGCTTACAAAAGGTTGCACATCGGTTTTTCAATTCATACCTCTCTGAACCGAAAGCAATACACAATCAATACTTAATTGAAGCTATCCTAAATGGTTTGATGGGCATTACTTAGAAGTTGAGGGATGACAAGTAAGACACAATTTTATGGATAACAACTTCGTTAATACTGTGAAAAGCGACGTTTCGGTATAGATCCTTATACCGTTGTCAGAGCCATCCTTCGCACCGCCTCCCAACGCCTCATCACGGAACCAATCCGCCATCATCGCAAGATTAAGGCCATACAGCACCACTGTAAGACCGTTTGACAACGGTATAAGGATCTATACCGAAACGTGGCTTTTCACAGTATTAAAGAAGTTGTTATCCATAAAATTGTGTCTATATTGAAGCTATCCTATCCTAAACTGGCTTGAACCACGGGTATTGCTGGCGTGTGACCAAGCGATATCTATGGATGTCGCTACAATGATATTGCGCCACGTCGCACTCACCTCATCGTCGTTGACGCTGTATGCAGAGTTGTAGAACCCGGATGTGGGTGGTGGTTTCGGTTTGGGGACATCGATCAGTTCCTTGATGAAAACATTATGTATTTTCTTTAATGTCATTATAAAAAAAATATTAAAAATAATAAATCGATATATTATTATGTAGCTTGGTCGTGTCTGTGACTCGGCATCTTTACAATAACAGAAGAGTTGTGTCCCTTTGAGGATGCCAGGATACGCTGGTCGTTCGAATCCCAGATTCGACCTAAGATCCATGGTTTGTTAGCTCCATACATTGAGTCATGGATTAAAAAAGTCGTAAAAGTTTCCAAAGTAAAGATGACACGTCACGATATAGCAAATTGGTCATACCGACGTAAAACCCAACTCACTCACTCGATAGTGAATAAGTCGATACGTTGCAAATCCTCTAAACCAATAAGGGGTGGTCGGGTAGCTTTGTGGTTTAAGCGTTCGCTCGTCACGCCGAAGACCCGGGTTCGAATCCCGATATGGCAACAATGATGGAAGCCCATTTTTGGTGTTCCCCGCCGTATTTCTGGAATATTGCTAAAAGCAGCGTAAAATCAAACTCACTCACTCCGAACCAATAACGTTTTAATCTTATATTGTACTATATCGTCATAATTTCGGCGTCAAGGACATATACCGCGACTACCTCAATAAATCGGATCCGTATTGGTGTTGCCACTTCAAACACGGTAACAATCTTACAACAATTCTGCAAAATGCAGAATTCAATCCAAATACTACACAGTATGGTCCTACCCTCTCTCTGTTGCCCCGACGTCTACACACGATGACGACGATGACAACGATGATAGCAATGGCGATAACGGTGATGCCTACTCCAAGTCCTATAGCAACATTGTTGTCGACTCCGGTGTTTGAGGAGGCTGGAGGTCTGGTTGCGGAATCTGCAACAAGGGAGATAACTCTAACTGAAGATGGACAGAAAATGTAACCACTTGCTCTACAACAACAAAAGACAAGGCCCTGTCCAGAGGGTTCGAATCCCGGGTCTGGACAATGACTATTGCTTTATAGGAACCCTCATTGTACTCGTTGGTTTCTGGAAGACCAAACATACATTACGCGGATGAGTAGCCTATTGGTTAAAGTGTTCGCTCGGCTCGTCGAAGACCCATGTTTGATTCCCCACATGGGTACAATGCCTGAAGCCCATTTCTGGTGTCCCCCGCCATGATATTGCTAGAATATGGCTAAAAGCTCACTCACTCACTCCACCCATATGAACCTAAATCTGCCCACCCATGTTGACATGCTGATTTATAAATGAAACAAAAGGTGTTAAACCCAACTCACTCACTCACTCACTTGCCAGAATGTAACATTTAGTGCTACCAGAGAAACTAAATATTCATACAATAAGTACATGGTGTACATATTTCAGATGACTATAGTGCTTCGCGGACAGCCAGCCTGGTTTCCTGTGTAGGATGCGATTACGCTACGCCATGGTGTATACGCAACCCACACAGGGAACCGGTTTGCGCAGACAGCTGGACGCTATTATCTTGCCACCATGTAGCTCTAAAAGCAGTACAGGGTGTATTTATTAAACAAGGGCGTACGTGGACTATGATAATATAATGCAGAGTCCATAACGAGGTTTATACTGTCTATAAGATCCACTGTGGTAATGATAATAGGTCTTGGGTCTTTTCCTCAGGTTTAACAAAAAGTATAAAAATACCTGTGCAATAATATTTTTCCAGAAAAAGTGTATGTCAGATGAACACACGTTTTTCAAGGCTGAGACGTGGGCATTTGCAATTTCAACTGAACGACAATATCATACATACTCTACAAATAAAGTAGGGGATCAGATGGAGGTATTGAGTCGTGGTAATGGATTAATAATGAAATAGAAAGACTTGTAAATCATGACAATCAACAGAATACGTTAGCGGTGTTTTGTAAGGGTGCAAGCAACCTAGAAAGACGACAGGGGGTGTTGTAAGAAAATCAAGGTTTGAGATGACTTTATCAATAAGGGTCATGCGCCCACCATTGATCAAACATTCGTTCATATGGTATGGTCCGAGTCCACCTCCCAATGACAATGTGAGGGAGTCTGTCCCACTCCTCCTGCAGCGTCTTCCTCAGTTCGTTTCGCGTAGCAGGGGGTCCCGGAATGCAGATTAGCTGAATTCTTATAGTCGGGTCCGAAACTTGAACTCCGGTGGTCTGGCGCAAGTGCACAGCTTTTTGATTGGTAGTTTGGGTTTGATGTCTACAAGCCTGGTATCTGATTAAACCAGCCTGATCTGGTCTTGTTGACCTGGGGTCCCCGTGCGGGGCGTCTGCAGAAACCTGTTCCAAAGTCTGCATATCGCAGACCGAGACACATTGAACATATTGGCTACCTCTCTGAGTTCTACCAGTTTGAAGCATGCCGCTTGCCCTTAGGCTGTATTAAAACAAGAGTTAAGACCTTGACTGTTACTGTGGTTAAAAAAGTCTACAATGATAACGGCTCAAGCGGTTTGACGACCTTTCACTGAAGTATCAAAATCAAGAATGACCCTCACCAAGGCGCACGGAGGATTCGCATGGTCCACGTGCAAAACTTTATCAGTGTGTTTTGGGAGAATATATACACTTTATTCAGATGTATTGTAGGCCATAGGCCCATGATACAATGGTTACAGTGTGGTGATGGGAGCTGTAGATCCCAACAGACGTTGCCTTAGATTCATAGCTTTTAGAATATACATGGCTAGTTTCTTAACAGTAAATGGGTTGGTGGATGACATTAAAATATTGTACTTATGTCTTGTCTGGAACTCATAATAATTCAAGGATATATATACCAGTGTGTTGAGGCATTAAGATGTGGATCCGAAACCGTTCTGACACTGCCAATCATTTTTCAAAGCTGATATCTTTTTGACGACCAATCATGACAATAATATTTCATGATCCCCTACTTATGTTTAAGAGTATATATTATGACATTAAAATAACTAACTTGAGAGTGCTTACGTTTACGTAGTGTATGTTGCGTGCACATACCAACAGTGTTACATGTAACAAATACAGAAAAATACGTTTGTACCGAACACGCTTATAACGAACTGACGGATATTACGAACTTAATTTTCGGTCTCCGCCATTTGCTGTATAGATGTTGTATGTATGCTTATAACGAACTACGGTTATAACGAACTTAAATTAGTGGTCCATTTGAGTTCGTTATAACCGTAGTTTACTGTACTGTCATACACATGTCTTCATTAGTTAGTGTATGTGTGTCGCGGTGGAGGTGATTCATAACCGCAACGTTTCGGTTTCTTACCCATAAAACTTGAAACCGGAAGACACGTGACCTTGTCTGCCTGCAGTAGATAATCCGCCATGCATTCACACCGGAAGGAGCCCAAAAAGTTGACGCATGCCTGATCGCACACCTGGGGGTCAATCTCGCATTCGTTCACATCTACTGGGGTGGCAGCGGTCGCTAGAGTAAATTGGTACCCTGGTGTCACTGGATGACCCTTCCCTGGCCCTCACCGCCTACTTCCACAGCACTACTTACACATTGTCTTTGTGTAATTAGGATAATCAATTACCGGTAGACTGGTACAAGTAACATAACATAAGCGTAACATCGCTTACAAACCAAGTTGTTTTTGACCGACAGGGACTGTCAATTGACCGGAGGCCAAATCCCATGTGCTTGTAGCGTTCTGCATTTTTTTTGGGGGGGGGGGGGGCAGAATTCTTACTCGCATGTTTCCAGACGTTGGATTGTTAGACTACCATGACTTTGCAATAAGATTTTGCATTAAGATGCAACCTAATAGAGCAGTGATTCACTTATTCTTCGAGCTGATTTGCGAATCAAGGGCGGATCCATCATTTTAAAAATGGAGGGTTCCAATAAATTCAAATTTCTCTCTCAGTCACTTTTACCGCCTACAACATACCACATTTGTTTTTCACGCCCCCCAATCACCCACTCTGCATCTCCCCGAGGCAAGAGAGTTAACTGACTTTAATAACTCCCTTACCCCCTGTCTGTGTTGGCGTAGGATACGAGTTCATCCTGAGGTACCAGATTGATTGAACATGGAAATATTGTTTGTGTTACGATTGAGCTATGTGTTATGAGGGTACTCCTCGTGCTATAAGGGTTGGATGTATGATGTTGTGTCAGTACATCAGCATGCATGTACATCGTCTGTAGCAAATGTGTGTGTGACAGCATGAGTGAGGGTGAGTGATTTGTCATCTGTTGTAGCGTGTCTGTTTGACGTGGGAGGAAAATCCGAAGTGGTGTAACAGCTATCTCACATATACCGTTCATGTGTTCAAGTTAAAATATTTGTGTGAAATATTTTTACAGTGAAACCTCTGTAGTCTGGACCCTGCTATATTTTATCGGTTAGAATCGGTACATGACTACAATTGTATATTGCGTTAACAATGATCGTAAATGTGGATATGTGTTAATCCAGACGATTTGAGTGAGAACGTTATAAAGATTTTGTATGCCTAATATTTAATATGGCTTAAACTATCTATTTATGGATTCCCGATATCCGGCGTATTAAGGCGACAGTGTTGATGTGTAAAGCGGTGTCTGTACACCAGATTTAATTCATCCAGAGTTTCTCTTAGTCTGGAGGATTTGGCAGTGAACAGTATAGTCTTATTAACGATCTGTTGTTGTATATATAATGCTATGCATCTCACATTCCCTGCTGTGTTTACATGCCATGCAACTATTTGCATAGAGCTACTGGTAGTACATTACAGTGTTGCTACGCTATGTTAAAGTGCTCTAAATAATGACTGAGTGAGTTGGGTTTAACAGGGCTGTTAACATTTTTTCCGGTTATATCACCGCGTGTCAGCTTGATGTGGGAGGAAAGCCCGAAATGTCAGGTCTCAGACGTTTCCCGTTCGGTGAAACCCACGAGCAGGGGTATGGTGCTAACAAACCTAGAAACATAATCGGGGCGAAACAACGATCTGACGTTTCTGGCGTGTCCAAGGGACGCAACTCTGCACAGCGAATTGCGGCGCCATAAGCGACTTGACCACCCGTGCCTCTTGTTTCAAGTGATCTGGTCACCAGTGTACTTCGTCGCACTCCAATATTCCAGGTATATGAGTGAGTGAGTGAGTATGGTTTTACGCCGCTTTTAGCAATATTCCAGCAATATCACGGCGGGGGACACCAGAAATGGGCTTCACATATTGTACCCATGTCGGGAATCGAACCCGGGTCTTCGGCGTGACGAGCGAACGCTTTAACCACTAGGCTACCCGACCGCCCCTCCAGGTTTATGACGGCGGACAATCCACTAATTAATATCATGAGCATCGATCCTGGCAATCGGGATACGATGACATGCATCATTAACCAAGACAGCGAGCCTGACCACCCGATCCCGTTAGTCGCCTCTTACGACAAGTACAGTTGCCTTTTAGGACATGCATGGGTTGGTGAAGACCTATTCTACCCCGGCTGTCCACGGGTGGACTAGTCTAATGTTAGGATGTTACATAGTACAACATGAAGCGTGACAAGTGCTGGTATACGTGACAGTATGGTGAGAAGAACGTGACATGGCATATCTTACACAAATTACATCATTAAGAAGGAGGCAAATATGAGTGAGTGAATGAATATAGTTTTACTCCGCTTTTAGCAATATTCCAGCAAAACCACGGCGGGGGACACCAGAAATGGGCTTCACACATTGTACCCATGTGGGAATCGAACCTGGGTTTTCGGCGTGACGAGCGAACGCTTTAACCACTAGGCTAACCCATTCCGGAAAAAGATATTGAACAAATGCATGTTAAAATGGAATTTAGTATTATTTTGGATATAATTAATCAATAACAGAGACACGACCCGCTTTATAAAACAGCTGTAGCAACTGTGGACAGTCTAGTCAAAAGGACGTCGCTATATAAGTGCATAATCTTGGACGCGACGTTATACCCCATTTCACCTCAACTCGCTTATACAAAAGGGGCCATGATACACAATCTTGGAGCCCAGTTTCTGCTTAGATCGAGACCGTGTTATCAGCATCATGTGTGATGTTGACACACACAGTAATAAAGGTAATAAATAAATGTTGACAGACAAAGGAGTGTTGAATCCATTTTGATAGGGCTGCCAAATTACCCGAGGTCATTGCCGTGAAGCCTTATAATACCGGTAGTCACTGCCCGATTTGTGAAACACCGCCCCGCTTCCACCAACACCGTTATTGTGCAACATTGTGCTTGAATGAAACAGTTACGTTATAGGGCATTATAAATAACACATACAGTAAAGTTATATAACACATACAGTAAAATTATATAACACATATGTCATAAATCCTCGTTAACTCGAAGTCATAGATCGTTCGGCGGAGTTCCGTCCGGATTTTGTCGGGAACGTTTATGTCGATTTAATGGAGTTCGATTTAACGAGGCTCACGTTTATGAAAGACATTAACAATAAACCAATTCCTTGCTCTTCGGGTATATAAACACATCAATTTATATAAATAACCTGGAAAAATATATTTAATTTTTTAAAATTAAGATTAATTCTTTGACAAAAAGATTGAGAATGCAATAGCGAACCCATGAACCTCTTGTGACCCAGGGTATTGGAATAAATATCATTTGCCAAAGATCGGGGATATTACTTTACATAAACATATACCTGTCTGGAAGGACACACTCCGGAAACCTAAAGCAACCTAATAAAAATCAGACCTTTTATTCCGATACAATCGGGGTAAAATATCTACTTTGAATGAGGTTGAAGTTGTGTGTGTTTGGTCAAAAGAGCAACACAATTTCCCCCATTCAGAGGAACAAGGGATCTTATTGTTGTTGGTGAACGTTTGTACTGAACTTACCCGTGCAAACCCCACCCCTCCTGTCAAAGCCAGTGGCACAGTGGCACTCATAGGACCCTAGGGTGTCGACACAGTTCTCGTTCTGGTCCCACTGACACGTGGCCTCGCCCGTCACGCACTCGTTGACATCTGGAACACAGACACGCCCACCTGAAGCTCGACCACATGCTGTAGTGGATAATTGACCGAAGCGGACGTAAAATAGTAACTTGTTGGTTGGTTTGGATATGATACCTAAGGTATCACATCTGGCTGCAGGTTTCCTTCTCAACCAACTGCACCCATTTGTTGAATATGAGGTCTTTTGTTATCTTAATTTTAAATCTCTGATTACTAAAAAAACATGGAATCTGAGGGCTTTTTTATTTAAATTTTAATCATCTAATAACTTAAAAGACACAAACAGAAAGCAAGACACCACACAGACACCACATGCACACACACACACACACACACACACACACACACACACACACACACACACACACACACACACACACACACACACACACACACACACACACACACACACACACACAAAAGCAAGCATGTAACGTTCGTTATGGCATAATAACACACAGTCGACTCGAGACACACACACACATGCACACCACATTCACACACAGACACACACACTGACAGACAGACACACACACACAGACACAGACACACACACACACACACTACACACACAGACACACACCCATATACACACCACACATATACACACCACACAGACACACACACTCATTATAAGCTGGCATAAAACGTTCGTTATGACATATCGTAACACACACGCACACGCACACGCACACACACACACACACACGCACACCTTGTCTTTGGAAGTGTCAGGGGTCGGTCTGACTCACCTCTCAGCGTGACGTTCACGGAGTCGCTGCCCTCGTCGTTGTCGGCTACACATCTGTACTTGCTGCCGTAGTCAGACACCTCCACGGGGTTGATCGTCAACGTCGTCTGGCTGTAGAGGTCGCCTCTGATATAAGTACGGTACACCGTGTATTTGCTGCAAAAAATGAACATTGAGAAAATGTGGCATTACACGCCTAATAATGTTTATATAGATTATTTGACACAGTTATAGGTTCGTACAGGCTCACGCGTCCTACACATGTACTTTTAACGGTGCTCGTCTCCAGCAACTCATGCGACTTGGCTTGTCATAAGAGGCGACTAACGGGATCGAGTGGTCAGGCTCGCTGACTTGGTTGATGCGTGTCATCTCAATTTGTAGATCGATACTCATGGTGTCAATCACTGGATTGTCTTGTCCAGAATCGATTATTCACAGACCGTCAGTCGGAATACTGCTGAGTGCGACGTTAAACAACAAACATGTACTTTCAATAGGAAAAAACGAAAGTAAGGGCTGATAACGTTTCGTTATGTTATAAATCTAAGTTATATATGTATACTAGTCCACTTTTGGTGACTTTTGTATCTTTCAATTATACATAAAACTGATTCCCATGTGTCAAGTGTCAAGAGTTGAGTCCTATAACATATCCTAAGATGTGAGTTGAGGTGAAATGGGGCTTAACGTCGCGAGCAAGATTATTGCACTTAAAAAGCGACGTGCATGCACGTGTGTGTGGCTGCTTGTACTAGTCCGGACTGATGCCGATTTATAGTGCTAGATCACTGAGATACCATGCCGCAGTTTAACATGAATACCCCACTCAGACACAGTATACTGACTCCGAGCCGACCAGTCCTTGTTTTAGCCCCTTAATGCCGAGCGCCAGACAGGGTAACAACAAGTACCATCTTTTAACGTCTTTTGGTATGACGCGGCCGGGGATCGAACCCCGGACCTTCCGCTCTCCGGGCGGACGCTCTACCACTAGACCACGGAAGCGGTCAACGTATTCTGTTTATTCAAGCGATAATATAATGATTTAATTTGCATCAAAAGAAAAAGGCCTTCGCTTACGTGGAGTTGCGGATGTCCATGTTATTGTAATACCATCCTAGTACATTGGGTACTGGGTTAGCGTTGACCCGACAGGTCAAGGTCACGGCGTCTCCAAGGAGAGCGGTCACACTCGTCGTGCTTAACGTCACGACCGGCGGTCCTAGAGAACAAACAACACATACACAGAAAGTTAGGGATTTGTTACTGGTAGCCATAAGAAAAAGAAATAGCACTGAGAACTCAATGTTTGAAACAGCTTAACTTCTCAAAAACAGAAACGGAGTGACATATATATTTTTGTAATTTTTGCGATTGAGTCTCGTTCGCAAAACTCGCAATAATAAAACGGTCGCAAAAAATTCCCTGTTTACAGTATTAACCTCACAACTGATCAATAATCAATAAATTCAATAATTCTTAATCCAATAGCTAGCTTAGCTCAAATATACCATCATACCACTGAACCGTGCCATCAACAACGATGTGCACGTTCGCAGTGAAATAATTGGAATATTGCTGACAATAGTTTAAGGTCATAGGTAAGATGAAATGGGGTTTAACGTCGCGTCCAAGATTTTTGCACTTATATAGCGACGTGCATGTACGTGTATGTGTGTGTGTGGCTGCTTGTACTAGTCCGGGCTGATGCCGATTTATAGTGCTAGCTCACTGAGATACCATGCCGCAGTATAACATGAATACCCCACTCAGACACAGTATACTGACTTCGAGCCGACCAGTCCTTATTTTAGCCTATCATAGCCGAGCTCCAGACATGGTAACAACAAGTACCATCTTTTAACGTCTTTTGGTATGACGGGGCCGGGGTTCGAGCCCCGAACCTCCAGACGGACGCTGTACCACTAGACCACGGAGGCGGTCCAACTTCAAAACGGAGTGAGTGAGTGAGTTGGGTTTAACGCCGCTTTTAACAGTATTCCAGTTATATCACGGCGTGTCAGCTGAATGTGGGAGGAAAGCCCGGAGTGATGCAGGTCTAAGACGTTTACCACTTCGGTGAAACCCACGAGCACGGGTATGGTGCTGACAAACCTAGAAACATAATCGGGGCGAACAGGGATTCGAACCCACAATCATAGGTTTCTGGCGTGCCCAAGGGACGCAACTCTGCACAGCCAATCGCGACACTTCAAAACGGACGAACACAGACTGGGACAGTGTTTTCCAGGAACACCGGTAGAAGCCTTTATGGAACCTGCCGTAAAACAACACTCACTCACCGACAACACGAACGAACACAGACTGAGACAGTGTTTTCCAGGAACACCGGTAGATGCCCTGATTGCTGTAGTGGCTGAAGATCACGGACCACTCGGAGTTGACGGCGCCTGACGTATCTGGCCACGTGATGATGTTGCCGCCGGTCAGCGTCGTCCATGCCGCGCCGTTAGAGCTGAAGGACCACGTGATCTGGCAACACACACATTGTTACTAGGTACATCACACATTATTACCTTATTCCTTGTGGACAAGATCCGACCAAATGGCCAAATAGCATTAGATCTTGCAAATGTCTAAATCACAGAAGTTTATGCGAGACTGCGTTCCCTGTTGATGTGAGAAAAATTGCAGAACCATACAAATTCAAGACGTTTACCATGGATGTTGTCTGACAAACCTAGACTCAAAATCAGGGCGAGCCTAGGATTCGAACCCATGATCATTGGTCTCTGGCATGCTTAAGCGACGCGACGCGGTGCAGCGAATTTTGGTTGGTTGGTTGGTTGGTTGGTTTGTTGTATAACGCCGCACTCAGCAATATTCCATCTATATGACGGCGGTCTGTAAATAATCGAGTCTGGACCAGACAATCCAGTGATTAATATCATGAGCATCGATCCACGCAATTGGAATCGATGACATGCATCAACCAAGTAGGCGTGCCTGACCACCCGATCCTGTTAGTCGCCTTTAACGACAAGCATAGTCACCTTTTACGGCAAGTACAGTCACTCAGCGAATTTAACGACTTACACTTTTCGGATAATCGAGCCTGGTGGTGATCTAACGTTTACGGATTATGTGTGAATTAACATAATTACAACAGGAAATGACGTCATCCTCTATGTTCTTTATATATAACGTTTACGTTTTATATTGGACCACCTGTGCTCTCTTTAAATATAAAAGCGGATTATGTGTGGATTAACATAATTACAACAGGAGGTGAGGTGAGGTGAAATTGGGTTTAACGTCGCGTCCAAGATTATTGCACTTATATAGCGACGTGCATGCACGTGTATGTGTGTGTGTGTGTGGCTGCTTGTACTAGTCCGGACTGATGCCGATTTATAGTGCTAGCCCACTGAGATACCATGCCGCAGTTTAACATGAATACCCCACTCAGACACAGTATACTGACTCCGAGCCGACCAGTCCTTGTTTTAGCCCCTTAATGCCGAGCGCCAGACAGGGTAACAACAAGTACAATCTTTTAACGTCTTTTTGTATGACGCGGCCCGGGATCGAACCCTGGACCTTCCGCTCTCCGGGCGGACGCTCTACCACAAGACCACGGATAATTACTTCTTAGAATAAGCACTTCGTTCGAAAGTTACGGTATAACAATTTGGGTTGTTTCTATGTCTTGGCATACAAGTCAGTCTCACAATGAAAGATACAATGCAACTCAAGCATATTTTTTGCGGTTATAACAATAGGAGTAAGACGGGTTACTCGTCAATCGGTGGTGGTTTTCTTACCTTGCTGGCGTTTCCAAGGTTCCTGCCCTGACACTGTATATTCAGCTCATCACCCAAGTAAACACGTGACCCATTAATCGAGGGGTTCAACAATATCAGAAGCGGGTTGGCTGGAAACAATCAACAGAATTAATACATACATTGTGAGTGAGTGTTTTGTGTTTAACGCCGCTTTTAACAGTATTACAGTTATATCACGGGGAGTCAGCGTAATGTGGGAGGAAAGCCCGAAGTGATGCAGGTCTCAGACGTTTACCACTTCGGTGAAACCCACGACAAACTGACAAACCTAAAAACATAATCGGGGCGAAACGGGATTCGAACCCACAATCATAGGTTTCTGGAGTGCCCAAGGGACGCAACTCTGCACAGCGAATCGCGGCGCCTTAGACGACTGGATCACCCGTGCCCCCAACATATATTGTGTTTTACATGGTTGTTTTGTCTTATTTCATCTGTTTACCATTCCCCAGGGACCTGTTCCACAAAGCAATCATAGCGCTAAGGTGAGCGCAAGTCCCATACTTTAACATAGACTTACGACTGTCGTACCACTACGGTCGCTTTTTGAACGGGGCCCTGGACTGAATTCTATCAAATTTAATTCCTCGTTAATTATTGATGAACTTTTGACCTTGTAACCAGTGTGTGGGAGTGTGAATATTGTTTAACGCCACCGTCAGTAATACTCCAGCTCTATGACGTCAGCCTGTAAACAATCGACAAACCAATGTTTTATATTAAAAAAATCGCCGAGCCTGACCGCCCCATCCATTAATACCAACCTGTTCTAACTCGGGATCATCCCGTGTGTCCATTGTAAAACAGAGACCATGTTTATGTTTGGTTCGTTTGTACCAGACAACCCAGTGATTGACATAATGAGCATCGATCTCCGAGCCTGACCACCTGATCCGTTTAGTCGCCTCTTGTGACAAGCATGAGTTGTGTGTGTGTGTGTGTGTGTGTGTGTGTGTGTGGGGGGGGGGAATCCCCTCCAGCTAAAAGGTCTCTCTACATTCCAGCTCTGTACATTCCAGCAATATCACGGCGGGGGACACCAGAAATGGGCTTCACACACTGTACCCATGTCGGGAATCGAACCCGGGTCTTCGGCGTGACGAGCGAACGCTTTAACCACTAGGCTACCCGACCGCCCCCTTTAATAAACATTGATTTTCGTGAAGATCCGGGTTATAATAGGTCTTCAGCAGCCCATGCTGTCGTAAAAGGCGACTATGGTTGTCGTAAGAGGCGACTAACGGGATCGGGTGATCAGGCTCGTTGACTTGGTTGATGCATGTCATCGATCCCAGTTGCGTGGATCGATGTTCATGATGTCAACCACTTGGTTGTCTGGTCCAGACTCGATTTTTAACAGACCGCCGTCATATAGCTGGAATATTGCTGAGTGCGGCGTTAAACAACAAACAAACAAAGGAACTACTACACAATGAATGGGGTTCCACCCACCTGTGACCCGCCACTCCGCCCTGGCCTGGCCCCTGGTGTTTTTGGCCTGACACACGTAGGTCCCCAGCTGGTCCCTGGTCAATGTGAAAACGGACAGGGTACTGCCGGCGTCTATACCGAGTAGGGGCTCCGTGGTGGTGATGGTGTACCTGTATTGAAAAGAAATGATTAAACGGAGTTGGGGCTCAACGTTGTCGCTATGTACCTATAAACGAGTCGGATTGACAAATGTCCGGATTAATGAAATTAATGACAATACGTTTTTTTAATTTTGTTGTTCACAAAAGTGTTCGAGCGGTGGGGTAGTCTAATGGTTAATAGAAGGCCCGGGTTTGATTTCTTCCATGGCCGATTTCTGGTGTTGTCCCACAGTTGCTCATTCAGGGGCGTGGCGTGGCGTGGCGTGGCGTGGCTGGGCGGTGCGGTGCGGTGTGCGTCATTTAACATCTTTTGGTATGCATGTTTAGGGGTGAACCTACCCAAAGGGTGAACTGTACAGCTCCGTCCCGTCCTTGAACCACTTTATTTCAGCCTGGGGCCTTGACCTGACGACACACATGATATTCAAGGCGTTCTGCAATGTGGACGCCAGTTCCCCTGGTGACGTCGTCTCAGTCAGGTTAATGGTGGGCGCACCTGTCGAGGACGAGTTACAAAAGTTAGTCCTGTCGTCGTCCATTACGATTGTACATTTACCACATAACCCAGACATACGATGAAGCTTGGTTCAAATCCACGAGCATCGGATCCTGTTTCCGAGTCTGTGCCCTTCTGTTACATTTCGTACATATAACATACACATATTGGCGGTGGGGTCGCCCAGTTGTTAAAGCGTTCGTTCTTGACGCCCAATACCCGAGTTCGATTCTCAACATAAGTACAGAATGTGCTCATTCTCACAATAATTCTGTATTTGTGCCTCACTCACTCACTCACTCACCAACTCACCAACTCACCAACTCACCAACTCACCCACTCACTCAACCACTCACTCAACCACTCACTCACTCAACCACTCACTCAACCCTTCACTCAACCACTCACTCAACCCTTCACTCAACCACTCACTCAACCCTTCACTAAACCACTCACTCAACCACTCACTCAACCACTCACTCAACCACTCACTCACTCAACCACTCACTCAACCACTCACTCAACCACTCACTCAACCACTCACTAAATCACTCACTCAACCACTCACTCAACAACTCACTCAACAACTCACTCACTCAACCACTCACTCAACCACTCACTCAACCACTCACTAACTCACTCACTCTACTATACCTTCCACTCTTAGTTCCACGTAGTCGGTGTAGCTGTCTTGCGTCGTCCGCAGATGGCAGTAGTAGTATCCTTCGTGGTCGTACGTCACCGCCGACATCCGTAGCCCGATCACCCTCCTGTTCGCACTCTGACTCACCTCGGTGATGCTGTAGCCCCCGGTGGAGTTGAGGCTGATTGGGCTGATGCTGCCGTCCACCACAAACTGCCACCCCAACTGCACAGACAGGCCGTAGTAATCAACGTCATTGTATCCGTCCATTGTATCCGTCCATTGTATCGTCCATTGTATCCGTACATTGTATCGTCCATTGTATCGTCTATTGTGTCCGTCCATTGTATCGTCCATTGTATCGTCTATTGTGTCCGTCCATTGTATCGTCCATTGTATCGTCCATTGTATCGTCCATTGTATCGTCTATTGTATCGTCTATTGTGTCCGTCCATTGTATCGTCTATTGTACGTCCTGTGTATCGTCCATTGTATCCGTCCATGGTATCGTCCATGTATCCGTCTATTGTATCCGTCTATTGTATCCGTCCATTGTATCGTCCACTGTATCGTCCATTGTATCGTCCATTGTATCGTCCATTGTATCGTCTATTGTATCGTCCATTGTATCGTCCATTGTGTCCGTCCATTGTATCGTCCATTGTATCCGTGTGTTGTATTAGTTCATTGTATCTGTCTATTGTGTCGTCCACTGTATCGTCCATAGTATCCGTCCATTGTATCCGTCCATTGTATTGTCCACTGTATCGTCCATTTTATCCGTCCATTTTATCGTCCACGGTATCGTCCATTGTATCCGTCCATTGTATCCGTCCATTGCACTCGTCCATTGTACCAGTCTGTTGTATCGTCTATTGTATTCGTCCATTATATCGTCCATTATTTCGTCCATTATTTCGTCCATTGTATATGTCCATGTATCCGTCTATTGTATCCGTCCATTGTATCCGGCTATTGTATCCGTCCATTGTATATGTTTACTGTATCTGTATACTGTATCCTTCCTTTGTATCCGTCCATTGTATCCGTCCATTTTGTCCGTCCATTGTATCCGTCTATTGTATCGGTCTATTGTATCGTCCAATGTATCCGTCTATTGTATCCGTCCATTGTATCGTCCAGTGTATCGTCCATTGTATCCGTCCAATGTATCCGTCCAAACTAAACTCAATAACAATGTTTGATATTCTGCAGGCCCGGAAATTCAGTTTAAAAAAGAAAACTTCTTCCAGAAAATAACCAAAAATACTGCTTATCTCATGATTTTTTTACAAGAGCGCCTAGGTTTTGAAACTAAGGAATTATGGATTCAGCCCGAACATATCTTTCCCTTAACTTAGTTTATAACCACATAGCATAAGGTGTGATATTACCTGTATAGACTTGGCCGTGTTTATCCCGGTGACAACACAGTCCAGTTTCACGGACTTCCCAGCGGATGCTACTAGAAGCGTGCCATTTGTCTTATTGATGCGAACAGTTGGATCCCCCTCCACGAGCAGCAGGACCCCCGAGGACACCATCAGCATCCCTGAAACACAGATGAGGTGAAATGGGGTTTAACTTCCCGTCCAAGATTATTGCACTTATATAGCGAAGTGCATGTACGTGTGTGTGTTTGTGTGGTTGCTTGTACTAGTCCGGACTGATGCCGATTTATAGTGCTGGCTCACTGAGATACCATGCCGCAGTTTAACATGAATACCCCACTCAGACACAGTATACTGACTCCGAGCCGACCAGTCCGTGTTTCAGCCCATAAATGCCGAGCGCCAGAGAGGGTTACAACAAGTACCATCTTTTAACGTCTTTTGGTAAGACGCGTTCCGCGATCGACCCCCGGACCTTCCACTCTCCGGGCGGACGCCCTGTGTGACCCTTGTAGCTGACTACGGTGTCGTGTACATAAGGAGACCCACGTAACGATGTGCCTGCAATATCCCCGTAAGAAGTGTAACTGGCCCTTCCTGTTTACAGCACAAGGTTCTGATCCAAAACATGCCGCTATCTCGCCGCGATCGGATCGCGACAGAAGGTTTCTCTGCTAGCAGTTGGATTCGCGACCCGATCGCAACGACATCGCGATGGCGCTTACTTCAATTTGAGAGAATTGAAACGATGGGGCGTATGTACCCTCGATGGGAGTTGTACCCTTGATGAGGGAGTTGTACCCTGAATGGTGTAAAGTGTTTAATGCTCTCATAAAAGTTATAGTGAGTGAGTGAATGAGTTGGGTTTAACGCCGCTTTTAACAGTATTGCAGTTATATCACGACGTGTTAGCTTAATGTGGGAGGAAAACCCGAAGTGATGCAGGTCTCAGACGTTTACCACTTCGGTGAAACCAACGAGCAGGGGTATGGTGCTGACAAACCTAGAAACATAATCGGGGCGAACCGGGATTCGAACCCACAATCATAGGTTTCTGGCGTGCCCAAGGGACGCAACTCTGCACAGCGAATCGCGGCGCTTTAGACGACTGGGCCACCCGTGCCCCCCCCATAAAAGTTATATAACACATGTGGTAATCTACTTATTTTAAGGTCCGTCGTCGACAGGGCTGTATATGTCATTGTGTTTAACTTGTACTAGGGACGATGTGCTTGAAAAACTGTCAACGTGACTATGAACTCGCCCACTTTACGTGGTGACTGCCTGTCGTGTTACCTCGACGGCGTGATTTCATATATGATGTGAACACAGGTCGACCTGACTTTACGTTTCGCGAACACCTGGTGTCATCACTGATTTTCAATGATCCATTCATATAATTTTCCTCGCTAATTTGCCTTTTGCACCTTTGGAAACGGTTTCGGTGGATAAGCGAGCCTGGTTACTCTCTGGCGTTGTGCATTTAAAAAGAAACTTTATTCACAGGAATTGGGATGAAAGTAGAGAACGGCGTCATTTGTGTTGAACTCGCTGTGAAACAGCTGACGTATGTGACACAGAATAAATTCTGACATTCGTGAAGCATTAGCGTGTCAATAAATCTACTTAACCTTATACCGCCTCGCACTTCTCAGCCACAGCCACCATAGGCAAGCAGCCAGCATGCATGTCTACTTTCAATTAATCAACATTATATCGAAAAACTGCAAATATTACATCAATAGTTATGTGTCGAAAAATGAGTCCAAATATTTGATGTCATATATCCCTATAATAAATATGAATTGAAGCTTATGAATTGTACTGCTGTGGTCCCACGATGCTGTAGTTCTAAAATATAATGAGAAGTAAAAAATGCGAATTTTCACCCATGATGTCTCTTGTTCCATGATTGGTCACAAATATTGAAAGTGTTGTTGTCCATGACGTGTGTATTACTCCATCTCAATATAAAATAACATGACGAGTACAACATTAACTTACATGGAGAGTACATCGACCCAAGGGCTCAGGGAACATTAACTAACATGGAGAGTACATCAACCCAGGGGCTCAGGGAACATTTAATAACATGGAGAGTACATCGACCCAAGGGCTCAGGGAACATTAACTAACATGGAGAGTACATCGACCCAAGGGCTCAGGGAACATTAACTAACATGGAGAGTATATCGATTCAAGGGCTCTGGGAACATTAACTTACATGGAGAGTACATCGACCCAAGGGCTCAGGGAACATTAACTAACATGGAGAGTACATCGATCCAAGGGCTCAGGGAACATAAACAAACATGAGAGTACATCGACCCAAGGGCTCAGGGAACATTAACTAACATGGAGGTACATCAACCCAAGGGCTCTGGGAACATTAACTAACATGGAGAGTACATCAACCCAAGGGCTCAGGGAACATCAACTAACATGGAGAGAACATCGACACCAAGGCTCAGGAAACATTAACTAAAATGGAGAGTACATCGACACCAGGGCTCAGGGAACATTAACTAACATGGAGAGTACATCGACACCAGGGCTCAGGGAACATTAACTAACATGGAGAGTACATCGACCCAAGGGGTCAGGGAACATTAACTAACATGGAGAGTACATCAACCCAGGGGCTCAGGGAACATTAACTAACATGGAGAGAACATCGACCCAAGGGGTCAGGGAACATTAACTAACATGGAGGTACATCAACCCAAGGGCTCAGGGAACATCAACTAACATGGAGAGTATATCAACCCAAGGGCTCAGGGAACATTAACTAACATGGAGAGTACATCAACCCAAGGGCTCAGGGAACATAAACTAACATGGAGAGTACATCGACCCAAGGGCTCAGGGAACATAAACTTACATGGAGAGTATATCAACCCAGGGGTTCCGGCATCAATAAACTTATATCGTAATATAAGGATAGTGGCGTCTTACATAGTTAATTGACCTGTGAAGATCCGGGGTAGAATAGGTCTTCAGCAACCCATTCTTGTCGTAAGAGGCGACTAACGGGATCGGGTGGTCAGGCTGGTTGACGTGGTTGATGCATGTCATCCATCTCAGTTGCGTGGATCGATGCTCATGATGTCAATCATCGGACTGCCTGATCCAGGCTCGATTATTTTACAGACCGCCGTCACAACTTGAATATTGCTGAGTGCGGCGTTAAACAAACAAACAAACAAACAAACAAACAAGAACAGAATAAATGGAATCTCAAAATTGCGGTACGCATGCAGCAAATGCAGCCACCAATTCGGCAATTGGAGCGGGTAAACTAAGAAATGTACCTTACATGTTAGCGGGGTACATTGAAAATAATAATAAGGGTCTCAGCCAATCAGAATCCGACATTCATGTGTAAGGTATAACCCCTCGATGTCCACCCAGCTCTTGGACAAGCGTGGATAACGGAGACCCTTGATTCGGAATGACCACAGGTTTGTACACAAAAATGGTCATTCAATCTTTCCCTTCGTGTCCGCCTTTGTCATATAATTTTTTATAGTGTCATATGTTTACAGATATACCGATTTGTGCAAGTTAAACGCTCCATTGGACCTATTTAGCCGAAATGACTCGTAGTAAGAGATGTCATTATGTGACGGATAAAGCACGTCCTGGGTCTTTATGATATTTAAAATCCGCCCGAGATTTTATCCCAAAGAAAATGTCATAAAAAAACAGGGTAAGTGTTTTATCTAATTTATAAACCGAAAAAAAGAAACTTAAAACAACATTTATCAACATTTTTATGTTTCAAACAAACTTCCCATGAACCGTAGGAAACGGGCATAAAATATTTGTTGCTGGCGTACGATTCTTGAAAACGACATTCTAAAAAACATTGCGTTTTATCAAAATCTCATTAAAATCAGATCTTAGTTCTCGCCATCGCTGAACAAAGATCTGAGGACATCCCATTACGGGTCACGTCAGAACGACCTTTCATCCGACCAATCAGAGCCTCGCTTACCAGATCATGAACGTGACAGTCGAAATGTGTTTTCTGATCGAAAATGTTAACACGGGGTATTCCGAACGACAGATAAGATCCGTAGACTGATTCCGTCAAAATTATCGTCTATCTCTCCATTCCGTGGGATAAACATTTGAACGGAGGAGGCCTTGCACAGTACATGGGAAGTACAGCCATGCAATCACAATCATGTATAAGGCATTCAAGGATGTTCGTTTGTTCAGTTTTCAAAATTTTAATCGAGAACTGTGTCAACATATCCTTCAAGCGTAGTCTGAAATGAAAGTCGCCTGGTTGAAACGATTGCCGTAAAGCTCCAGAAAGCTGCTTTCTAATTGGCTTATGTCGACTTCTTGTTAGTCATTTCAGTGGTTGGTCAAAGTTCGCGAAAGGTCGTTCTGACGTGACCCGCAATGGGATGTCCCCAGATCTTTGTTTAGCGGCAGCGAGAACTAAGATCTGATTGTCATGAGATTATGATAAACGCAATATTTTGTAGAATGTCGTTTGAAAGAACCGTACGCAAGCAACAGATATTTTGTTCCCGTTTCCTAAGGTTCATGGAGTATGTTTGAAACATAAAAATGTTGATAAATGTTGTTTTCAGTTTCTTTTTTCGGTTTATCAGCGCCCCTGTAGCCTAATGGGACGTGTTTTATATAATATTACACATTACATAATTACACATTACATAAAAAATCCTCGGGACATTACAACATCCCTGTTTATGATATTTAACCCGACTTGAGAACAAAAGGATGACCTCACTGGAGGTTTATAAAAGCAGGCACACAGCGTTTGCTAGGACATGATATAACACACACACACCCCCCTACTGACGCACACTCAGAGACAGATACATCGTCATACTTGTTACCCTCCACTCACATGTGCATTATAACCAGATAATCACAGCCTACGGTTGACTGCTTCAGATAAGACCCCGACACTAAAACCCCGGGTACACAACGCTCTGATACCCACACACAACAAAGCCTTAGTACATTAAACCCAGACGGAGTCTTGAGACTCCGCAGGTCACGACCTTGGGATAATGGCGGAATAATTGCGGAATAATTGCGGAATGCGGCAGAAATGCAGCAGAAGGAGAAACTTTTATTATAGTGTCACCCGTTGTACATTATAATTGACAAGGCAAGAATGTAAACATTCAGCGGCCGGCCCAAATGGCCTACGAGACACTAAAATACTCATAAATACAATGTTTTATATATACACACACCACATTTAATAATAATCACGACAATAACATTCATCCTATATACACACAACCACATCCATTCTCACATCCAATACAATATGTCCTCGTTCATGTCTATATCTAAACCACAGCGTTTAGAAGGAAAATCACATAATCTGTAACAAATATGTTTGATTAAAATATGATTAATATCATCGCATATGTAATGTAACTCAATTTATAGTCCCAAGAATTTCACATGAGTGAAAGCTTAACATGGTAGTTGCATTATTTGATCATGAGCTCTCTGACGTCTCTGAGATACGTGCAACATGCATACAAAACCATCCCCCAGTTTCTCAAACTTCCGACATCATCAACCATACACCAGTCAAACGCACATCCCCCCCTCACCCCCTCTCTTCAAACACATCTTAGACGTCGTCAACCATCCATCCTTCAAATGCAAACTTACTTTCACCCTCCCGTCCCCGTAAACCCGTAAATCCATGTCTCGACATCATCAACCATGCACCCTTTAAACGCATCCCCCTTTATACCCATCTTCCGACATCATCAACCACCCACACTTTCAATCTAGAACTCCAATTTGCCTCCCCGCATCATGATAGTGGGGTATCTAGGTGAGATGATCCCCAAGTTTGTTTGGAAAATGATTTCAAACATGAAGAAAAATATTCCGCATTTTACACATAACTTGACGACAGACACCACACCGGGCCGTGCAGTGCAAACATAAACCTACTGCTCCCTCACTCACACAGCAGGCCCGCGGGATGGGGTAGCAGGACACAGGCGGTAATCCCGCGGGGGGGGGGGGGGGGGGGGGGGGGGGGGGTGGGCGTGTCAGGATGTGGCTGTTGGCCATCAAAGGTGCATAAAGTGCACCACCAACCGCGAGAGTGACGCGTTTACCTATGGTCTCGGTATATTACGGTATTTAAAATATGATAAACTGGGAATATAACTAATGTTATATTTGGATAACACTTTCTTAGTAAAGTACAGATTCTAGTACCTTTTTGGGTTGAGTCCCGTCCGGGATTCTGTGAATAGCTGACAATACAATATTTTGTCTTGCGTCTAAGTGTCACAACTGAAATGTGTATTACAGTAAACTACGGTTATAGCAGGTTATAGAACTCGCATGCATGTGTTAAGAGACAAACTACGTACTGTTTTAAATTTCGGGTAGAACTCGCATGCATGTATTAAGAGACAAACTACGTACTGTTTTGAAGTTCGGGTAGGACTCGCATGCATGTATTAAGAGACAAACTACGCACTGTTTTGAATTTCGGGTAGGACTCGCATGCATGTGTTAAGAGACAAACTACGCACTGTTTTGAATTTCGGGTAGAACTCGCATGCATGTATTAAGAGACAAACTACGTACTGTTTTGAAGTTCAGGTAGGACTCGCATGCATGTGTTAAGATACAAACTACGCACTGTTTTGAATTTCGGGTAGAACTCGCATGCATGTATTAAGAGACAAACTACGTACTGTTTTGAAGTTCAGGTAGGACTCGCATGCATGTGTTAAGAGAAAAACTACGTACTGTTTTGAATTTCGGGTAGGACTCGCATGCATGTATCAAGAGACAAACTACGTACTGTTTTGAAGTTCGGGTAGGACTCGCTTGCATGTGATTTGACGCTAGATTTGAGGTGCACGGAAACTACTTCTCAGAAACCAAATATGTTTGGGTCAATGCGTTTCGTACACGTTGCATCTCGCTGTTGAGAGTTATGTCCCTTAATTGTGCAGGATCCGCAGGTAGGTGGTTCGAATCTTAGCTTATTAACCTCCAGTACAAAGCTGCCGTCACGATATGCAGGGTCTCTGAAATACTGGTCAACTCACTCACTCAAGGATCAAGGAATAGAAAATACTTCCATTTTTTAGTCCAACAGTTTATAGCATACTGATTTATGTATGATTAAAAACAGTCCCTTTCAAATATAAATACTCGTCCACTGACAGAAACAAAGGGACGTGTTGGTTGATGCGCCGTTGGGGGCAAATATAAGCCCCGGGAGACATATTGCGGTGATGGATTGACAACGTGTGGATCACGGGCACATTTATTTGCGTGTCAGGGAATTGCGAATATGCAGTACAATGCTTTGATTAACCTGAAACAAAGGGGCTATGTCATGACGGCGTGATGACGTAGCGCTCCTCAGTCAGGTGAAGACAATGCACGTAACGGCCAAGGAATATGGTGTTTTTTCTTCACCGGGTACGTATAACCACTCGGGTCAATCGATGTCCAGTTCCCCCCAGCCCCTTTGCTGGAATTTTCGATGATCTTGAAATGGGTGGGGTCAGCGCGTCGGGGTACCACGATTTTGGGGACGGGGTCAACTATGGAGTGTTCTTGGGCCTAATAGAATATGAGTCTGCGTCGTCGTCTTGATCCTCAATCAACGGTTTCTCGATGATGTTGATCTCCATTAGGTCGTCAGAGATGGAGGTGGTGGTCGGTTGTGGGAGTGTCAGGAAGGTAGGCTTACGCGGAGACATTTCCAGTCCAAGTCATAACACCTTTGTAAGCTACAAATTCCTGTACGGCAGGTTCGATGCTGCCACGTGTGCTTCCTCGTGCTTGTTTGTTGTTTAACGCCGCACTCAGCAATATACCAGCTGTATGACGGCGGTCTGTAAATAATCGAGTCTGGACCAGACATTCCAGTGATTGACATCAGTTGAGATACGATGACATGCATCAACCAAGTCAGCAAACCTGACCACCCGATCTCGTTAGTCGCCTAGCCTCTTACGACAAGCATAGTCGCCTCTTACGACAAGCATAGTCGCCTCTTTACACAAGCATGGGTTGCTGAAGAACTATTCTAACCCGTAACAAATGTTATATTTGGGATAACACTGAGTAATGTACAGATTCACGTACTGTTTGGGGTTGAGTCCCGTCCGGGATTCGAACCCACACTGCCAGAGTCGGGCACCTAATCGCCAGCACACAAAGTCAGCGATCTAACCCACTCAGCCACCGAGGCTTCCACAAAAATGAAAGTCCAAAAACTGGTGGTCCAGATCACGTACTTTGTGTACCCCTCTGACAAGTATATGGGGTGTTTATATTGCTCTGAATGAAATCGGATCACGAATCAAAAGTCATTTTAAAACTCGGGGTCAGTGCGTGGAGGTCGTCGCGCACCAGTTACAGTAACAACACGCTACAGGTTCACACCACTGGGGCGCCCATAACTTTCAAATGGACTAAAACCACAAAATAACAGAACATGTTAAGTTGTCATCTCATCACAAACTCGGAAGTATAATCCTTAATATAAACCCACTATAAATATTTAACATTATATTTTCAAAACTGTGTCTCCCGTTGCGAGTTTTATTATTTAAAGTATGTTGGTTTTTTATGTCAAGAAAAATATGAATTTTATATAAATCATCTGTGCTTCGGTGAGAGGTGCGGTTCGCCATCATGAGACACATTCATCATCCTTCTGATACAATTATTAATAAATTTGACTTAAAATGCGGTCATGGATCATGCCAAATTGTCCACTGTCGCCTTATTCTCGGCTGCAGTGACTTAACGCTGATAAGTTTAGACGACATGTATCAGACATACCAGACTGCACTTGTGGATATCACTTTGAAGATGCAATTCACATTATCTATATCTGTCAAATATACGATAATATCAGAAGCACTATGTATTTCTACACACATGGGTATGATTTAAAAACATGGCGGTGGTTCAGTCAGCAGTTCTACAAACATGACTATTCTTAAAACAGTTCACGATTTCATTGTCAAAAGCAAAAGATTTGAGTAGTTTTATTTTATGCATGTAGTAATGGACAACTGCATTATCTTATTTCACAGACACCACTTGCTTCAATGTATTGGCTTCATGTATTTCATTTGTGCATTTTGTATATTTATGTTTAACATTATCTTATATATAACAGCTGTTAAGTTATTACCTGGAGAGGTATTTACATAAGCAAGTTTTGCTTGTTTACCGATCCAGATTTCTTTTGTAATATAAATGTTTAAACCAAATTCATCATGCATCAGTAGGTTGACCTGCCATAAGGTCATTACTCTCTCCGGAACATTCGCCAACATAAAAGAGCCATACATATATTTGACACAAGAACGGGGGTACCGGGAGACGCGATTGTGATGTTGTTTATTTATGTCCGAAGTTAGAACGCGTAACCATTGCCCTTTCTCGTACCTGTCATGGACTCAACGCAACAGTAACCATGATCTGGCAGTGCATATAATTCTTTGATATGAATGATAATCTGGACTTATTCGCTGCTATAGATTCATGTTGAGTCCAAATACGAAAGAAATGTGTTAGATTATGTGTTAAACATATTTATTTCACAACTTGTGAACTGGATTGGTAAACAAGCAAAAACTTATTTGAATACCACTCCAGAATTAGAATACAATATGATATGACAAAAGTACAGTCAAGGAATACAATTGTATAAACTACGTTGTCGGCGCTGTCAGGTCTCACTTTTAGTAGTAATAGTGTACTGCAATATACGCAAGGAATAGTATTATAAATTTAAGATGCTATGTAAAATCACAAAACCTATTGGATAGCTGAATGTAGTCTTGTACTGATTTAAGAATTTCTAAGTTTATTTTTGACGTCCTCTCAGGATTACCTAATAGAATTGAATTTAGATCATATCCCTTAACATAATAGTACATATTCTGTCTTAAACCATTGTAATTTGGGCATATGAGAAAGAAGTGAAGAGCATTTTCAGTGTGATGGCCACAGCTACATGCGTGATTAGCTGATAAATATCGTGCGACCCGGTCTGCATTAAGATCACTGCATCCAAGTCGAAGGCGGGCGTGCACAATTTGACAAAATCTGGACCCGTAATTTAGATCAAAACTTATCATATTTTTTTAAGTCCTCTTTATATGTTTTTTGAAAGTACTAAGTGTTAGATTTTTGGTTTGTGTTACAAATTAGCGTGTGTACGGATCAGCCAACGAAACATATGTACGTTATACCAGTCGAATTGTTTGCGTACGGTTTAAACACTTAAAGTGAACGGGTCAGTCAATGCGTTTGTCAACGAATATCCGCGTGAGCTTCTACCAACGGTTGAAATAGAAAAAGCCATATTGATATTCTAGTTATAAATAAGTAATAAACATAACACGACCACGTGATCACGACAATGACATGTTCAACAAATGTTATGACCTACATGGTTTATATAAATCAATCATATTTTTTTAAAACGGAATGTTGGAAAAAATATACGAAAATCGTTGCTTTATCGCTTTCTGTGACGTGACCTACTTTTTAACGAGCAAGGACAATTGTCAAGCTGGCCAGTTTTTCTGCACACAAAAATAGAAACGAAAGGAAACTACGATACGCTACAACTTACCTAGAAGAAGATCCGGGTGCATCTTGATGACGCTAAGGAACATGGTTTAAAAGAATATTCCGACACGGGTACTCTCCTTTACCCTCCCGACACACCCGCCTGACGACCGTGTGTGGTTCATGTAGATACTGAGAATGATGGACACGGGTACCCCTGAACTCGAAAGGCGAGAACCGGTTAGCTCAGATCAGCGAACCATAACTATACTGTAAGACTGCCCTGTCGATAACAAAGGAAGGCCTGGGCGCATTTTATCAAGGCCCGCGGGCGCTACCGGAGTTGTACAAACAGGTTTTGGTAGCACATTTTGTGACTCAATTACCGGTGTGTCACTCTCTTGTGTCAACAAGTGATGTTGGTCTGACGGTATACACAAAGCGGATTAGTGACGTGTTGATACAAACACATCGTCTGAATGTAATTAGAAGTGTTTTGCTTTAAATTCGACAGCGGTCATGTTAATACGATAATGCCTGATATTTTTTAGGCTGAAGCATAATTTCGACAAGCCTCTCTGCTGTGCCTACAAGTGATGTTTGTCTGACAGTAGACAGAAGGCAGATTAGGGATGTCGTGTTGGTACACACAGATCGTTTTTGTGTAATAAGAAGTGTTTTGTTCTGTAACCATAATCTGTAACCATAATCTACCACCTTTTGTTATTACTTTTGTTGTCTTACATGTATATATATATATATATATATATATATATATATATATATATTACTTTTGTTGTCTTACATGTATATATATATATATTACTTTTGTTGTCTTACATGTATATATATATATATATTACTTTTGTTGTCTTACATGTATATATATATATATTACTTTTGTTGTCTTACATGTATATATATATATATATATATTACTTTTGTTGTCTTACATGTATATATATATATATATTACTTTTGTTGTCTTACATGTATATATATATATATATATTACTTTTGTTGTCTTACATGTATATATATATATATATTACTTTTGTTGTCTTACATGTATATATATATATATTACTTTTGTTGTCTTACATGTATATATATATATATATTACTTTTGTTGTCTTACATGTATATATATATATATATATATTACTTTTGTTGTCTTACATGTGTATATAAATATATATTACTTTTGTTGTCTTACATGTATATATATATATATATTACTTTTGTTGTCTTACATGTATATATATATATATATATATTACTTTTGTTGTCTTACATGTATATATATATATATATATATATATTACTTTTGTTGTCTTACATGTATATATATATATATATTACTTTTGTTGTCTTACATGTATATATATATATATATTACTTTTGTTGTCTTACATGTATATATATATATATATTACTTTTGTTGTCTTACATGTATATATATATATATATATATATATTACTTTTGTTGTCTTACATGTATATATATATATATATATTACTTTTGTTGTCTTACATGTATATATATATATATATATATATATATTACTTTTGTTGTCTTACATGTATATATATATATATATTACTTTTGTTGTCTTACATGTATATATATATATATATATATATTACTTTTGTTGTCTTACATGTATATATATATATATATATTACTTTTGTTGTCTTACATGTATATATATATATATATATATTACTTTTGTTGTCTTACATGTATATATATATATATATATATTACTTTTGTTGTCTTACATGTATATATATATATATATTACTTTTGTTGTCTTACATGTATATATATATATATATATTACTTTTGTTGTCTTACATGTATATATATATATATATATATTACTTTTGTTGTCTTACATGTATATATATATATATATATATATTACTTTTGTTGTCTTACATGTATATATATATATATATTACTTTTGTTGTCTTACATGTATATATATATATATATATATTACTTTTGTTGTCTTACATGTATATATATATATATATATATATATATTACTTTTGTTGTCTTACATGTATATATATATATATATATTACTTTTGTTGTCTTACATGTATATATATATATATATATTACTTTTGTTGTCTTACATGTATATATATATATATATATATATTACTTTTGTTGTCTTACATGTATATATATATATATATATATTACTTTTGTTGTCTTACATGTATATATATGTATATATTACTTTTGTTGTCTTACATGTATATATATATATATATATTACTTTTGTTGTCTTACATGTATATATATATATATATATATATTACTTTTGTTGTCTTACATGTATATATATATATATTACTTTTGTTGTCTTACATGTATATATATATATATATATTACTTTTGTTGTCTTACATGTATATATATATATATATATTACTTTTGTTGTCTTACATGTATATATATATATATATATATATTACTTTTGTTGTCTTACATGTATATATATATATATATATATATTACTTTTGTTGTCTTACATGTATATATATATATATATTACTTTTGTTGTCTTACATGTATATATATATATATATATATTACTTTTGTTGTCTTACATGTATATATATATATATTACTTTTGTTGTCTTACATGTATATATATATATATATATATATATATTACTTTTGTTGTCTTACATGTATATATATATATATTACTTTTGTTGTCTTACATGTATATATATATATATATATATTACTTTTGTTGTCTTACATGTATATATATATATATATATTACTTTTGTTGTCTTACATGTATATATATATATATATATTACTTTTGTTGTCTTACATGTATATATATATATATATATTACTTTTGTTGTCTTACATGTATATATATATATATATATATTACTTTTGTTGTCTTACATGTATATATATATATATATTACTTTTGTTGTCTTACATGTATATATATATATATATATATTACTTTTGTTGTCTTACATGTATATATATATATATATATATATATATATATTACTTTTGTTGTCTTACATGTATATATATATATATATATATTACTTTTGTTGTCTTACATGTATATATATATATATATATATTACTTTTGTTGTCTTACATGTATATATATATATTACTTTTGTTGTCTTACATGTATATATATATATATATATTACTTTTGTTGTCTTACATGTATATATATATATATATATATTACTTTTGTTGTCTTACATGTATATATATATATATATATATATATATATATATATATATATATATATATATATGTTCTTTGCCTCATAGCATTCATACACCTGATGAAGGAGTAAGCATATTCTCCGAAACGTTGTGTTCCTCATAATAAAGAGGTTGACATCCATATATTCTCTTCCTTTTGTGTATCACTACTGAATGCCATTAAATATATTATTATTATTATTATTATTATTATTATTATTATTATTATTATTATTATTATTATTATTATTATTATTATTATCATATGTTTAGTTATACCTTTCATAGACTTGAGGGGGCGGTCGGGTAGCCTGGTGGTTAAAGCGTTCGCTCGTCGCGCCGAAGACCCGGGTTCGATTCCTGACATGTGTAAAATGTGTGAAGCCCATTTCTGGTGTCCCCCGCCGCGATATTGCTGGAATATTGCTAAAAGCGGCGTAAAACCATACTCACTCACTCATAGACTTGATAATCTACCTATTGAAACTGGGAGATGGAGAAAAATAGCTTTAACCGAAAGAAAATATCCACCTATCAAAGG
Source organism: Haliotis rufescens (assembly GCF_023055435.1). Classification (NCBI taxonomy): domain Eukaryota; kingdom Metazoa; phylum Mollusca; class Gastropoda; order Lepetellida; family Haliotidae; genus Haliotis; species Haliotis rufescens. The sequence goes on from NW_025963935.1 coordinate 6,460,407, forward strand.
TGATGAATTCCATTATTTGTCCATCTTTAGAAACCGAAAGAAAACAATGTTTACACATATTCTACTACATCGAGCCTATTATGTATAAAATGAATTTACTTTTTCCATAATTCACGTCTAGGAACATTGAGAAAATTATCCAAATTCTGTAAAATCATCATGTATTTGTTTAAACCTATCAAGTAACATATATTGCACATATATATATTGCTACCCTAGTGAATCTGTATAAATATACATGCAAGCTCGGCAAAGGTGCTTTTGTATCTATTCTATTTTTATATGTATATGTATCATGTTGTTGATAGCGGCCTGAGCGTAAATACAAGATCGGTTCAGGTATGGTGAGGTGAAATTGGGTTTAAAGGCGCATCCATGCACGTGTGTGTATGTGTGTGGTGCTTGAACTAGTCCGGACTGATGCCGATGTTATAGTGCCAGCCCACTGAGATACCATGCCACAGTTTAACATGAATACCCCACTCAGACACAGTATACTGACTCCGAGCCGACCAGTCCTTGTTTTATCTTCGGGGCGCACAGAAAACCATCACCTCACTTTCCCGACCACCTCATTATTCAGACATGCGGACGTTGGTCACTTCACGGGTGGCCGGGCCATCATGTTGTACCCATGCTTGTCTCAAGGATGCTAGCGTGTATTGGTTCTGATGGACAATAAATGACTGGACACATGCTGCCGATGGACATTGTAATCTTTGTGGTTGACCGCCACGGTTGGCCCATCACTTGTGACGCTGACGAATAATATACCTCACGTCTCACACAAAGAACTAATGATCAGCGTAGTCACCAAACTTGCTGTGTACAAGGTGTAAAGAGGGCAAAGTCTGAGACATGTTAGAGCTTAATATCCTCACAAAACTGAAAACTCTGGGAATACATCCTTTTCGAGAAATGTTTTTTTGCAATTTTAATTTATAGTATTTGTTTTTTATGTTGACTTTATTGTAATGGACAACTACACACACATGCACACATCCACACCCACACCAACACCAACATACACATGCACACACACAAACACATGCACACACACACGAGTTACCCACATCCACGCACACACACCTACACACACGTACACACACCTAAATCCACACGCACGCACGCACGCACGCCGAGGCACCTAAACACATGCACAAGCACACACACTCACATGCACACATACCTAAATACATACGCACGCACGCACAGACACCTAATCACACGCACACGCACACACACTCACACGTACACACACCTAAATACACACGCACGCACGCACATACACCTAAACACACGCACACGCACTCACATGCACACATACCTACAGACACACATGCACACACACACACATTACACACATACACACACGCACGCAAGCACGCACGCACACACACACACACACACACACCTACACACGCACGCACACACACCTAAACACACACACGCACACACATTCACAGACACATACACACACCACACAGACATATACGCACACAAACAGACACACGCACATACACCTAAACACACGCACACGCACTCACATGCACACATACCTACAGACACACATGCACACACACATTACACACACGCACGCAGGCACGCACACACACCTACACACGCACGCACACACATTCACAGACACATACACACACCACACAGACATATACGCACACAAACAGACACACGCACGCACGCACGCACGCACGCACGCACGCACGCACGCACGCACACACACACACACACACACACACACACACACACGCACACACACACACACATACATGTACGTCCCTATATAAGTACAATGATCATGAACGTGTCCTATTATGCAACATTTAAAGTTTCTATAAACTGCTTGAACCTCATAACACAAAGCAAATTCCTAACATCCATAAATTTAGCATTTTGATGTCATCGCCAAACTCTAACATCCTTACAAATCTAGCAAAATATTTATACCACGTATATATGGAAATAAATTAACTACAATTCGGCCCGTACCATAACGTTTGTACACAAAGGCCTCAGTTTGTACTGAAATAAATAGATTGATTGGAATCTTGACCCTGACGTAAACATCACTTCACCTCACCTCACACATACAATAAGAACCGCCGTCATATAACCGCGATATTGCTGAGTGCGGCGTCAAACAACAAACAAATCGGAAAACATACAACAAGAACCGCCGTCATATAGCCGCGATACTGCTGAGTGCGGCGTCAAACAACAAACAAATCGGAAAACATACAAGAGGAGTACGTCATCGTCGACGAGGATACTGACAACGTCGTGCCTGAATATGCAGAAGGTAGTAGGCACTTTGTCTCTGAAGGCTGTACCACGTGACGTCAGCACTGCATTGTCACACTGTGTACCGAGTGACATACAGTCATTATGTCATTGTCAGCCTTTGTCAGCTCGTACGTAATGGATGTAATTTACACTTCTACTTGTATTGATTCACCGAACTTATGTATTGTAAACATATTGGCTAAGTACATATGACCTAGAGCAGATGTAGTCGATGTGTCATGTTTGAAATAATGGGCGCACTCAGAGACTCACGTGACGGATTGCTCCGAGTGAGTGGGTATGGTTTTACGCCGCTTTTAGCAATATTCCTGCAGTATCACGGCGGGGGACATCAGAAATTGGCTTCACACATTGTACCCATGTCGGGAGTCAAACCCGGGTCTTCGGCATGACGAGCGAACGCTTTAACCACTAGGCTACCCTACCAGCTCAGATTGCTCTGATCTTATTAATTCGCGGGGCGGTCGGGTAGCCTAGTGGTTAAAGCGTTCACTCGTCGTGCCGAAGACCCGGGTTCGATTCCCGACATGGGTACAATGTGTGAAGCCCATTTCTGGTGTCCCCCGCCGTGATATTGCTGGAATATTGCTAAAAGCGGCGTAAAACCACACTCACTCACTCACTCACTTATTAATTCGCAGATAATGTTTATTTATCATATAACAGCTAGGCTTCTCTGCAGGATAAAGCCAACGGATAAAAACGATATCCTTTGGTGTCTTTTGTGGATAGAGATGCAAATATCAAAGGGTGGGGGGTGGCCCAGTCGTCTAAGGTTTGTCAGCACCATACCCGTGCTCGTCGGTTTCACCGAAGTGGTAAACGTCTGAGACCTGCATCACTTCGGGCTTTCCTCCCACATTAAGCTGACACGCCGTGATATAACTGTAATACTGTTAAAAGCGGCGTTAAACCCAACTCACTCACACTGAGAACACTGTGTGAGGATATACATGCTAAAACGTAGAATCTACATCAAATATATCAATGTTATATACACATTTATGCCCCACTCCGAAGCACATGTAAAACACGTGGTGTCTCCCTGGGCATTTGACTTTGTTCGAAATGTGCCTCTGTTCACCCAGCAGTGAGTGGGTACCCGGTAGGAAGAGAAGGCAATGTGGTTGTTCGCCTTCTAGCGCCTATCAGGCAGCTTGAGTTGTATACTCCCCAGGGAGCTGTGCATGAGTGTTGAGTGCATACTGATCCATTGAGCGGATTAATGGATGTCTAAGCACGTCATTAAGTGCCAGATTCGCCGCTACCGATCCTACATTCAGGTCATACTTGAATACGTAAGGCACTTTTATTATACGGGTAAGTATTTTCAAATCTTGTAATGTTATTAACATCCTTAAAGAGGCTGTACATAAGGTCGATATCTAATATAAGAAATAAACGACTCGTGGTTGTGGTTTATGGTATAATAAAACACTGCAGTGTTTTATATGTAAGATAAAGCACGTTCGAGGGTTTGTATGACATTTAAATCCCGCATCCGCGGGTTAGGGCCGATTTATCAGCGCCTGTGTAGCCTAAAGTACTCACGGAAATGAATTAACCTGTTTTTTCGATCTCAGATTTTAAATAAATGCAGTTAATATACAAAATATATAAATATTCAAACAACTCAATTAGTACTAATTGGGCCTTGGCACAAATACAGCGTATCAAAGGTTTTTATGTCTTTTTGCATGTAAAGGTGTGTACAAATATGAACAAAACAGACTATTGTGAAACTGAGCATAACCAGGTGTTAGTAGATCAAGGTGAATGTCCATGACCTATGACACCTTGACGACAGGTGAACACAGGTGCTTGAAACCCACGTGCATGTGATTTGTCAGTGGTTAGTGATTTGTGAGTTGCATTGTGGGATAGTGAATCATCGTCAAAATATCAGAACGTAAAAGTAACATATTCCCTTCTCAAATAACAACTTACATGTCAACAACATTTTAGTTGTTGTTTTGATAACATTTTTCCAGGCTAATTTGCATAATGCTTATAGCCTGTTTCTGCCATATCAATTTGGACTTAGTTTTATTTTTGAATGTTGAAAGTGCCTACAAATTACCTCCTGTAAAGTACATTTTGTATTGAGCACTGAGATACAACTAGCAAATCCAGACTAGTACTTTTCCAGTTGTTTTTGTTATTTCGTATTTACATCTACGTAATGCTTTGTGTCGATTATTAAATCCAGCAAAACAGGTTTTTTTTCCTTTCCATGAGTACTTTAGTGGTACACCCACTGGACTACAGATACGAATGTTGCGTGTTCGATGCTAGGGAATATAAAGAAAACGTCATTGGAGGTTTATAATGTACTATAAACAACTCCCACTTGTCAGATATGTCTTAACTGGAGTTGGGGGCACGGGTGGCCCAGTCGTCTAAGGCGCCGCGATTCGCTGTGCAGAGTTCCGTCCCTTGAACACAGTGAGGAACACAACGTTTCGGAGTATATGCTTACTCCTTCACCTGATGAAGGCAGTGAGTATACACTCCGAAACGTTGTGTTTCGTCATGATAAAGAAGTTGACATCCATAAATTCTCTTTTTCTTATGTGTATCACTTCTAAATGCCTTTCAAAGACTTAGTGTTGTAGGGGCACTGGTGGCCAAGTCGTCTAAGGCGCCGCCATTCGCTGTGCAGAGTTGCGTCCCTTGGGCGAGCCAGAAACCTATGATTGTGGGTTCGAATTCCGGTTCGCCCCGATTATGTTTCTAGGTTTGTCAGCACCATACCCGTGCTCGTGGTATAAACGACTTCGGGTTTTCCTTACACATTAAGCTGACACGCCGTGATGTAACTGGAATGCTGTTAAAAGCGGCGTTAAACCCAACTCACTCACTTATAAGGGGCGGTCGGGTAGCCTAGTGGTTAAAGCGTTCGCTCGTCACGCCGAAGACCCGGGTTCGATTCCCGACATGGGTACAATGTGTGAAGCCCATTTCTGGTGTCCCCCGCCGTGATATTGCTGGAATAGTGCTAAAAGCGGCGTAAAACCATACTCACTCACTCACTCACTTATAAATGTTGTACACGTAAATGTGTCTCCGCTGTTATACGAAGGGAGGTAACTCTTGCTAGAATAGGATTTCTGTTTGAACCGTACATAAATCTTAAGTCCGATTGTGACATATTGTGTAGAATATTTCGTCTAAACAAACACTTACTTTTAGATTTCTTGACGTGTCCAAACTAACACCGGGTTATGTGAAATGGGGCTTATCGTCGCCCTGAAGATCATTGCACTTATATATGGAATTACGAACATCTCGATACACATGCAATAGAACGGGTCTGCTAAAAGTTTCTTAAACTTGTTTCATTATATTTTTCGCTGTGAAGCATTTCATGATTAAAGATTTTTGTATATACCAAAAACATATTTTAAATTCCCAAACATATTTATATTTAAACGACTAATTTGTACTTTTAATTTTAAAGACATAAAATGTTTGTCAAAATTTATCAGCAAAATATTCAATAAATTACAAACTCACAAATTATTTTAGCCATTCTTATATTATTCAAATTAATAACAATGTTCTATTTTGTTATTTGCTCTTGTGGTGGCCTTTATGGAGAAATAAAGACTCTGTGTGTGTGTGTGTTTGTGTGTGTGTGTGTGTTTGTGTGTGTGTGTGTGTGTTTGTGTGTGTGTGTGTGTTTGTGTGTGTGTGTGTGTGTGTTTGTTTGTGTGTGTGTGTGTGTGTGTGTGTGTGTGTGTGTGTGTGTGTGTGTGTGTGTGTGTGTGTGCTGCTTTACTTCGGGATTTCTTCCCACAACAAACTTACTCTCCGTGACATAACGAAAGGTGACGTTCATGGTGCGTGTGGTCGCCCTTTCCCAAGCCCTTTACACTACATCAAAGAAGCTTTATGGATAGGTCACAAAGAGAGGTATAGTGACCACAGAAACTAAGATTAAAATTTGAAAATTTGTGTGTGCATGCGTGTGTGTGTCTGTGTGTGTGGCTGCTTGTTCTAATCCGGACTGACACCGGTTTGTAGTGCTAGCTCACTGAGATACCATGCCGCAGTTTAACATGAATACCCCACTCAGACACAGTATACTGCCCTCGAACCTACTACTACAACTATTGACACAGTATTGATTGTGACAGCTTGAACAGTACACGCACACTCCTAGCAACAACATTGATCTTTTTGAATTACTGGACGAAATGGCAAGTCCCAGATGCGAAAGATTCCCACCAATCACTTCACGTTTACAAAGGCTTCCTTGTGGATCAAAATAATTACGTTAATCAGCGCTGGGAACAGAGTAAACAGAAAAATTGATTAACTACAGTATTAATATTTAATAAAGTATTTCCATTTTCATCTCTCAAGCATATCTTGGACCTTCATATACATCAATACACGTTCAAACATCGTATAACCACCGTATGCGTGTGTGAAATCACGGTGCAGCTTCCAGTGTTGGAAATGAGAATCGCCTTGAGACATGACGACATTACAAGTCATGTTGACGTCACTCGCTCTTTACCTGCAGGACAAACCCAGGCCTACTGACCCGATCATCGGTGGTCGCCACCAGGGATACGTTGTATAACCCTCGTTATTACACAGTGTGCGTTATAGTGGGGCAGGTGACACCATAGAATATAAATAATAGAAAATATAAATGAACAAAAATGATAGAAAATGTATTCATATATGTGTGGTTCGTATGTGTGTTTCCGTCGCTGTACTGTCTCAAGGACATGCTTGCTGCTCACATCACTGAGTGAGAGAATATGACTTTACGCCGCTTTTAGCATTATCCATTGACCAGCAAGGCAGCAGGTGGAAATAATAATGGATTCCACCTTGTTTACATCGTGAAGGAATATGACACTGTAAATGTTATGTTTATACTGTATAGGAATGTGACACTGTGAAAGGGGCGTCTACACTGTACAGGAATATGACACTGTGATGGGGGCGTCTACACTGCACAGGAATGTGACACTGTGAAGGTGGTGTTTACATTGACAGGAATATGACACTGTGAAGGGGGGCGTCTACACTAACAGGAATATGACACTGTGAAGGCAGTGTCTACACTGTATAGGAATATGACACTGTGAAGGGGGCGTCTACACTGTACAGGAATATGACACTGTGAAGGTGGTGTCTACACTGTACAGGAATATAACACTGTGAAGGGGGTGTCTACACAGTACAGGAATATGACACTGTGATGGCGGTGTCTACACTGTACAGGAATATGACACTGTGATGGCGGTGTCTACACTGTACAGGAATATGACACTGTGATGGTGGCGTCTACACTGTACAGGAATGTGACACTGTGAAGGGGGCGTCTACACTGTATAGGAATATGACACTGTGAAGGTGGCGCCTACACTGTACAGGAATATGACACTGTGATGGCAGTGTCTACACTAACAGGAATATGACGCTGTGAAGGGGGCGTCTACACTGTACAGGAATATGACACTGTGAAGGTGGTGTCTACACTGTACAGGAATATAACACTGTGAAGGGGGTGTCTACACAGTACAGGAATATGACACTGTGATGGCGGTGTCTACACTGTACAGGAATATGACACTGTGATGGCGGTGTCTACACTGTACAGGAATATGACACTGTGATGGTGGCGTCTACACTGTACAGGAATGTGACACTGTGAAGGGGGCGTCTACACTGTATAGGAATATGACACTGTGAAGGTGGTGTCTACACAGTACAGGAATATGACACTGTAAAGGGGGCGTCTACACTATAGGAATATGACACTGTGATGGCAGTGTCTACACTGTACAGGAATATGACACTGTAAAGGGGGCGTCTACACTATAGGAATATGACACTGTGATGGCAGTGTCTACACTGTACAGGAATATGACACTGTAAAGGGGGCGTCTACACTATAGGAATATGACACTGTGATGGCAGTGTCTACACTGTACAGGAATATGACGCTGTGAAGGGGGCGTCTACACTAACAGGAATATGACGCTGTGATGGCGGTGTCTACACTGTACAGGAATATAACACTGTGAAGGGGGCGTCTACACTGTACAGGAATATGACACTGTGAAGGTGGCGTCTACACTGTACAAGAATATGACACTGTGATGGCAGTGTCTACACTGTACAGGAATATGACACTGTGAAGGTGGTGTCTACATTGACAGGAATATGACACTGTGAAGGTGGCGTCTACACTGTACAGGAATATAACACTGTGATGGCGGTGTCTACACTGTATAGGAATATGACACTGTGATGGCGGTGTCTACACTGTACAGGAATATGACACAGTGAAGGTGGCGTCTACACTGTACAGGAATATGACACTGTGAAGGTGGCGTCTACACTGTACAGGAATATGACGCTGTGAAGGTGGCGCCTACACTGTACAGGAATATGACACTGTGATGGCAGTGTCTACACTAACAGGAATATGACACTGTGATGGCAGTGTCTACACTGTACAGGAATATGACACTGTGAAGGGGGTGTCTACACTATAGGAATATGACACTGTGATGGCGGCGTCTACACTGTACAGGAATATGACACTGTGAAGGTGGCGTCTACACTGTACAGGAATGTGACATTCTTGATTTGGTGTCCACTGTTTTGACAATAAGCACAGTCGCTGCATGATATTTGATACTGAACCTGTTGGCAGACTGGCACAGTTAACTACCGGGCTACAGACGGAGTATTTACATTGAAAGCCCCAGGCCGTGTTTGCTAAAACGATGTCCACACACTCGCTGCACATGACTACTAATGTAGGTTGTCGAAGGTAAGCAACAGCCGACGACAGTGTGCGCTGCCATTGCTACATCTGTCTCTTACAACATTTGAAGGTCACGATAACCTTGGTTATCAAGGAACCATGGTCAGTGAATGAGTGATTATTGTTTTACGCCGTTTCAGAAACTTTGAACCTTGAGGAGGACGATTTCCAAGGACGTTGTAATAATAGGTCTCATCCGGAACGTGTCCTCGTTTTTCATCTCGGGCATAGAACAATGGCTGAGCGGTTCCCACGCAGCCTGTAAGGCCATCTGATGGTCCTTGCCGTCTGTAATGACATCGACATTGACGGGAATCGGCAACAGTGTGTATATCTAGAAGGGTTCAGGAAAAACAGGTGAGACATCAATAGAAGCACAAACCCGCTTCAGCTTTTGTTCTAAACAGGTCTTGTGACGTCATCATTTGGTTCTTTCGGTTTACCATTTTTCATTGACACTAAACATACCAACCCCCCTTTCATGATATGGACTGTTCCATCGAAACATTTGTTTCGAAATGCGCGTGCATCCTCACGATCAACACAGTCAAATTTATTGTGGATAGGGTGGCCCTTATTTGTGTTTACGTTGAAAACCTTAAAGTGTTGATTTATACCACTTTAATTTTGATAGGGATATTTTGTGTTTTTCTTTTATACAAAAAAACTGATTCTCATATGTCAACTGTATGTTTTAATTGAATGACATATTTGAGTTTTCCTATCAAAAGTGAATACACGCTTCTTCTTCATATTTTTTTTATATTTGTTTGTTTGTTTGTTGTTTAACGCCGCTCTCAGCAATACTCAAGCCATATGGCGGCGGTCTGTCAATAATCGAGTCTGGACCAGCCACTCCAGTGATTGATATCATGAACTTCGATCCCTGCAATTGAGATACGATGACATGCATCAACCAAGTCAGCAAGCATGACCACCCGATCCCGTTAGTCGCGTCTTACGACAAACATGGTCACCTTTTACGGCAAGAATGGGTTGCTGAAGACCTATGCTACTACCAATTTCTTTTTTTTCATAAATGACAGTGTAGTTCTATGAAGTATGTTTTCTACTTTGTGTATTGGATGGGCGTCCGCCGGGTTCGATTCCCGGCCGTGTCATACCAAAAGACGTTAAAAGATGATACTTGTTGTTACCCTGTCTGGCGCTCGGCATTGAGGGGCTAAAACAAGGACTGGTCGGCTCGGAGTCAGTATACTGTGAGTGGGGTATTCATGTTAAACTGTGGCAAAGAACCTCAGTGAGCTAGCACTATAAATCGACATCAGTCCGGTCAAGTACAAGCAGCCACACACTCGAGGATGCATGTCGCTCTGAAAGTACAATCATCTGGAACGAGACGTCAAACCCCATGTCACCTCACTTCGACTCATAGAGACTAACATTTAGTCTCTGAAATCTTATATTACACAATATCCTTCTTGACTCTATGCTGATAGAGCTAGCTTGAGCTGGCTAAACTTGCTTTTGTAGGCTAGTACAAGCAAAAAAAAAAACACACACACACACACACACACACACACACACACACACACACACACACACACACACGTACATGCATGTCGCTATATAAGTGCAATAATCTTCGACGCGACAATAAACCTCATTTCACCTCACCTATTTTTGGTCAATGTAATTGCACAAACTATCTGAAATGGGTCAAGGAGTGTACCCTTGAATAAGGACGATTTGAGATGTTCGGGTAACTCCACCCGGGGCTCTACCCGTATATCACACTGCTCTGTGTTGACAGTGCTCGAATACATGGCCTTGTAACGCGACCCGTCAATCCGCCTGGCGCACAGCTCTGTGTAATCCGAGGGTCTCGCCAACACGCATATTACCGCTGTGCTGGGTGGGGCACTGACTCCACGAAACTGCTCGTCACGTGACATCGCCCGGGGGTAGAGCACAGAGCGATGGAAGGAAGGACAGTACTTGTGTTAGGTGAGTCCGCTCAGATTTGATATGAGAGTTAAATTCGTTAAATACATTCATTGAAAACATGTGTACCTTGATGATTTAATTTACCGTTCGTTATTAATACATATAGTATTTCCTTCTGGAAAAAAGCCTTTTTATTCCATAACTTCCAGGAATCTCAGTTGGTCTATTTATAACGTTACAAAATGTTTCATTTATGAGTTAATGTCGCATAATGGCGATATAGAGTCATACACAGCGCCACTGTCTAATCTTACAAACCATCTTTTTCTCATGGGATATGTGATATTATATGTGGTTGATTTCGTCCTCCAATGGGTCTATCCATGTCACTTTGTACAAGAAACGAGGCAAATATGTTGGCTTGGTATTCAAATTCGGTTTGGTTTGTAATGTGATCCTACATACTTATACCAACAACGTACGCGGCTGAGCGGAGACACGTCCACTCACGTGGAGTCTTTACCATGTTCCGCAGGTCAATTGTTTAGGTACCCCTAAAGTCATAAACAACAGTACTGCAGTATTGCATCACAGTGCCCCCCCCCCCTCCCCCCTCAAATTTCCAACCCCCACTACCCCTTCCCGGTAAGTGATAATAACCCGGTGTCTGTGAGTCAATGTCTATTTTTACAACAAACAATAAACTGGCGGCGCGCAGCGGTCGTTCTAACGCTCCTAGGTGATGCGCTCGTTTGACTAATAACATGAATTTGAACACACATGTGCTTTTCTTTGATTGTATGATTATATTTCACCACAAATGCTTAAGGAACGTGACACATGATATTTGTCAAGGACGTGGTTTATAGGCCTCTCGGCAAACATATTAATGAAGAAAGTTTGATCTCGGGAATCAGGACTCGTTGTCATCGTTACGAGAAATAATTTAAATTATGTTGGTGCCGCGGTGAAAGCGATGCCTAGATGTGAGATATTATACGTCAGTTGTGCTATACGTACCTATAGATGTGAGATATTATACGTCAGTTGTGCTGTACATGCCTTTAGATGTGAGATATTATACGTCAGTTGTGCTATACATACCTATAGATGTGAGATATTATACGTAAGTTGTGCTATACGTACCTATAGATGTGAGATATTATACGTCAGTCGTGCTATACATACCTATAGATGTGATATATTATACGTCAGTTGTGCTATATATACCTATAGATGTGAGATATTATACGTCAGTCGTGCTATACATACCTATAGATATAAGATATTATACGTTAGTTGTGCTATACATACCTATAGATGTGAGATGTTATACGTCAGTTGTGCTCTGCATACCTACAGATGTGAGATATTATACGTCAGTTGTGGTATTATACGTCAGTCGCGCTATACGTATCTATAGATGTGAGATATTATACGTCAGTTGTGCTATACGTACCTATAACTGTGAGATATTATACGTCAGTTGTGCTATACGTACCTATAGGTGTGAGATATTATTAGTCAGTTGTGCCATACGTACCTATAGATGTGAGATATTATACGTCAGTTGTGCTATACGTACCTATAGATGTGAGATATTATACGTCAGTTTTGCTATATAACCTATAGATGTGAGATATTATACGTCAGTTTTGCTATACGTACCTATAGATGGGTGATATTATACGTCAGTTGTGCTATACGTACCTATAACTGTGAGATATTATACGTCAGTTGTGCTATACGTACCTATAGATGTGAGATATTATACGTCAGTTGTGCTATACGTACCTATAGATGTGAGATATTATACGTCAGTTGTGCTATACGTACCTATAGATGTGAGATATTATACGTCAGTTGTGCTATACGTACCTATAGATGTGAGATATTATACGTCAGTTGTGCTATACGTACCCATAGATGTGAGATATTATACGTCAGTTTTGCTATATAACCTATAGATGTGAGATATTATACGTCAGTTTTGCTATACGTACCTATAGATGTGAGATATTATACGTCAGTCGTGCTATACGTACCTATAGATGTGAGATATTATACGTCAGTTGTGCTATACGTACCCATAGATGTGAGATATTATACGTCAGTTTTGCTATATAACCTATAGATGTGAGATATTATACGTCAGTTTTGCTATACGTACCTATAGATATGAGATATTATACGTCAGTTGTGCTATACACACCTAAAGATGTGATATATTATACGTCAGTTGTGCTATACGTACCTATAGATGTGAGATATTATACGTCAGTTGTGCTATACACACCTATAGATGTGAGATATTATACGTCAGTTGTGCTACACACACGTATAGATGTGAGATATTATACGTCAGTTGTGCTATACACACCTATAGATGTGAGATATTATACGTCAGTTGTGCTATACACACCTATAGATGTGAGATATACGTCAGTTGTGCTATACGTACCTATAGATGTGAGATATTATACATCAGTTGTGCTATACACACCTAAAGATGTGAGATATTATACGTCAGTTGTGCTATACGTACCTATAGATGTGAGATATACGTCAGTTGTGCTATACGTACTTATAGATGTGAGATATTATACGTCAGTCGTGATATACGTACTTATAGATGTGAGATATTATACGTCAGTTGTGCTATACATACCTATAGAAGTGAGATATTATACGTCAGTCGTGTTATACATACCTATAGATGTGAGATAGTAGACGTCAGTTGTGCCATACATACCTATAGAAGTGAGATATTATACGTCAGTCGTGCTATACGAACCTATAGATGTGAGATATTATACGTCAGTCGTGCTATACGAACCTATAGATGTGAGATATTATACGTCAGTCGTGTTATACGTACCTATAGATGTGAGATATTATACGTCAGTCGTGCTATACATACCTATAGATGTGAGATATTATACGTCAGTTGTGCTATACATACCTATAGATGTGAGATATTATACGTCAGTCGTGCTATACATATCTATAGATGTGAGATATTATACGTCAGTCGTGCTATACGTATCTATAGATGTGAGATATTAAACGTCAGTTGTGCCATACATACCTATAGATGTGAGATATTATACGTCAGTCGTGCTATACGTATCTATAGATGTGAGATATTAAACGTCAGTTGTGCCATACATACCTATAGATGTGAGATATTTTACGTCAGTCGTGCTATACATACCTATAGATGTGAGATATTATACGTCAGTCGTGCTATACATATCTATAGATGTGAGATATTATACGTCAGTCGTGCTATACGTATCTATAGATGTGAGATATTAAACGTCAGTTGTGCCATACATACCTATAGATGTGAGATATTTTACGTCAGTTGTGCTCTACATACCTATAGATGTGAGATATTATACGTCAGTCGTGCTATACATATCTATAGATGTGAGATATTATACGTCAGTCGTGCTATACGTATCTATAGATGTGAGATATTAAACGTCAGTTGTGCCATACATACCTATAGATGTGAGATATTATACGTCAGTCGTGCTATACGTATCTATAGATGTGAGATATTAAACGTCAGTTGTGCCATACATACCTATAGAAGTGAAATATTACACGTCAGTTGTGTTATACGTGCCTATAGTTGAACCTCACCGACCTACAGCACACATATAGAATAAAACAGCAGAAACTGCCCTGCTAAATAAAAGGTATACACTTGAAAATACCTGCTTTACTCTCATTACTTATTATCCGTTCTTTTCAAAGCATCTTCAGGAAAAAATACAAACAACTCCAGTTTAAGATAATACGTTCAATTATTCAATTATTACGTGTAATAACTACATCAGTTGATAGTTATTTGAGAGAATGTTGTGGTGGTGGGAAGACCACAATATATGTTTTGTTTCATTGCCAAGTTTTTTGCCCTTTTGGTTGTATTTTCCAGGTGTTCTAGAGTTGATATCCATAACTAAACATATGATGATAATAATAATAATAATAGGAATATATTTAATGGCATTTAGAAGTGATACACATAAGGAAGAGAATATATTGATGTCAACTTCTTTATTATGAGGAACACAACGTTTCGGAGTATATGCTTACTCCTTCATCGGGTGAATGAATGCCATGAGGCAGAGAATATATATATGTACATGTAAGGACAACAAAAGTAATAAGATAACAAAGGTGGAAACTTAACAAGGGAAGACAACAGATAATATCGCTGATAGGTGATTAGCAATAGACAATGGAAACCGACACTTTACTGCAATTAGCGCTGAAAGATGATTATGATTGACAATTGGAAACCAGTGATTGGTAAAGTGGTATTCATTCACCTGATGAAGGAGTAAGTATATACTCGGAAACGTTATGTTCCTCATAATATAGAAGTTGACATCCATAAATTCTCCTCCTTATCGGAATATTGTTTTGTATGGTGTCAGTGAAGAAAAGTTATGAGTTATGAATTATTTATCTTTGTTAGCTACATGTGTGATGTACATATGTAAAGACGCGGGAAATGATTGTAATGTTAACATATTCCGAAAAGATTTGTTGTTACGCTACACAGTAGTATAGCAAGTATGCTGGAGTATATCAAGTATGCTGGAGTGTACCAAGGGACCTATTGTATCCAAACTAAAACCTGTCATTTAATAAACAGTTTTATTTTATTTACAATGTCCCCTGATAGGCCTGTCGGCGTGACATTGCACAGGATTGTAAAATCTGTGCTTATTACTGTGTACCGTGACATTTCGACCCCCACGTTCCTTGAGACGTCATATGCACGTCACCTGTTGTGATATACTCATTTATTACTTGCCCGTGAAGAGATCCCCCGTTTAATAAACATACAGCTGTATTACACATTGTGTAATACCAAAACGTGTGCTTATGTACTCTCGGAACACGTTTCAGGAACAAATATTGAAAGCTCTCAACATCCCTTGGCTTATTCAACGACATTGCGATGGAGTTGATAGATCACTGAGAGGAGCTTATGCACACTCGATGACCCCAGCAACCTTGTTGTTAGGCTGACGTCACATGGCATTGTTTCGCCGATGGATCTTGCAACAAAATTCCACAAATTACGTCATCGGGTATTGTGACGTGATTGTAAACTTTGAGGTGCAAGGCCCGTTCCACAAGGCGATCGTATTGTAGCGCAACGACAGTCGTTAGTCTAAGTTAAAGTATGTGAGTTGCGATAGTCTTAGCCCTACGATAATTTTGTGAATTCTAAAGGTGGACCGTTGTATGGTAATAAATTCATACGTTTCAACTTTTGACGTGTTTGAAGTATTATTCTGTTAAACTCAATTGGACTATGCCGTGGATCGTGTAGGTGTCAGCCTATTCATACTCAACAGTATAATTAAAAAAAACGTTATAAATGGCAAGTAATAAATAAAATACTAAACTCGCTCCCGTGTTAAACCAATTTTATGAAACTCGTGAAAAGTTGTGGTATCTGACTCGCTTTCGCTCGTCAGATACCACAACTATTCACTCGTTTCATAAAATTGGTATTACACGGGAGCTCGTTTAGTATTATATATTTATGTGATGCTTGGAACATCGCCTATCATATCTGTATCCCATACATCCCCATAGAATAAATATTGTTTGTCTATTTCATTTTCAACCACCATCGTATATTTTCGTTTGCCCGGCCATTGTTTTACAAAAAAAGTGATGTTTGTTTGTTTAATTTGTTGTTTAACGCCGCACTCAGCAATATTCCAGTTATATGACGGCGGTCTGAAAATAATCGAGTCTGGACCAGACAATCCAGTGATTGACATCATGAGCATCGATCCACGCGATTGGGATCGATGACATACATCAACCAAGTCAGCGAGCCTGACCACCCGATCCCGTTAGTCGCCTCTTACGACAAGCATAGTCGCCTTTTACGGCAAGCATGGGTTGCTGAAGACCTATTCTACCCCAGAATCTTCACTGATCACATAAGCATAATGACACAATTCATTGGAGAAATAATAAGCTGGATGTATATGCACATTAATACCTTTCACATTTCTTTGTAAACTCACTCTTGTTTTAACTGTCATCTGGCGTCGCAAATCCCTTTGTTCAGAAAGTTAAAATTAAAACCGTTGTGGAATTGTTACGTACTATATCCGAACAGTTTGAGCGTTGTTTGGTTGGCTGTTATTTTACGCCGCAGTCAGCAATGTTCCAACTATGTGACAACGGCCTGTAAATAACAGATTCGGTCCAAGACAAACCAAGGGTTGATATAATGAACAATGTTCCACGCCAACTTGGTATGATGACAACCAATCCACCAAGCCACCAAACCTGATCCCCCGATCGCCTCTTACGACAAGCACTTGAGTGATATGACCCACACAGGGCCTGTTATTAAGACCGAATATATATTGAAGATCGGGGATATATTAGGTGGCCCCGTCACATGTGTGCCCCCCCCCAAAAAAAAAAAAGAAAAAAAAAAGTATAAAAAAACAGAGTAGTACGTTGATCTTGCGAACAACCCCTATGGCCAGACCAGCCTGTCGTGATATATCTTGAGTATTGTTGCATAAAACAACATCATTATTAAGGAAATGTATATTTGCTCTATCACATGGTATTACTAAATAGTATTAAGCATAAAACCGCCATGCATGTTCGCCGTAGATCTGTTCAGTGATTTCAACACATGTCTGCACGAATCAGTGTAAACATAGCCCCCATCCATGTATAAATCACAACACCATTTAACTGCTCGTCAGTCTGTACATGAAATCATTAAAGCGGTTATCCATAACGACGTGATTGCGCCATATCCAATGGAGTTCACGTTTCCCACACTGCGGATGTGAGACATATCGCTGCTAGGGACACACCACCTACCGATTGACACCTGCCCCGGGGGTGGGGATTGAAGACTTCCTATATGCCCTGCTGACCTACTTGTGTATACCCTGTGACCTGGCACAGAATATAATTAACACGCGTTTTGTGGAACAAAAAGTTGAATTGAATTTAGTGAAATCGAAATGCTATGCTATGTCCATAATCGTTTCTTGATGAAATTTGAACACATTACATAACCATTAACCTCGTCAGACAAATTATATTTGGAGACAAGACGTAGCATGCTAAAGATTGGTGATTTCGTGGCCCACTTGTTCTTATTAACTAGTGTTGCTTTATATCTAAACTGTCCATGTCGGACTGTAAACATTTGTTTGAAGATATACATTAGGTTTGAATTACATAGCTTACCAAGGGGCAACAGCTTTTGTTGATCAATGTATCCTTGTATGGATATTACACCAATTGTGTCTCTCTCTATTTCTTTAGGCATACGCGTATTAAAACGCTGGATTTTCTTACAGAAATAGCGTTGAGTGATGAGATGCGCACAGTATCTATTGGATTAAGTCCACCAAAGTACAGGCCAGACTCATGGTTTACATTTATCAATTTTCTCAGTTTTTCACATACTAACCTCGTTCTTTCTACCGAAGTTTTAACAGTACTGATGTACACTCCCACATAGACAATTGCCTTTTGAACATGTAAATTTATATTACCAATGTACAGCTTGTTAGCATAATTTTCTGCAACATTTTGGAGCATTTGAAGACCTGTTGTGTTACAGCTGATCAAGGTCGTGTCATCTGCTAACAGTATTCCTGGCATTGTCCACATGGCAGACATAGTCCAAAACCGGAATTGCTTAGTGCATGAAGTAAAAAAAAAATTTAATCGTTGATATAAAGAATAAACAGCCATGCTGATATGACACGACCCTGACCTACACCCTGTTTAACAGGGAAAACATCAGATTTGAAGCCAGCAAAGCTAACATATGAGTACATAGAACTGTAACAAAGACGTAGAATTCTCCATAATTTACCATTGATACCAAATGTATGTAATTTATAAAAGAGACCGTCAAATCAAACACGATCGAAAGCTTTCTCGTTATCGAGAAAGGCGCAATAAACTGGTGAGTTTATTTCGTTAAAGTATGAAATACTTTCTAGAAGAGTGAGAGCCACCGTTTCAGCACCTGCATTTTTCCTAAATCCAGAGTAGTTTTTACAGTTGAGTATACAGCCTATCCCCTGTCTGTTGCCTTCTTTATTAAACGCACCAAGATGAAAGAAGATGATAATGTAAAGAGGTACATCGTTGACAAAATAGATAACACAGTTTATTCACCAAACATGTTATTGGTTAAGTTCATAAATTTAGCATAAATGTCTTTGATTATATCCAACAGATAATAAGGTGTTTAACCTCGGTATATTCCTTCTCAGCTTATCCTTACTCTCATTGGTTGAATCTGTAGTCAACGTTTTATACTTTAAATGAAGTTTCGGCAGGTGACTTTGAAAAAGATCATCTATGCGATGTAAACATGGAAGAAAGCACATTAATTACTTGGTGAAATCATAAATTGTGTTCAGAATTCGAAAAATAACAAAAGCTGCTGGTCTTAATGGTATAATTTAGGAATATATTTCAACCACCTTTGATGACTCTATAGATATGTTTATTATTTGCCCGTGAAGAGATCACCCGTTTAATAAACATACAGCTGTATTACACATCGTGTAATACCAAAACGCGTGCTTATATACTCTCGGCGATCGTACTGTAGCGCAACGACAGTCGTTGGTCTAAGTTAAATTATGTGAGCTGCGATAACCTTAACGCTACGATAATTTTGTGGAACGGACGCCTGAATTCTAAAGGTGGACCGTTGTATGGTATTAATTTCATACGTTTCAACTTTTGACGTGTTTGAAGTATTACTCAACTCAATCCAACTCAATTGGATTATGCCGTGGATCGTGTAGGTGTCAGGATAATTCTAAAAACGTTATGAATGGCAAGTAATAAATAAAATACTAAACTCGCTCCCGTGTAAAACCAATTTTATGAAACTCGTTTTCGCTCGTCAGATACCACAACTATTCACTCGTTTCATAAAATTGGTATTACACGGAAGCTCGTTTAGTATTCTATATATATCAAACGTTTTAACGTGGTTATTGATACTGGTACGTTCCCAGAAGAAAATAATTAGTAGGTGTTATCAAACCAATCTTAAAAAATAAGAGAGAATAAATAATCAGGGTGAAGAAAGAAATGTTTTTTGTGCATTTAAAAAAATTGGTACAGTTAAGCGGTCAGGACATTTGGAAAAAAACTTAAAAACTATCACAAAATAATGTATTTGTATAATGACAAAATAACATATGATTATAAAAATAATTTCAAAATTGTCCATAATGTTACGGAACCAACTTGAATCCAATAATCACCTTAGCGATACCTTTAAAAATTGTCAAAAGTTACAATAACAAAGCAAAAATATCGAAAAATTAAATCGTCCACGAATATACTTGAAAAAAAGAATTATGCTTCAGACTGTTAAAAAAATTAAATTGCCTACCACAAATCTTACATTGTTGCAAGACGTTTTCCTTAACACAAATATTCAGGCTTATATCTGGTTTTGCAGCTCAGCTGAAAATATTTTATCTCGATATAAAATCTCAAATGGATCAAATTGAAAAGTGACGAACTAGGACTTAGTTACATCTGTTTTTCACCAAATTTCAATTATTGAATTTCCCATGTACTGTTACCTTAGCGGTAAATGGTAAATGTATATATTTTTGAACTAATAGGAAAGTTTTAAAGTTTGGTAATTATTTAAAGTGTTGGTAATACAAACTATTAACTTTAATCTTTAAGGATTCTTTAGCTCTTTGACACCAGCCATGGCATTGAAGAAATAGATGGGTTTATGAATACTTCTGAATTTAGTATTTGTGGTACTGTTCCTCTCCATTATACGGTGTTTCATTTACATAGTAAGCTAGTATCATATAATTTTATAAAATATGAGAGTTAAACCGTTAGAATTAGTTACTTTAGCCCAGATTGAGATCAGCAGTTTAAATACCACGTCCTTAATTTTGAGGGGTTCCATACCAAGTTCCTCATTCACCATAAGTTGAATGTTGAATTCTGTAGACCAGTTTTTCTGCTATTTTAATTTTTTTAAATTCACATATTTCGGAAGAGTAGAGAAAAGTTGGTACAGAAACTAGCGTCACATCAAAAACATTTAACAAAAAATCTAATGGCAGACTAACTTTCCGTACTCTTCTTATTAGACAGTGCATTGATTTTGGCGCGTTTGCTGTTAATGATTCTGTACAAAACATTCATTTTCTATTTTCGTTAAAGATATATACCTAGGTGTGTATAATTATCTACACATTACAATTAACATGTTTCACCCCAAATAGGATTGGCGACCTAACTCCATTGCGTAGTGTCCCTTCAGCAACTGACTCAGGTATAATATTTAGCTTCTAAGGAGAATAATTCTTCTAACATCCTAATGATTTGAAAAAAAAATATGCCATCAAATCTGCCAATGAATAGAAGATGTTTGAAAAGTCGAAAATGTATTTCGGAGAATTTAAGAGCATTTAATTACAATTTGAGCTAATCTGACCGAGCAATGGCTATAAATAGCACGTTGCTGTCGTGGCGGCCATATTGAAAATCGGATTCGTACCCCTTGTACAGATTCTGATGTCAACAAGCCATGTCAAGTTTCCACTTTATTGATCCAGTGGTGTTGAGAAGATTTTTATAGTTCGAGAAAATTAACTAGGAGAGAATTTAGGAGCAGGGTCTAACGTGCAAGCATACAAAAGGTCCAAATTGAAAATATCGCGAAAACACGTGTTAAACACCACTATTTATATAAATTATTCCATAAACAATAATTTTACTGTGTAATGGCCTTACATAACTTTTTCAATGCGGCTGTAAAAGTCGCATTAAAATATTGAAAGTCAGGTCCGAACCTCCTGAATACACTCAGGGAACAGGCAGGTGAAGTTTCAGTTTGTTGGTCCTGTGGTTTCCTAGGAGATGGACCACCTCCGTGGTCTAGTGGTAGAGCGTCCGCCCGGAGAGCGGAAGATCCCGTCATACCAAAAGACGTTCAAAGGTGGTACTTGTTGTTATCCTGTCTGGCGCTCGGCATTAAGGGGCTAAAACAAGGATTGGTCGGCTCGGAGTCAGTATACTGTGTCTGAGTGGGGTATTCATGTTAAACTGCGGCATGGTATCTCAGTGTGCTAGCACTATAAATTGGCATCAGTCCGGACTAGTACAAGCAGCCACACACACACGTGCATGCACGTCGCTATATAAGTGCAATAATCTTGGACGCGACGTTAAACCCCATTTCACCTCACCTCCTTGGAGATGGTTTAATTTTGTAGTGCGCGGAAATGAATTTGGAGAGAATTCAGGCTCATGCTCATGATATGTAGTGCAAATGTTAAAAAGGTCCAAATTAATATTATCGCGAAGAACGGAACATATGTGTGTTGAGCCGGTCTTGCCTTGATGTGCACCTCCACTTTGTATTTTGAATAGATGATATGCATTTAAATTAGCTACATATAAGTATCAACTGAGATTATTGATGGTAGTGCCACTCGGGGGGTTAAAGGGGAAGTGTACACGCAAAAATCACTTTCTTTCTTTTTCTAAACAAAACGCAATTTTAGAATTAATTAGTATCTGTGTTTGAAAATATACACTCATTTTTTTCACAGTGAAAGTAGGAAGCTCACAATAGTGTGAAAATGATATGCCGTTATGAGGCCTTCGTTTTTCGAGCTAAACAGGCCTGAGTTATCCCCCTTAGATTATGACGTAATTGGTGCCAATTCAACTGGGTCCCTGTCTATTCTCAACGCAAAAGATATCAAGTACCAGTTTGCGGTAAAACAACATGGCCTACGACACACTCCGGCGCAGTGGTGACTCAGCATAACACTATGCTGGCTGGCATCTGAGACGCTAGAATCACACACCTAGACCTACAACACGTGAAGCGGCTCTAACAAAGCATGATGGCGTCATAATGTTTATCAATTGGCACCAATGACGTCATATTGCAAGGGGCATAAGCCATGGTGTTTTTGTTGTGGAAATAGAACACTTGGTAAATGTGAAATATATAAATCGTTTTAATGCGAAAAATATGTTAATTAATTGTGATATTTTTATATTTTTGTCTATGACACTTCTAGGTTAACACCTTTAATGTGGAAAAAGTACAAGAAAAATAGGTTAATTTCCGTGTGAACTTGCCCTTTAAAGTAGCGTAGAAATATTGTCTTCCTGCTAGTGACACGTAAATCCATTCTCGATAAAGGTAAGTGATATTGACTTGTGTTTTAGAACTTAGATTGTATTGTCTTTTTTTAATATTGGCTAGCATAAGGTACAGCCACTTGGAGTCAGAGTGATGACATAAATCCTGCTTGGGAGTCATGCAGGAAGCATAGGTTCTGTACGTCCCCATGATCTCCAGTAAGGTGATCTTACTTTGGTTATTGGTGGTCTATAGCCTTGTTTTAATTGATAGGACTTAATCTATTATAGCTATATGGTTTTTAAAAAAATATGATCTGGTTTGTTTTATTAAAAACTGTGAAATACGTTACCATTTAACTGTCGTTTGTCGACAGATTTTTTAAATCTAATACCTAGTTCCCCTCGCTATATGGCTGAAATATTGCCGATGCGATGTAAAATTCAACTCACTCCCTCACTCACTCCACTTGTGTGTCATCAATGGCTGGATCAATATCATTTTTTGATTTGTTGTTCATTTCTACCAAGCAGTGAGAGAACATTTGTCGTCCTCTAATACATAGTATAGTCTACAAAAAAAGAAACTCAAAAGTGATTTTAGATGTATATTATATATATATGTGTGTGTGTGTGTAATCAACATATGGGAATCGATCTTTCAAAATTGGCACACATAATTGTCATTGACCCAGGTTCCATATGGCACACATGGAACAGTAGATTTTCAGGGCGAGGGTCATCCATTCTTAATATCTCGTATGGCCACCATTGGAGTCCAAAATCAATCAGATCCCGAATTGTGGCCTGGGGAATGTTTATTGACTCTGCCTGCAGTACTTGAGCAACTGTCGGAGGTTCTGTGGTTCTTGCTGACGTACTTGCAGTCGTTGCTAATTGCATCCCATAAATGTTCGATTGTGTTTTTAATCTGGAGACATGGAGGGCCATGACAGGGCCTGGGTGTCGTGATTTATGTTGTCAGTTTTACCGTTTGAGGTCGGGCGTGGAAAATGACGTTCGCTTGTTGCATAACAGGAAGCACGTGTGGCCGAAGAGTCGCACCAGTGTAACGTTGTGCCGTTATATTCCCCAGAACTCCGTGACCTCGACACCATTGACGTCACAGTTGATGATGCAGGTCCGTCAAAATGACATCTCGAACTTATCGGCTTGCGCGAATACCGTCAGCGCGTAAACGGTTTTTCGCTGTCTCGGGTGATATCCTTCGCGATCCTGGTATGGCCGTAGTTGTAGAGGTGGCCGTGATGGTTCTTTCACATAAGTAACGTAGCCGTATCAATCTGTCCTGTGCACTGGTAGTGATACGTGGTCGACCGGATCTGGGAAGGCTACGTGTTGTTCCGTGTGTCTGAAAACGGGCCAGGATAGGTAACAACAGGTACCATCTTTTACTATGACGCGGACGGGGATTGATCCACCGGCCTTCCGCACTCCGGATCTCCGGGCAGACGCTCTATCCACTACACCACGGAGGC
This sequence comes from Haliotis rufescens, assembly GCF_023055435.1. Taxonomy (NCBI): domain Eukaryota; kingdom Metazoa; phylum Mollusca; class Gastropoda; order Lepetellida; family Haliotidae; genus Haliotis; species Haliotis rufescens. The sequence continues at coordinate 6,485,130 of NW_025963935.1, forward strand.
GGTCTCCAGACAGACGCTCTATCCTCTAGACGACGGAGGCCGTCTCCGGGCAGACGCTCTATCCACTACACCACGGAGGCGGTCTCCAGGCAGACACTCTATCCACTAGGCCACGAAGGCGGTTCCTCTCACAGACGCTCTATCCACTACAACACGGAGGCGGTTCCTCTCACAGACGCTCTATCCACTACACCACGGAGGCGGTCTCCAGACAGACGCTCTATCCACTAGACCAGGGAGGCGGTCTCCCGGCAGACGCTCTGTCCACTAGACCACGGAGGCGGTCTCCAGACAGACGCTCTATCCACTACACCACGGGGGCGATCTCCAGACAGACGCTCTATCCACAAGACCACGAAGGCGGTCTCCGGACACACGCTCACGTTCTATCCACTAGACCACGGATGCGGTATCTGGACAGACGCTCTATCCTCTGGACCACGGAGGCGGTCTCCGGGCAGACGCTCTATCCACTACACCACGGAGGCGGTCTCCAGGCAGAAGCTCTTCTCCACTAGACCACTGAAGCGGACACAGACACTCTATCCACTAGACCAGGGAGGTGGTCTCCGGACAGACGCTCTATCCTCTAGACGACGGAGGCCGTCTCCGGGCGGACGCTCTATCCACTACACCACGGAGGCGGTCTCCAGGCAGACACTCTATCCACTAGGCCACGAAGGCGGTTCCTCTCACAGACGCTCTATCCACTACAACACGGAGGCGGTTCCTCTCACAGACGCTCTATCCACTACACCACGGAGGCGGCCTCCAGACAGACGCTCTATCCACTAGACCAGGGAGGCGGTCTCCCGGCAGACGCTCTGTCCACTAGACCACGGAGGCGGTCTCCAGACAGACGCTCTATCCACTACACCACGGGGGCGATCTCCAGACAGACGCTCTATCCACAAGACCACGAAGGCGGTCTCCGGACACACGCTCACGTTCTATCCACTAGACCACGGATGCGGTATCTGGACAGACGCTCTATCCTCTGGACCACGGAGGCGGTCTCCGGGCAGACGCTCTATCCACTACACCACGGAGGCGGTCTCCAGGCAGAAGCTCTTCTCCACTAGACCACTGAAGCGGACACAGACACTCTATCCACTAGACCAGGGAGGTGGTCTCCGGACAGACGCTCTATCCTCTAGACGACGGAGGCCGTCTCCGGGCAGACGCTCTATCCACTACACCACGGAGGCGGTCTCCAGGCAGACACTCTATCCACTAGGCCACGAAGGCGGTTCCTCTCACAGACGCTCTATCCACTACACCACGGAGGCGGTTCCTCTCACAGACGCTCTATCCACTACACCACGGAGGCGGTTTCCCGGCAGACGCTCTGTCCACTAGACCACGGAGGCGGTCTCCAGACAGACGCTTTATCCACTACACCACGGGGGCGATCTCCAGACAGACGCTCTATCCACAAGACCACGAAGGCGGTCTCCGGACACACGCTCACGTTCTATCCACTAGACCACGGATGCGGTATCTGGACAGACGCTCTATCCACTACACCACGGAGGCGGTCTCCAGGCAGAAGCTCTATCCACTAGACCACTGAAGCGGACACAGACACTCTATCCACTAGACCAGGGAGGCGGTCTCCGGACAGACGCTCTATCCACTAGACCACGGAGGCAGTCTCCAGACAGACACTCTATCAACTGCACCAAGGAGGCGATCTCCAGACAGACGCTCTATCCACTAGATCACGGAGGCAGTCTCCAGGCAGACACTCTATCCACAACATCACGGAGGCGGTCTCCAGACAGACGCTCTATCCACTACACCACGGAGGCGGTCTCAGGCAGACGCTCTATCCATTTCACCACGGAGGCGGTCCCCAGGCAGACGCTCTGTCTGTTAGACCTTGGAGGCGGTCTCCGGGCTGATGCTCTGTCCTCTAGACCATGGAGGCGGTCTCCGGCTAGACGCTGTATCTATTAGACACACACACCCTTCTTTCTACTGGATCACTGAAAATAAGTGATGACAAAAAGAAAGCTTTACATAATTCCAATGGAATAAAAATTATGATCACGTTGATCTGACCCCGACACTTGTTATACTATCGTATTCTTAACGAGTCTTTCAAGAAACAACAATTAATAAATCGTTTTACCCAGAACCTGAGATACAGGATCTGAATGAGATACGATGAAAACGAAGGCGTGGCAGCACGGGTTGATAACACGTCTACAACAATATTGGAACAACTCTCTGTGTCCGTACAACTGTGTGTTGTGACATCGGTAGTCTATTAGTAGCTAAGTAACGTGACAGGGGTGTTTAAACAGTTAACAATTTTGATTTTATCAATATTACTATGTCCACATATGAACTGGCCCTGGGATCTTGTCGATTCTGTTTAATTACCACGAATATATAGTAAACTACGTTTATAACGAACACGCTTATAACAAACTGACGGATATAACGAACTTATTTTTGTCCTTGCCATGTGCTGTACATTTGCTGTATATATGCTTATAACGAACTACGGTTATAACAAACTAAAATTAGTGGTCCCTTTGAGTTTGTTATAACCGTGGTTTACTAATGTGGAAACGCGCAAATGAAGAACGACTTTACCGTGAGTACACCGAGATGTATCGAAACTTGCATACACGCATAGGACGAATCGACCCTCGCTTGCCTTTGTCAAAAGCTTAAGATACTCGGCGAGCCTGAGTATTCATGGTTAGGCCTTCTGTCCACATGCATGAGCATTGACGGTCTTGTATTTACACAGACTGTTTACTGTGCGTCAGCTGTGTGGGGACGACGGCCTTGTCTGCCACACAGACCCTGACACGAATACATCCGATGCAGCCCATTCAAGTCTATACTAGTTGGCAAGTCTAGATTACTGCAGATGAAAATAAAGAGTCTCTGGCTCCTTTGGGTATATTTTATCAAGATAATTTAACAACTGTTTTCTGTATAAATATTTTCATTTAAACTAGATGTTAGTCCAGACGGTGCCTTGAGAAAGAACATGTAGGATTTGTACGGATATTGAATCAGCGTGTGTGCAAAGAGAATGTAGTTTCAAATAAGTATTATAAACCTATGTCAGCAATCTGACCAGAATAGCGTGTCATTGTAGTTAGAGATTCTATGGCAAGTAAGATAATTGTGCAAAGATGCTCCTGGACATAAGCGTTGGGGAATGATTGGAATTTCTGAGCGGCACTGGTGGGTGAGTTGTCTAAGGCGCGGCTTGTAGCATTGCAGGGATGGTCCCTCGGCGTGCCGGATCCTGTTGTTGTGGGTTCGAATCCCAGATTCGCCCTTTGTATGAGTCTTGGTTTTTAAGCCCTGTACCCGTGCTCCTGGTCATATATTTCAGAGACCGCTTCCGTGGTCTAGTGGTAGAGCGTCCGCCCGGAGAGCGGAAGGTCTGGGGTTCGATCCCCGGCCGCGTCATACCAAAAGACGTTAAACGATGGTACTTGTTGTTACCCTGTCTGTCGCTCGGCATTAAGGGGCTAAAACAAGGAATGGTCGGCTCGGAGTCAGTATACTGTGTCTGAGTGGGGTATCCATATTAAACTGCGGCATGATATCTCATTGTGCTAGCACTATAAATCGGCATCAGTCTGGACTAGTACAAGCAGCCACACACGTGCATACACGTGCAGGCACATCGCTTTATAAGCGCAATAATTTTGAACGCGACGTTAAACCCAATTTCACCTCACCTCACCTCATAGATTTCACCAAAGTCTGACACATGAATCTCCCAGGACCTTCCTTCCACACCTAGCCGAAAAGCCAGTGTTTCCGCGATACAAAGAGTGACAAAGGGGTCTTGTTAACTTCATCTGCTGGTGAAGATGTCGCATCTCATTATCCCCCTTCTCTCCCCGACAATGACTATTTAACTTCACACAGTAATTTGAATTTTAACCATGCATACTTCGCGAGTGCACTGGAGCACGCAGCCTAATAGTGTGAACATATCTCACAGAAATGACAGAGTTTCGAGTTATCCGGAGTTGGAGACAGGACGGGTGCCGATGTCTGAAATGATTTTCCTTTCTTCTATAGTCACACACTGCATGCCGTGACGTGCTGAGGTCACGCGGTAATTTAGGTCTTCCAGCCTTTGTGTGCTGCTCTATGACTTCCTTCATCAACAATAACGAATCTCTTTCAGCATGTCTGTTCAGCGTTGTCAGCGTCGGTTCAGCCGGAATGCCCCCCTCCGCAACCGTCACCACCATCCCCTACGACTCCAACACGACACCATCGCTCGGGCAGGATTTCGAAATCAAGTGTACCGTCCAAGGTTTTCCTTCGATCCTTGAGGTAAGGCTTTTACTTACTGAGGTGAGATCTAATCTTACCGAGGTGAGATCTATACTTACTGAGGTAAGATCTATACTTACTGAGGTAAGATCTATACTTACTGAGGTAAGATCTATACTTACCGAGGTGAGATTTATATTTACTGAGGTGAGATCTATACATACTGAGGTGAGATTTATACTTACTGAGGTGAGATCTATACCTACTGAGGTGAGATCTATACTTACCGAGGTGAGATTTATACTTACTGAGGTGAGATCTATACTTACTTATGTGAGATTTATACTTACTGGGGTGAGATCTATATCTACTAACGTGAGATCTATACTTGCTGAGGTGATATCTATACTTGCTGAGGTGAGATCTAGACATATGAGGTGATATCTATATTTACTGAGGTGAGATCTATACCAACTGAGGTAAGATCTATACTTACTGAGGTGAGATCTATATCTACTGAAGTGAGATCTATACTTGCTGAGGTGAGATCTATAGTTACTGAAGTGAGATCTATAACTACTGAGGTAAGATCTATACTTGCTGAGGTGAGATCTATACTTACTGAGGTGAGATCTACACTTGCTGTGGTGAGATCTATACATACTGAAGAGAGATCTACACTTACCGAGGTGAGATCTATACCTACTGAGGTAAGATCTATACTTACCGAGGTGAGATTTATTCTTACTGAGGTAAGATCTATACTGAAGTGAGATCTATACATACTGAGGTGAGATCTTTACTTATTGAGGTGAGATCTATACTAAAGTGAGATCCATATTTATTGAGGTGAGATCTATACTAACTGAGGTGAGATCTATAACTATTGAAGTAAGATCTATACTTGCTGAGATCTATACTTAATGAAGTGAGATTTATACTGAGGTAAGATCCATACATGCTTCGGTGAGATCTATATCTACTCAGGTGAGATCTATACTTGCTGAGGTGAGATCTATACTAACTAAAGTGAGATCTATACTTGCTGAAGTGAGATCTATACTGAAGTGAGACCTATACATACTTAGGTGAGATCTATACTAACTGAGGTGAGATTTATACTTACTTATGTGAGATTTATACTTACTGAGGTGAGATCTATATCTACTGACGTGAGATCTATACTTGCTGAGGTGATATCTATACTTGCTGAGGTGAGATCTAGACGTATGAGGTGATATCTATACTAACTAAAGTGAGATTTATACTTACTGAGGTGAGATCTATATCTACTGACGTGAGATCTATACTTACTGATGTGAGATCTATACTAAAGTGAGATCTATATTTATTGAGGTGAGATCTATACTAACTGAGGTGAGATCTATAACTATTGAAGTAAGATCTATACTTGCTGAAATGATATTTATACTGAGGTGAGATCCATACTTGCTGAGGTGAGATCTATATATAGTCAGGTGAGATCTATACTTGCTGAGGTGAGATCTATACTTACTGAAGTGAGATTTATACTGAGGTGAGATCCATACATGCTGCGGTGAGATCTATATCTATACTGAAGTGAGATCTATACATACTGAGGTGAGATCTATACTAGCTGAGGTGAGATCTATACTTGCTGAGGTTAGATCTATACTTCCTGAGGGGATCTATACTATTCTAATCTACTATTCAGCCGACGTGTCAAATATTCTGCTTCATATTTCAGTCATTTTGTAAAATTACTAAAATTGTCAGTTAGCAAATTGACTATTACATGTACAGAATCCGTACACACGTGGGAGATCCGTACACACGTGGACGATCCGTACACACGTCGACGATCCGTACACACGTGGACGATCCGTTGTTCATGTATTAGCTCCCAATACGTCATTATCTTCGCTCCATGTCTCCGAAGCCAGTGAGTTAGTGAGTGAGTTTTATTTTACGCCGCTTTTAGCAATATTCCAGCAATGTCACAGCGGAGGACACCAGAAGTGGGCTTCACACATTGTACCCATGTCGGGAATCGAACCCGGGTCTTCGGCGTGACGAGCGAACGCTTTAACCACTAGGCTACCCGACCGCCCTCTACAAAGTCAGACAGCGGGTAGTTTGTGGCTACAAGTGGCGCCGTGGGGTCAGAGAAGGTCCCCATTTGTATTTGGTTGTTGTTTTACGCCGCAACAAGCTATATCACGGCGGCCTGTAAATAATCACGACTGAGTGAGTATTGTTTTACGCCGTTTTTGCAAAATTCCAGCAATATCAAGGCGGGCACACCAAAATGAGCTTCACACGTTGTACCCCTGAGTGGAATCGAACCACTAGACCATACCCACCCCTGGTCATGATGAGCATCGATCTACGCAATTGGGATACGATGACAAAACCTTCGAGGTTATGTCCTATCTATCATGTGTATTTCTGGGGCAGTCGGGGAGCCTAGTGGTTAAAGCGTTTGCTCGTCACGCCGAAGACCCGGGCTCGATTCCCGACATGGGTACAAATTGTGAAGCCCATTTCTGGTGTTCCCCGCCGTGATATTGCTGGAATATTGCTAAAAGCGGCGTAAAACCATACTCACTCACTCACCCACTAGTGGTTAAAGCGTTCACTCGTCATGCCGAAAACCCGGGTTCGATTCCCGACATGGGTACAATGTGTGAAGCCCATTTCTGGTGTCCCCCCGCCGTGATATTGCTGGAATATTGCTAAAAGCGGCGTAAAACCTTACTCACTCACTCACTCACTAACTAGTGGTTAAAGCGTTCGCTCGTCACGCCGAAGACCCGGGTTCGATTCCCGACATGGGTACAATGTGTGAAGCCCATTTCTGGTGTCCCCCCGCCGTGATATTGCTGGAATATTGCTAAAAGCGGCGTAAAACCTTACTCACTCACTCACTCACTAACTAGTGGTTAAAGCGTTCGCTCGTCACGCCGAAGACCCGGGTTCGATTCCCGACATGGGTACAATGTGTGAAGCCCATTTCTGGTGTCCCCCCGCCGTGATATTGCTGGAATATTGCTAAAAGCGGCGTAAAATCATACTCACTCACTCACCCACTCATGTGTATTTCTGTCACAGGCATTCTGGTCGAGGAGACCTGCCCGGGGGATGGGGAAGCTGGAGCACATCTTCCCGCATAGCCTCCCCGACAGTACCACCCAACGGACGACCCCAGCTCCTAAATACAGCTGGCAGGAAGACACCCGTGACACGAGGTACCAGGTGAGCTATGTTTCACTGTCCATTATCTAAACAAAACACAAACAGGATGAGGACCTATGTTAATTGTTGTTGCAATGCAAATATGAAAATTACGGCATAATGGTTCATTTATTGCACTTGATATATAGTGAGTATGCATAGCTAATTTCTTCATGTTGATGACGGAAATGAAGGGTGATGTTTATATATGACGATTGTAACGATAGGGCTGTAAATTCTAAGTTGATATATGCCTTTTAATTTATGTTTCACAGGAAAATATTTTTTTGTCTATATCGATGAACTTGTACCAACATTTTTCGTTCGAAAAATGTCAGTAAAGCGTAGATATTGACTGAATAACCGTATTCCCATGAGACAAAAAAACAAAACAAAATGAAATATCTTTCACTACTTATAACACATTACTCAAAACACGAAAAATTAAAATGGTGTGTTAAACAATACCCACCCTTTTTCCTTTTGTGCAGTATGTAGAGAATCTCACCTGAGTGTCTTTTCATATCAAATACAAGTATACCAACACGAGTTGATAAAAGTGGGAAAACTCGGGGGCTTGACCCTTTTATCAACGAGTGTTGATATATTTTATATCAAAAGATACGATGGCGAGATTTTATTCATCATCCAACATCATTCTTCCAACTTTTTCAGTTTTTAGACAGTAATATGCAGTGTCGTAAGTGTAAAAAGTACTGCTAACAGCTTTAGTAGCAGAGCCATTAGTGGTGTAATTTGATTGTGGCGTCATGTAACAATGACGTCACAATGGTCTGCAAAGCATTGTGATGTAATTTCATTGCAACGATATCTACAATGTAGAACGCTTGATCTCACCCAAACGATATCTCCTGTGGGAGCCAGTTCTGGATGATAAATATAGTAACAGAGAGATCCCGTGCATACATTAATGGTTTGCTTTGTTACATTTAAGGTATTTGTCCTCACCATTCAATCTCTGACGTACAACGACGACGGCGACTACGTCTGCGGCATTTTCTGGGGCAGCTTCAACTTGACGGACAGTTACAGGATGGCTGTGGAAGGTGGGTGGGATGTAGTAATGTCCCGACCTTACCTATGTGTGCCCGCCCCCTCCCTCCAGTGTCCCCCAACCCCACCCGCCCCCTCCCTCCAGTGTCCCCCACCCCCACCCCCACCAACACAGTTACAGGATGGCTGTGGAAGATGGGTGGGATGTAGTAGTGTCCCGTCGTAAACTGTGTGTGCCCGACCCCTCCCTCCAGTGTCCCCCACCCCCACCCACACAGTTACATGATGGCTGTGGAAGATGGGTGGGATGTACTAGTGTCCCGTCGTTACCTGTGTGTGCCCGCCCCCTCCCTCCAGTGTCCCCCACCCCCACCCACACAGTTACATGATGGCTGTGGAAGGTGGGTGGGATGTAGTAGTGTCCCGACGTTACCTGTGTGTGCCCGCCCCCTCCCTCCAGTGTCCCCAATCCCACCCCACCCCCACCCCCTCCCCTTCTGTTGTACACACACAACAGTGAGTGAGTGTGGACAATGCCAGAGAATCACTAGTCTCGATTATCCACCGAAAAGGATTCCATTGAACGTAAGACGCAAAATACCGATGAAAATTATTTGAATGGATTACTGGAAATCAGTGATGACACCAGGTGGTCGGCGCTTTGGACATCCGTTCGGTCATATTACGGAATGTCAGCTTTATCTTGGACTTACGAAATGTAATTGTTAGAATTTAAAGAAAAAAAATAATTTACGTTAGGTGCCACGATTTTACAACAGGGCCTACAAGACCAAGTGGCTGGCCAAAAGGTCGCAGAATGTAGAGACTTTGTAGATGAGACACTACGTGGATGGTTACCAGTTTGGTGCTACCCACAAGCACATGCATGGTGCTGGCAATCGTAGAACTATCATCAGGGCGAACCGGGATTCGAACCACGGACGTTGTTTTCGAACACGTCTGAGGGACGCAACACTCTGTAACGTGAAGCTGAAGCTGTGTGTCGGTTGTTTTAGGTCGACCCGATATTTCTCCAATGGTGATGGAGAGGAATGGCATCGTGGGGTACCACGAGTTGATCACGGTGGAGTATATCACCCGACCCCGTCTCGACAACGTCACGTGGTACGGCCCCTCCGGTGACATCCTCGACACCAATACATCCAGGTCAGCCGCCGTCACTGTTTTCTGTCAAACATCATCTGTCGAACATTCTCTGTCAAACACTCTCTGTCCTTAATTCTCTGTCCACCATTCTCCGACAAACACTCTCTGTCAAATACAATCTATCCTTAATTCTCTGGCCACCATCTCCGACAAACACTCTCTGTCAAACACAATCTATCCTTAATTCTCTGTCCACCATTCTCAGACAAACACTCTCTGCCAAACACAATCTATCCTTAATTCTCTGTCAACCATTCTCCGACAAACACCCTCTGTCAAACACAATCTATCCTTAATTCTCTGGCCACCATTCTCCGACAAACACTCTCTGTCAAACACTATCTATCCGTAATTCTCTGTCAACCATTCTCCGACAAACACTCTCTGTCAAACACAATCTATCCTTAATTCTCTGGCCACCATTCTCCGACAAACACTCTCTGTCAAACACTATCTATCCTTAATTCTCTGGCCACCATTCTCCGACAAACACTCTCTGTCAAACACTCTCTGTCCTTAATTCTCTGTCAACCATTCTCCGACAAACACTATCTGTCAAACACAATCTATCCTTAATTCTCTGGCCACCATTCTCCGACAAACACTCTCTGTCAAACACAATCTATCCTTAATTCTCTGGCCACCATTCTCCGACAAACACCCTCTGTCAAACACAATCTATCCTTAATTCTCTGGCCACCATTCTCCGACAAACACCCTCTGTCAAACACAATCTATCCTTAATTCTCTGTCAACCATTCTCCGACAAACACTCTCTGTCAAACACAATCTATCCTTAATTCTCTGGCCACCATTCTCCGACAAACACTCTCTGTCAAACACTATCTGTCCGTAATTCTCTGTCGACCATTTTCTGTCAACCACTATCTGTCAAACAGTCTCTGTCCGATATTCTCTGTCAAATACTCTCTGTCGGTCAATCTCTGTCATACATTCTCTGTCAAACACTTTGTCAAATATTCAATATCAAACATTCGCCGTAAAAAGATCTATGTCAAACATTCAATGCCAAATGTCCAATGGAAACAATTCTCTGGCAAACATTCTTCGTCGGTGATTCACAAGGGTCATAATCGGTGTGAATCTTGGCCCAGCATATCTTAGCGCAGACAGTTCTATTCCTAATGTATGGTCTGTTTGTGCCAGGGTGTATGTCACGGAGTCGGGAAGATTGAAGGGGGCGATAGTCCTGCACATCACCAACTTCTCCCGTGACGACAAAGGGACGTACAGCGTGGTTCTCAACAACGACCGCGGCGAAGACCGGGTGGAATTTGAATTCAAGGGTAAGCTGGCATCACTGCATCCTCTGGACTGACGTACCTCCCCCGTGGTCTAGTGGACATAGCTTCTCCCGGTAGATCTGAAGGTCGGTTATTCGACCCCTAGAAACAAGAACTGGACTGTTCGGAGTCTGTATAATGTTTCTAAGTGGGGTATCCACGTAAAACTGCGCCATGGTAAAATGGCAATAATCTTAAAAGCGTCGTTAAACCCAACATCACTTAACCTCAAGACCGCCTCCGTGGTCTAGTGGTAGAGCGTCCGCCCGGAGAGCGGAAGGTCCGGGGTTCGATCCCCGGCCGCATCATACCAAAAGACGTTAAAAGATGGTACTTGTTGTTACTCTGTCTGGCGCTCGGCATTAAGGGGCTAAAACAAGGACTGGTCGGCTCGGAGTCAGTATACTGTGTCTGAGAGGGGTATTCATGTTAAACTGCGGCATGGTATCTCAGTGAGCTAGCACTATAAATCGGCATCAGTCCGGACTAGTACAAGCAGCCACACAAACACACACACGTACATGCACGTCGCTATAAGTGCAATAATCTTGGACGCGACGTTAACTCCAATATATGGTGTCACTCTACATTGAATATGTGGAATGTGTTGAATGTGTTGAATGTGTTGAATATGCGGAATATGTTTAATGTGTGTAATATGTGGAATGTGTGGAATGTGTGGAATATGTGGAATGTTTGGAATATATGACGTGTGTAATATGTGGAATATGTTTAATGTGTGTAATATGTTGAAAGTGTGGAATATATGGAATATGTGGAATGTGTGGAATGTGTGTAATATGTTGAAGGTGTGGAATATGTGGAATGTGTGGAATATATGGAATATGTGGAATGTGTGGAATGTGTGGAATATGTGGAATATGTTGAAGGTGTGGAATATGTGGAATGTGTGGAATGTATGGAATGTGTGGAATGTATGGAATATGTGGAAGGTGTGGAATATATGGAATGTGTGGAATGTATGGAATATGTGGAAGGTGTGGAATGTGTGGAATGTGTGGAATGTATGGAATGTGTGGAAGGTGTGGAATATGTGGAATGTGTGGAATGTGTGGAAGGTGTGGAATATGTGGAAGGTGTGGAATGTGTGGAAGGTGTGGAATGTATGGAATGTGTGGAATGTATGGAATATGTGGAATATATGGAATATATGGAATGTGTGGAATGTATGGAATATGTGGAAGGTGTGGAAGGTGTGGAATGTATGGAATGTGTGGAATATATGGAATGTGTGTAATATGTGGAATGTGTGGAATATGTGGAATGTGTGGAATATGTGGAATGTGTGGAATATATGGAATGTGTGTAATATGTGTAATGTGTGGAATATGTGGAATGTGTGGAATGTGTGTAATATGTGGAATGTGTGGAATATATAGAATGTGTGTAATTAGTGTAATATATGGAATATGTGGAATATATGGAATGTGTGTAATATATGGAATATGTGGAATGTGTGGAATGTGTGGAATATGTGGAATATATGGAATGTGTGTAATTAGTGTAATATATGGAATGTGTGGAATGTGTGTAATGTGTGTAATATATGGAATGTGTGTAATGTGTGGAATATGTGGAATGTGTGGAATATGTGGAATGTGTGGAATATATGGAATGTGTGTAATATATGGAATATGTGGAATGTGTGGAATGTGTGGAATGTGTGGAATATATGGAATGTGTGTAATTAGTGTAATATATGGAATATGTGGAATGTGTGGAATGTGTGGAATGTGTGGAATATATGGAATGTGTGTAATTAGTGTAATATATGGAATATATGGAATGTGTGTAATGTGTGGAATGTGTGGAATGTGTGTAATTAGTGTAATATATGGAATATATGGAATGTGTGTAATGTGTGGAATATGTGGAATGTATGGAATGTGTGTAATTAGTGTAATATATGGAATATATGGAATGTGTGGAATGTGTGGAATGTGTGGAATATATGGAATGTGTGTAATGTGTGTAATATATGGAATATGTGGAATGTGTGGAATGTGTGGAATGTGTGGAATATATGGAATGTGTGTAATTAGTGTAATATATGGAATATTTGGAATGTGTGGAATGTGCGGAATGTGTGGAATATGTGGGATATATGGAATGTGTGTAATGTATGGAATATGTGGAATATGTAGAATATGTGGAATATATGGAATGTGTGTAATGTGTGTAATATGTGTAATATGAGGAATGTGTGGAATATATGGAATGTGTGTAATATATGGAATATGTGGAATGTGTGGAATGTGTGGAATATATGGAATGTGTGTAATTAGTGTAATATATGGAATATGTGGAATGTGTGGAATGTGCGGAATGTGTGGAATATATGGAATGTGTGTAATGTATGGAATATGTGGAATATGTTGAAGGCTTGGAATATGTGGAATATATGGAATGTGTGTAATGTATGGAATATGTGTAATATGTGTAATATGTTGAATGTGTTGAAGGCGTGGAATATGTGGAATATGAGGAATAAGTGGAATGTGTGGAATATGTTGAAGGTGTGGAATATGTGCCAATTACAGGTCACATTTTAATTGCAACCTCTACTCTTACAACGCTGGAGAAAAAACGACACACAGAGGTATAATAAACACATATACAAACTGAATATTAATATTAATACTTTGGTATTGCGTAATGTCAAATAGTAATGTTCAATGTGGACGTGGTGTGTTGCAGCGGACCCCTTCCTGCAGGTTGTGACCCCCAACGCTACCACCCTACCCTACGGCTCTACCGCCGTCTTCATCTGCCGCGCCACCAACTTCAGGAGCCAGCCAATGGTGGGAGCACTGACACCATAGCAACTAACTGTTGTGCATCTGTACCACCAGTAATATAGTAATATAGAGAGCGGGCACTGGTGGCCCAGTCGTCTAAGGCGCCAAGGTACGCCGTGCGGAGTTGCGTCCATTGGACACGCCAGAAACCTATGATTGTGGGTTCGAATCCCGGTTCACCCCGATTATGTTTCTAGGTTTGTCAGCACCATACCCGTGCTGTTGGCTTTCACCGAAGTGGTAAACGTCTGAGACCTGCATCACTTGGGGCTTTCCTCCCACATTAAGCTGACACTCCGTGATATAACTGTAATATAGCGGTGTTAAACCCAACTAACCTTAGCGCTAAGATCGCTTTGTACAACGCGACCCAGGAGCAATAATCTGAAGCTTTCCTTCCTAATCCGCTTAATGGTGGGATAAGCCTGCCAATATTTAGCCATATCGTGACGGCCCAAACAGAAATACAACCGCTTTGCTCTGAAATTCTGAGCCATACAAAAATCACTTATTGTTTCTATATGGTTTATATTTATTGTGTCATTAAACATGTGTGACACGTGTCAGGTAAACCCATGCTTGCTGTAAGAGGATCGGGTGGTCAGGCTCGCTGACTTGGTTGATGCATGTCATCGTATCCGAATTGTGTGGATCGATGCTCATGACGTCAATCACTGGATTGTCTTGAGTATTTACAGACCGCCGTCATATAGCTGGAATAGTGCTGATTGCGGCGTTAAACAACAAAGAAAGAAAGAAACATCACTTTGTTGTATATTTCATCAGTTCGTGTGGCACCATGGATGGTCGAAGACGGTCCTGTCGATGGTGCCTGCCACAAGAAGTGTAACCATGAGAACAGAGATGATCCAGACCAGCAACGTTACCACGTGGATGTCGACGGCGACGATCCGAGGCATCAACTTCAACTTCATCGGCGTCCTTGAGTGTTCAGCGTCCGAGCTCGACGAAGTGTACGTCGACAGTAACACCATCAACGTGATTGGTAGGCGTCCATGTTGTTGTAGAGCTTACAAAATAAGACTGAAGAATCACATTGTCAATGCCTCGGATCTAGAATGTTGGTATGAGGGGGCGGGTGTGAGGCTGTAGTGGGTGTGGTTCGATTCACACCATGAGTTTTTTTGGGTTTATTTTGTTCCATAAATATCTTTCAAAAAGGGGTTGGTCTTTCCCCGACGTCATTGCTGAAAAACTGCCGTAACGAAGTTTTGGGACTAAATATATTTTCTCAAACCAGTGCTTGAAATGTTGCACGCGAATACGCCACGTATGTCAACCGTGTGGGTTCTTTTTAAGAATTGAGGTTCCCAGCAACATATACGTGTCGTAAGAGGCGACTAACGGGATCGGGTGATCAGGCACGCTAACTTGGTTGATGCACGTCATCGTGTCCCAATTGCGTGGATTGATGCTCATAATATCAATCATTAGATTGTCTGGTCCAAATTGTATTATGTTCACACCACTGTCATACATCTGGAAAATTGCTGATTGCGGCGTTTAATATCAACAACAACAAAACAGAAACAAACATACCATATTCCTTTGAAATAATCAACCGCCTCCGTGGTCAAGTGGTAGAGCGTCCGCCCGGAGAGCGGAAGGTCCGGGGTTCGATCCCCGGCCGCGCCATACAAATAGACGTTAAAAGATGGTACTTGTTGTTACCCTGTCTGGCGCTCGGCATTAAGGGGCTAAAACAAGGACTGGTCGGCTCGGAGTCAGAATACTGTGTCTGAGTGGGGTATTCATGTTAAACTGCGGCATGGTATCTCAATGAGCTAGCACCCTGAATCGGCATCAGTCCGGACTAGTACAAGCAGCCACACACACACACGTACATGCACGTCGCTATATAAGTGCAATAATTTAGGACGCGACGTTAAACCCAATTTCACCTCACCTCATTTGAAATAATCAAGTTGTCGCAGTGTCTGGTGTGACTGTCATCACTCGCCATGTCTCTTGCCCAGGGTCGCCGGTGATCCAGTCCAGTATGAGGTCCGTGGGGGCGATGTTGGGGGAGACGGTGGAGTTGCAGTGTAACGTGTCGTCCAACCCGCCCCCGACGCAGCTGCAATGGCTGTTCAACAGCAACACTATCAAATTCCAGCGGTTTGCGACGTGCGTACTCTTGTAGCTGTGTATATTCTCAACTTTGTTTGTACATTAAGGCAATCATAGATTCATCTTCCCGAGTCAAGGGTGTTAATAGACTACAAAAGTCCGGTTTCCAACCTTGCCGAACTTCGCTGGAATTTCCTGGCTGGGTCGTTCCACCGGCTTTTACGAGTTATCTCCCTTCTTTGTCCCTCCGACTGACTTATCAGATACCACCTCGCATATCACTTGCATTTGTTTCAAACAAAATGGCCGCGCCCAGTCAAGACGATCTAATCAATAATCAAGATCTATATTGTAATAAAACGGGTCTTACCTCGCGAAGTGCATCAAATCACCTGAGCACCTTTTTTAAAAACATTAAAAGATTTGTAAAATATCTGTCGACGCCTAGTTGACGGTTGACATGCCTAGCAAATCTTGCAGTCAATCGAAATCTGCACTTTGAAATCCACGTTGTTTACGAACCGGATGTTTAGTTCTTTGCGCGCTTTTGATTGGACTATGCATAGATTAGTTAGTTCAGCCAGAATGTAACCCCGGAATTCCTGCCTTGTTCGGCAAGGGTGGAAACTGGACTAAGTTAACTCCCTTGCCTCAGGAAGATGTCACAAATTTAACTGAAGGCTCACTCGGGCAGCTGCATGTGCTTCACAACGCGCTGCAGTTTGAGGGCTTTCACTGAACTTTAGTTTTGTCCGGTAATAATGTTATAAAGATCCACGTAAAAAAAGATTGACGGGATGTCACATGAAGAGTTACCTGCCCTTGCTTTAAAAAAAACTAAAGTTTTCTGCATACTTTTAAAAACCGAACATACATCTCGGTACCTGGCTATTTTGTCATGGCATAAAGCTCGTTATTAAAAGACAAAGATATTAGGCAAGTATGCAATGACTTATAGGATGGGAGTATTAACCAGTATCCTTAACATGGTAAATTTATTTTTCAGGAATTGGACTGCACGAGACGTAACTATGCAGATGCGTCACGTGGTTGAGGTCACGACAATAAACGACTTCGGCATCTATATGTGTCAGGTGACCAACATGTACGGCACCAACGGCTACAGCATTCACCTCATCGGTGAGAACACCCAGTATCTACATGTAGTTCACTCCATAGCTCGAAAGGTTTGGGTTCGATCCCCGTCCGCGTCATATAAAAAAAAATGTTTAATGTACTTGTTGTTGCACTGCCTAACGCTCGGCATTAGGGGTCCGGGTTCGAAACCCGACATGGGTACAAGGTGTGAAGCCCATTTCTGGTGTCCCCCGCCGTGATATTGCTGGAATATTGCTAAAAGCGGCGTAAAACCATACTCACTCACTCACTCGGCATAAGGGGTAAATACAAGGACTGGTCGGAGTATACTGTGTCTGACTTTGGTATCCATGTTAAACTGTGATATGGTTTCTCACGGGGCTAGCACCATAACACCGTCATAGGTCCGGACTAGTCAGGCAGACCACCCACCCACGCACGCACGCACGCACGCACGCGCACAAATGCTATTGCATGCACGCACGCACGCGCCCACACGTACAATCACGTCGCCATGAAAGTGCCATCATCTAGAACACAACGTTGAACCCCTGATCACATATTTCTGTAAATTACTGTACACGTTGCTTTGTAACTGTTTCGTCTGACCCAGTGTGTGTTACCTTACACCGACATCGCTGTTAATAAGCCTCATCACATGAAGCTGTCACGCCGTGGTATCACTGAAATGCAACGGGCGTTAAACCCACTCCTTCCCTCTGTGACCAGGTTCAACGGAGAGAAAAAAAAGGTCACATCATTGACGACCATGTGTAGGGGTAGCTGACATCATGTGTACGGGCTGCTGACATCGTGTGTAGGGGCTGCTGACATCGTGTGTAGGGGGTGCTGACATCGTGTGTAGGGGTGCTGACATCGAGTGTAGGGGTGCTGACACAGTGTGTAGGGGGTACTGACATCGTGTGTAGGGGTGCTGACACAGTGTGTAGGGGGTGCTGACATCGTGTGTAGGGGGTGCTGACACAGTGTGTAGGGCGTGCTGACATCGTGTGTAGGGGGTGCTGACATAGTGTGTAGGGGGTGCTGACTTCATGTGTAGGGGGTGCTGACACAGTGTGTAGGGCGTGCTGACATCGTGTGTAGGGGGTGCTGACATCGTGTGTAGGGGGTGCTGACATCATGTGTAGGGGATGCTGACATTATGTGTAGGGGATGCTGACATCGTGTGTAGGGGATGCTGACATCGTGAGTAGGGGATGCTGATATCATGTGTAGGGGATGCTGACATCATGTGTAGGGGATACTGACATCATGTGTAGGGGGTGCTGACATCGTGTATAGGGGTGCTGACATCGTGTGTAGGGGATGCTGACATCATGTGTAGGGGATGCTGACATTATGTGTAGGGGATGCTGACATCATGTGTAGGGGATGCTGACATCGTGTGTAGGGGATGCCGACATCGTGAGTAGGGGATGCTGATATCATGTGTAGGGGATGCCGACATCATGTGTAGGGGATACTGACATCATGTGTAGGGGGTGCTGACATCATGTGTAGGGGATGCTGTCATTATGTGTAGGGGATGCTGACATCGTGTGTAGGGGATGCTGACATCGTGTGTAGGGGATGCTGACATCGTGTGTAGGGGATGCTGACATCGTGTGTAGGTGTGCTGACATCGTGTGTAGGTGTGCTGACATCGTGTGTAGGTGTGCTGACATCGTGTGTAGGTGTGCTGACATAGTATGTACGGGTGTTGACACAGTGTGTAGGGGATGCTGACATCGTGTGTAGAAGGGGGCTGACATAGTGTAGGTCTGGGCTGACATCCTGTATATATGTGCAGACGTCGTGGATGTAGCTGCTCACGGCCCGTGTGTTGTTGATGTTGCAGGGGACATGTACAGTTGGTGCAAGTTCAAATGGTGCCCCAAGGACAAGCTGTGTGACGAGGACAGCGCGGCCTGCGTCTGCCCACAAGGACACGCCGAGAACAAGGACGGCGTCTGTAAAGGTTGTTATTTGCTACAGTATAGACGCCCCGTGGAGATCATGGGTCAAGAATTGAGATCAGGTGGTCAGCCTCTATAGCTGATGGTGGTCACTTTGTCCCGATGGTGTGTCCACATGTTGGAAGTGAACTGTCGGGATATTTAAGAAATAAACGACTCGAGGTCGTTGTTTATCGTACCATAAAACATTGCAGGGAGAATAAACCATGCGCGACACAGTCCCCATTGGTTTATTCTCCCTGCAGTGTTTTGTGTATAGGATAAAACACGTCCGAGGGTTGCTATGATATTTAAAACCCGCGATTTTCCGAGGGAAAGGGTTTTAAATACCATAACGACCCGATGGGAAGTGTTTTATCTTACTTATAAACCGATTTTGAACCTTAAAACAACATTTATCTACATTGTTATGTTTCGAACATACTTTCCATGAACTTTAGGAAACGGGCGTAAAATATATGTTGCTGGCGACGGATCTTGAAAAGGACATTCTAAAAAGCAGCGAGGCTTATCAACACCTCTTGAGGTACACTCACTGGGCTACAGTTATGAAGGTTGCGAGTTCGATCCTTGGGAATATAAAGAAAACATTTATCATTTGATTTTACATTTCAATACATGTTACAATCTGAACGGAAGTTATATTGATAAAATCCCTGGGATATTATAACACATTATATAGCAAATATGACGTGAATATCCTAAAAAAAGCCCGGGGATATTGTATAAAATCCCAGGGACATTACAACTTCCCTGTTTATAAGATTTAACCCGACTGGAGAACAATAGGATGACGTCACCGGAGATTTATAATGTACTGTAAACAACGACCTCGGGTCGATTATTTCTTATATGAGATATCAACATTATGTACAGAATGTTTAAGGATGTTACTAAAATGTACAAGCTTTAAAAAATATGTATCCGTATCCTAATAATGATGGCTCCCTAAATAGAATCCGACCTCGGAAATGTCGGACAAGTCCATTTAACGAACAGGTGGGATATGTTTTCCGCATATACTCACAATAATCACGTCGATTATCTGTACCTTTTCTCCCAATACCTAATGTCATATCTCTCCCACTTTTGGATGCAGTCATTCGGCCAATGCGTTTATCTGCGAAGCCCAGCTACATCCATGGGGAACATTTGACACTTCCCTCTAAAAAAAATAACGTCATCATATATGTTTGACGTTGAGAGCGCCTGTTCGAATCTTCAGAAATGAGTGAGTGAGTGAGTATGGATTAACGCCGCTTTTAGCAATATTCTAGCAATATCACGGCGGGGGACACCAGAAATGGGCTTCACACATTGTACCCATGTCGGGAATCGAACCCGGGTCTTCAGCGTGACGAGCGAACGCTTTAACCACTAGGCTACCCGACCGCCCCATCTTCAGAAATGACGTCATGATAGAACAATGTTTAATCTTGAAACAAACCACGCTTCGTTCTTCATGGTTCTTTGCGATTTATCGCGTAGATATCGTATATAGTTATACATTACAGTCCTGACTGGCCATTACCTCATGCACTTGGTGTATGTCAATATGGGTTGACCATGGTGCCGAAGGCGTGGCCTCATTAAAATGGTTCGCAGGGCCGTGTTTCATACCCTACCCAACACGGGTACACTGCGTGATGCCACCCTTCGAACCCAAGCTCTGTTGAGGCAGCCTTATGTTAAAACACTGGTAGAAATCTCCCAATTCAATGGTGGCCAATCAGAAGCTGCGACTGTGCAGCTGCCAATCAGAAGCCTTAAGGTTAATATACAGTTAATCCCTGTCAAGGTAACGTCATTCTATGAGGGTTACGATACATGTTATATTACCACTAAAAATAAATTCGTGCCAAAAAGTTGACATACATCATTTGTCATAGGAAGTTCCGGGTTCGATTCCCGACATGGGTACAATGTGTGAAGCCCGTTTGTGGTGTCCCCCGCCCTGATATTGCTGGAATATTGCTAAAAGCGGCGTAAAACCATACTCTCTCACTCACTCACTTATAAGGGCGGTCGGTAGCCTAGTGGTTAAAGCGTTAGCTCGTCACGCCGAAGACCCGGGTTCGATTCCCGACATGGGTACAAGGTGTGAAGCCCATTTGTGGTGTCCCCCGCCGTGATATTTCTGGAATATAGCTAAAAGCGGCGTAACACCATACTCTCTCACTCACAGGAAGTTTGTCGTCAAGGGACAATGGTTCATGATGTCACTGCTTTGTATTCCAGAGTCCGCGCCACAAAAACAGGCCGTGGAGACATACGTCTGGGGGGTTGTCGGTGCCAGCAGCGTCCTCGTCGTCACTTTGGCCATGGGCATCGTCCTGTACGTGTGCTGGAAGAGACGGACAGGCCTGGTCAGTGCATTGACCATTTACAAGTACCACGTTGTGTGGCGAATAGTCCTGCACCATGACCGTGGAATATATTTATTTTATGAAGAAAAAAAATAACCTAGAAATGCATGCCTACAAAAGCAAGTTTAGCCAGCTCAAGCTAGCTCTATCAGCATAGAGTCAAGAAGGATATTGTGTAATATAAGATTTCAGAGACTAAATGTTAGTCTCTATGTGTCGAAGTGAGGTGACATGGGGTTTGACGTCTCGTTCCAGATGATTGTACTTTCAGAGCGACATGCATCCTCGAGTGTGTGGCTGCTTGTACTTGACCGGACTGATGTCGATTTATAGTGCTAGCCCACTGAGATACCATGTCACAGTTAAACATGAATACCCCCCTCAGACACAGTATACTGACCCCGAGCCGACCAGTCCTTATTTTATCAGGGGGACACGGGTGGCCCAGTCGTCTAAGGCGCCGCGATTCGCTGTGCAGAGTTGCGTCCCTTGGGACGCCAGAAACCTATGATTGTGGGTTCGAATCCCGATTATGTTTCTAGGTTTGTCAGTACAATACTCGTGCTCGTGGGTTTCACCGAAGTGGTAAACGTCTGAGACCTGCATCACTTCGGGCTTTCCTCCCACATTAAGCTGACACGCCGCGATATATCTGGAATACTGTTAAAAGCGGCGTTAAACCCAACTCACTTGTTTTATCAGAAGAGGTAGGATACTGTCCTGACACAAAAAGGTTGACACAACTCGTGATTTTGTCCCCTTAAAGCTAAGCGCCAGGAAGGTATGAACGAGTACCATCTATAAACGTTTATTGGTATGACGCGGCCGGGGATCGAAGCAAGCTCTATCCACGAGGCAATGGAAGCGGTCGATTTTTTTGAAAAAAGGTTCTAACTTGAAACAAATGTTTCTATATTAGCTCCTATCCCTTTCTGGTATGGTTGCGGGGGCACAGATGGCCTAGGCGTCTAAGCCCCCGCAATTCGCTGTGCAGAATAGCGTCCCTTTGGCTTCCCAGCAACCTATGATTGTTGGTTCAAATCCCGGTTCGCCCCGATTATTTTTCTAGGTTTGTCAGTACAATACTCGTGCTCGTGGGTTTCACCGAAGTGGTAAACGTCTGAGACCTGCATCACTTCGGGCTTTCCTCCCACATTATAGCTGGAATACCGTTAAAAGCGGCGTTAAACCCAACTCACTCACTCACACTTGTATTGCTACCTACACATGGCGCAAGTATTACCATTCCTTGTGCTGACATCCGTTTTGCTAAACACGGAATGGCACGAGTGGTCAAAAATTTCTAGAAATAGGTTTTTAGAAATCGGGATTCTTTCTTAGTTTTCGTCAACGTTTGTCACTATTTTCAAGGCACAAACCTAAACGTGGCAGTTCTCTTCCGTTTCCAGGTGAAGCGGAAACAAGACAGGGCGGATATACTTGCACGGACAAATGCTGCATACTCGCACGCTCAGGTTGGCGCAATTAGCTTTTGACTGAGTTCTGTCTAGCTTAACGAGTAGACTAGTGGTGGCCGAAGTCACGTTGGCTGCGATTGGACAACACTTAACATAGCATCCATTGGTCATCAATATCGAATGACAAAAAATATAGGACTACATGATTTTTTTTTATTAACATAACCGAAGCAGTGTTTTTTTGTAACGTTTAAGGTTGAAAATGAACTTTTGGTATGTAGATATGTCTTCAGGCTTTAGGTAATGGGAACTAATCAGATGCTACGCATGCGCACCTAGGGCCAGGAGAACAGTAAAACAATTTATGTGAAAGTCTTTATGAGAATGTAAGCCACCCTAGTATATGTTCTTTTGACAAACAATTTATCGTTTGTTTTTCCATTTTCAACATCGTTAATATTTACTTTCATTTTGCTGCGTAGTATGCCACGTCCAACATCTACGAGATTATCACGAGACCCAGTGACGAGTTCCCGCGAGAACGCTTGAGATTCCTCCATGCACTTGGAGTTGGCAAGTTTGGCCGAGTGATGAAAGCGGAAGCTCTTAGCATCAACCGCACAGGATCATGGGAAGACGTTGCGGTCAAAATGTGTCAAGGTCAGTTACAACAGTCATCACAGACAGATCTGATACCACCTCATATCTGTCTGTGAACATCTGACACACATATGTCGCCAGTCAGCACAGAGACTTTTAAATGCTCGGTACGGACGAGCGAAGCATTCACAGCGGCGTATATAATGTCATTATCTCGAAAACTAACACAAACGGGCATCCGAATGGAAATAATAAAGGTCAAAAGCATGTACTATCTAAGGCTTACTACTGTCCTACTTTCTATTGTTGAGATAAAAACTTTGGAATCCATCTGGTGAAGGAATAACATAAAGCTGCCTATGGATTGGCGCAACACTCTAAGCATACTTCATAATTTGGGACCCGTGAAGATCCAGGTTAGAATAGGTCGCCAGGAACCCATGCTTGCCGTAAAAAGGCGACTATGCTTGTCGTAAGATTCGATTAACGGGATCGGGTGGTCAGGCTCGTTGATTTGGTTGATGCATGTCATCGTATCCCAACTGCGTGGATTGATGCTCATGATGTCAATCACTGGATTGTCTGGTCCAGACCCGATTATTTAGGAACCGCTGTCATATAGCTGGAATATTGCTGAGTGCGGAGTTAAACAACAAACCAACAAATCCTGTAGTTTGGATGGTGTTGTCACCTCGTCAAGGAGGTGAGGTGAGGTGAAATGGGGTTATACGTCGCGTAGAAGATTATTGCACTTATATAGCGACGTGCATGTACGTGTGTGTGTTTGTGTGGCTGCTTGTCCTAGTCCGGACTGATGCCGATTTTAAGTGCTAGCTCACTGAGATACCATGCCGCAGTTGAACATGAATACCCAACTCAGACACAGTATACGGACTCCGAGCCGACCAGTCCTTGACAGGGTAACAACAAGTACTATCTTGTTGCGTCTTTTGGTATGACGCGGTTGGGGATCGAACCCCTTCCGCTCTCCGGGCGGACGCTCTACCACTAGACCACGGAGGCGGTCACCTCGTCAAGGGGAGATTGCTGGTACCGGAGTCCAACATCGGAGTTTTATGCATTTGATGTACGCTCGAAACATGCTTAGCTTTCATTTTCACAATGAAGTCTGATAATGTGTAGATTTGTTTCGCTTTTTGTTTTGAACCTCTTTTATGAAAGTATGATGCCTGGTGAAGAATAATTAAAACGAGAACATAAAGGATGACACATATAAACACATTGGATATTTTCGTACTGAAAAGCATGGTAACTGTTGTATGGCGGAATGTCTCCAATCTTCAGTCGTTATATGGCTGTAACGTAAAATGTGACACCCATTTCATTCTTCACGGACGGACAGCTCTTTAAACGTATATATTTTTGTAGAAAACGTATGTCACTAACAACAATACGTTGATGTTAATTTTTGACTTTCCGTGCATTTTATGATGAAGATATATCGTCATTTTTCCTTTCCCCTTCAGCATTACCAGATTGTAGAAACACACGGTCTAAATTATTACCTACCATGTATAACGTAGACAGTAGGCACACACGTTCCCAATTAATTACTGACCAACAACGTTGACAGAAGTAAGGATAAGAAATTTATGGATGAACAACTTCTTTATTACAATTAAGAGCGACGTTTCGGTGTAGGTTCTAACACCGTTATCAAGCAAGTGATTATACAGAGTGCAGTAAGCAAGTATATATACAAGTAGGAGGCAATGTTTATACAGTAGAGTAGATATTGTTATACTGGAGTAGAGAAGCCTGTTGTGTATACACAAGGGCAGTGATGATAACCATCGGTGAAGTCAGTGCCATGAAACCAAAGGATGAAGCCAGTAATGTAAACAACGGGATTATGGCTGATTGTGGTCTTTTGGGGTCTTTGATGAGTTGATGGTACGCCAGGGGTATGTAATAGCCTTGGTCACGGTTGATTGAGGGCTGAAGTCTTTTGATGTTGATGGCTTCTTGTAGTTTCCTGATCTTGAAGTCTTTGAGGTTGGTGGCGAGGGTTGTGACTCTCTCCCACTGGATGCTGTGGCTTGGGTTGTCACGGATGTGGTCTGATAGAGCTGATTTAGAGTCGTCTTTGGAGACTGAGCTTTGATGTTCTTTAATTCGGGTTTTGAGGGGCCTAGATGTTTCTCCTATGTAAGGTTGTCCACAATTGCACGGAATGTGATACACTGCTCCTGATGGTTCTGGCTTGTGGCTGGATGGTGGTTTCCCTGTGGCTTTAATTGTGTTCTGAATAGTATGACTTCTTTTGAAGACTACATCAATGTTGGCCTGTTTCTTTAAGAGTCCCTGGATTTTGTGGCTAACTGTTCCAAAGTAGGGTAGGCTGATCACAAAGGGTGCAGAGTGTGGACGTGGGGATTTCTGGGATTTCTTGGTGATGGTCTTTATCGTCTGTTATATTAGTTGCTCAGGATAGCAGTTATGCTGTGTAAATACTTGACGTTGACAGAAGGCAGACCCTGTTTCTAATACGAACTTTTTAATATAAATTCTTCGTTCCGCTTGTGTGTTACGAATAAAATAGAAACCTCTTGAAAATATTTTTAAAACTTTCTTTTGAACATGCTTAAATTTTATGATTTGAGGTCATGTAAGACATGATTATCTGTCATAGCAAGCGGGAGATTAGGCATAACTTTCGAATGCTGACAGGTTCTCGTGTTGTGGACATGTATTGATAACCGAGCCACGTATTGACCCTCACGTTGTTTCTTCTCACTGTTCCCAGAGTCCGCGACAGATCTGGACAAGGAGGATCTGTACAATGAGCTCATCATCATCAGGAAGATCCCCAAACACATCAACGTCGTCAGCTTCTACGGCGCCTGCACATACGGAGGTACGTCAGCCGTGTGTGTCCATCGTGTTAAGTTTGTGTAGGTTAGAATGTGTCGGTATGGCTCTAGATACTATGTACAGTAAACTACGGTTAAAACGAACTCAAAGGGACTACTAATTTTAGTTCGTTATTACCGTAATTCGTTATAAGCATATATACAGCATAACTACAACATATAGTCGGGACCAAAAAGTTAGTTCGTTATATCCGTTAGTTCGTTATAAGCGTGTTCGTTATAACCGTAGTTTACTGTACATAAAATTAAAGTAAAAATAGTAATTATCATTATCGTGGAGCCTTAACGTGCATCACTATTTTATTGTGATAAAAAATGATTGTTTGTTCAGTAATAATTTGATATTTACATAGAATTTAGTTCGAGGAAAGCAAAGATTGTCCATTTTTTTAACGAAAGTGTTATCCTACAATGAATATCCTCGGGTGTTTGCGAGTGTGTTTAAGTCAGATTTCCACCTAGGCACTGGGAAACTTTCAGCATGTTTGGTGATCTGAATTGCTTTTATTAAGACACAAATTAGTATTTTTGTGAAGGTTTATTTTTGTTTGTTGTTTAACGCCGCTCTCAGCAGTATTCTAGCTATTTGACTGAGATCTGCTAATAATCGAGTCTCGACCAGATAATCCAGTGATTGATATCATGAGCATCAATCTTAGCCATGTTTTTGTTTGTGGAGGGTGTGTGTATGGTGGTATAACGAGGCAACATAAACGTGTAAATTCTCTGGCGTTACAGAGCCTCTCCTTCTAATCTTGGAGTATATTCCCGGCGGGGATCTGCGCAACTACCTGCGCAGACGCCGCCCTGCCTATGACAAGACCTGGGAGAGTCCTCTCAGCGTGCAGGAGAGCCCCCTAGCGGTAGAGGAAATGGTCAAAGGTGAAGAAGACGGAGAGCTGACCGCCAAGGATCTACTGTCCTTTGCTGTACAGACAGCTCGAGGAATGCAGCACCTGGAAGCTAACAGTGTAGGTTTGTTGTTGTGTTACCTTACAGCATATATGACTAACCAGGGAATGTGCATAACAAGGGAATACATCTCATCAAGGAATATGTATAACCAGGGAATATGTGTAACTAGAGAATATGTATGATCAGGGAATGTGTATAACTGGGGAATGTGTATAACTAGAGAATATGTATAATCAGGAAATATGTATAACTGGGGAATATTATAATCAGGAAATATGTATAACTAGGGAATATGCATAATCAGGAAATATGTATAACTAGGGAATATTATAATCAGGGAATATGTATAACTAGGGAATATGTATAATCAGGAAATATGTATAACTGGGGAATATTATAATCAGGAAATATGTATAACTAGGGAATATTTATAATCAGGAAATATGTCTAACTAGGGAATATGTGTAATCAGGGAATAAAATGTCTAATCAGGGAATATGTATAATCCCTGAAAAGTGCAGAGAATATATATAGTGTCTGAATATACATAATCCGATATGATCGTACAGTGATATCTCGGGATCATCCCATGGCGACCAGGGACCGTAGTCATAAAGACTTTTGGAATTGTCTTAATTCTTGCAGTTAAACATCTTGCAGTTAAGTCTGCCCTTGCCCAGTAGAAAATTCTCTTTATGAATATGACTTTAGTAAACTATCAAAATTTAAGTTGAAAAACGTAGTGTTTTCAAGGCCTTATTTTTGAGGACCAACTCTCCAGGGCTAGAGTGGGCCCCAAACTCTCTGTTGCTTGTGGAAATATGCCTCTAATATAGATCGGCTTGTCACTGTCATTAACGCGGTTGATTGCGTGTTATCGTACCCGCACCGGTGTAGGTCATGCTCATTATATCAATCCCCGCCGTTTCTTCTCCTGCTTCTTCTCCTCCTCCTACTTCTTCTCATTCTGCTTCTTCTCCTCCTCCTCCTCCTCCTTCGCCTTCTTCTTCTCATTCTTCTCTTTCTTCTTCTTTCTTGCTGACTGTAGCGTAAAATAACTTCTCCTCCTCTCCTCCTGCTTCTTCTCCTCCTCCTCCTGCTTCTTCTTCTCCTTCTCCTCCTCCTTCTGCTTCTCCTCCTCCTTCTTCTTCTCCTTCTGCTTCTTCTCTATCTTCTTTCTTGCTGACTGCGGCGTAAAATAAACCGTAGTTTGACAGGGATTTGATGTCTGTGACCATGTCGTTCCAGATTGTGCATCGTGACGTCGCTGCAAGAAACGTGCTGGTTGGCTACAACTGTGTGTGCAAGATCTCGGACTTCGGTCTCGCGAGAGATGTGGAGGGTGTGGACGTGTACGAGAGGACGTCTAAGGGGCCTCTCCCTGTCCGGTGGATGTCCCCTGAAGCCTTGATGGAGGGGTTCCACAGTCACAAGGCGGACGTCTGGGCCTTCGGAGTGTTGCTGTGGGAGATAGTCACACTAGGTAGCTAAAATATTAATTTAATCCATAAATGCTTGATTGCATATAGGGGGCACGGATGGCCAAGTCGTCTGAGGCGCCGGTATTCGCTGTGCAGAGTTGTGTCCCTTGGGCACGCCAGCAACCTATGATTGTGGTTTCGAATCCCGGTTCACCCCAATTATGTTTCTAGGTTTGTCAGCACCATACCCGTGCTCGTGGGTTTTACCGAATTGGTAAACGTCTGAGACCTGCATCACTTCGGGATTTCCCCCCACATTAAGCTGGCACGCCGTGATATAATTAGGATACTGTTAAAATCGGCGTTAAACCCAACTCACTCACTCACTTGATTGCATATAACTCGATATTACATGTTGCTTATTTAATGATTTCAATTCAGTGTTTGTTTACAACTGACAGATACCAAGAAAATGCCGGCCAAATTGTTAATATCACCCCTGGTCCCTTTACTCCTATATTCCGGACCCCTTTAATCCGGAAACCTCAACTAAACGAGCACCTCCAGGGATATTTTCACATGTACAAAGGGCCAGAGGACCATATACATAGCTTCAATAATCCGGGGCCTATGGGGGCGGTCGGGTAGCCTAGTGGTTAAAGCGTTCGATCGTCACGCCGAAGACCCGGGTTCGATTGCCGATATGGGTACAATGTGTGAAGCCAATTTGTGGTGTTCCCCGCCGTGATATTGCTGGAATATTGCTAAAAGCGGCTTTAAACCATACTCACTCACTCCGAGGCCTATGTTACCTCATAAAGTCACTAGTTCGTTAAACCGAACGAATGTCTTGTTGTTGCCCTGGCTGGCGCCCGGCATTAAGTGATAAGGACTGGTCGTCAGTTTATTGTTCCTGAGAGGTCTAGCCGCCTTTCAATCTGGCATCTGTCCCGGCTATAACAAGCCGCCAGACGTCGCTATTTAAGTGCCTTACTCTTGAACGCGACGTTAAACCCCATTTGACCGCATCCTTATCATTTATCAAAAGTGAAACTGATATCGTGTACGGTAGTGTGTTATTGTGATATGATTTATTTTGCTAAAAGCACTCACTCACTCATACACGCCCGCACGTTATTATGTAAACGATTAGTTTCCAGTGTCTGGAGGAAATAATTTTCATAAAGGAAATTACTCCAGTGTTATTAAGATACTGGCTGTGGAAATAATATCCTTGGCAAAAATTTCCATGCGGACGTTTTTACCTAGGATATACTTTCTCCTTGAAAGAATCTCCAGGGTGAATCAATATCCTGTTACAGTTACTAGGCCACACATCGGAGCTTAACGCCAAAAAAACGCACGCACGTACGCACGCATGCACGCACGCACGCACGCACGCACCAACCCACTCACTCACTCACTCACTGACTGATGTCTCTCTCCCCAGGAGCGAGTCCCTACTCCACGATGACGCTGCGAGGGGTTATTGACGCTGTTGTTGCTGGGAAACGCCTGGAGCGACCCCAGTACTGTATGGACGAACTGTAAGTGTGATGTCAGTACCGTGTGTCTATGTGTTTGCTGTTAGCTTGGAACTGCAGGGATAAACATGTACCACGTCAGTACAAAGGTGATCCCATCAGGATATGGGCCGGTGTAGTCCCAGGAAGCCATGTATTTCTATATACCGACTGTCTGTTGTGTTTCTTTGTTTGTTGTTTAACGCCGCACTCAGCAATTCTCCAGCTATATCACGGCGGTATGTCAATAATAGAGTATGGACCAGACAATCCAGTGATTGACATCATGATCATCGATCCACGCAATTGGGACACGATGACATGCATCAACCAAGTCAGAGAGCCTGTCCACCCGATCCCGTTAGTCGTCTCTTACAACAAGCATCGATTGCTGAAGACCAATTCTAACCCGGATCTTCACGGGTCACATACCAACTGAAAAGGGGACATGGTGTTTCAAACATGTGACTTGACTGAATATAATTAAAGTCTTAATAAGAAAGGCACTTGGAAGAAGATGAAGACATCCAATTTATTTTACGGAGGGGACTCCGCGTTAGAATGGGTCCCCACAATCTAGGCCGTCCGAGAGAGGCAGCTAAATGGATCGGGACTCGGTAAGATGCTTAATTGCGTGTCATCGAACCCGACAGCGTGGATCGCTGCTCATAATATTGTCTGGTCAAGACTCGATTATTTATAAGGCGACGTCATAAAGCTGGAATACTGCTACGTGCGGGTTAAAAAACAAACGAAATATTTTATGGATTTCAACTCCTTTTTCAAAGGATAATATGTCATTATACCTCGTCGAATTAAATGGTTGCCTATCCTTTCTGGCGCTTGTTTGTACACGGGGCAGCTGCATTGCGGCATGTTACAACAGTCACTCACTACCGTGGCTCCTAAACCTGACATGTACCCGCCCTGGAAGATGGGAATATGAATGAGCCTGAAGTGTAGGTTGTGTTCCTTTGTGTGAGATGAGGTTGCAATTATAATGCACGTTCGTCCATAGACACGGAACAAAACTGAGATGCGTGATGGCGGCCTCTTTTGCATTATCAGTGCTGATCAATACCCATCACCCCTGAAACGTAAATAGACTAACCCAATCATGCACATTCATGCGATGCTTGTTCCCCAGGTACTCGTTGATGAGCAAGTGCTGGGAATTACAGCCTCAAGACCGACCCAGCTTCAAGGAGCTCGTGCAGCACGTGGAATACCTGCTTGAGAAGGAGGCGGACTACATACAGCTCGACCAGTTTCAGGAGGCCGTGTACATGGTGCTGGAGCCAGACTCCCACGACGAGAAGCTATGAGAGTTATCGTTCTTGGATACGATGGGATCGCCATACGAGTCGAACTTGATTGAGGAGGAACGGTGCGTGTGCGAAGTGACTGATTGTGAAAAGCATTGCTAAATGACGTGTAAGCCTGAACAATGAGGGTTGCTTAGTTTAGAAGAACCTGCAGCAGTTGTCGTTCTTGGATAATAACCCATCGTTCTACTTATGATATTATAGTCTCGTAATTGAGATATGTTATCGTGTACAATTATCAATTATAGTAATTGATATACATCACAACTACAAATGGCAACTTCAAAGTTGTATTGAGGTCAAGAGGTCACAAGTTAAACTCAGCTCAGAACCCAATGTCGGGAGTGATGCCGTTGACAGGTTTTGTCACTTGAAACTTACCCGGCTCATGTTTAGCACGGCTCTCTATGTGGATGTACTGCGGGGGTTCACGGAGGAAGAACAGGAAAGAAAAGAGGAAGACAATTTATGTAAATTATTTTTGAGATCAAGTGTCGGTAAGATGGACTTTGCACCACGATCTTAAACCGTTTTCACACATTGGAATCACGGGTGCCGTGTGTAAAACGTCGACGACATCGTCTCTGAAGAATTTGGATAACCATCATCTGTTTGACTCATATATATACTCTGCCTTATCATTGAGGTTAATAAGGGATAAACCGGTTTATGTTCAGTTTCTAAAAGTGTAGTTCATTTGCATCTGGAATGATCCATTTTAAACCCACATTGACTATTACTTGTCATGTATTGCACGTTCATGGCTAAGCCACTGGTGTTGCGTTCAGGCGTGTGTTTTTTCAAACTTTCAATCTTGCATTTTTCGTTGTTTTAAATAGTCACTGTCCATTTTTCATTTTTTAGAAAAAGATCAGTCGGTGTGATATAGGTATAAACACCGTGTTCTGCAACTGTTAATCACATTGTCAACATACTCAGACCTCTTGACGCTTGTTGGCATGTGTTCATGTTTGACACCACACACTAATGACACCGAGTGTATGTGGTGATGTGTGCGTGTTGCAGACTGCACTGTCAGTCATGGCCGAAAGGAGTGACCCACTTCTCCAGCTGGCGTAGAAGACAGTCCTCCATACGTTCATGTCTGTAATCTATGTAACCTACACAGGACATGTTACATTTCCGCATGATTGCAGTATCACACAACGGGAAACCATACAGAATGTCCATCATTCATCACTGTGTGAAACAATCGTTAATGCATGTTGTAATATATGTTGTAATAGATGTTGTAATATATGTTGTTATAATTGTTGTAATATATGTTGTAATATATTCATTTATCATCCCGACCCGTGAAGATCCGGGGTAGAATAGATCTTTAGCAACCCATACTTGTCGTAAGAGGCGACTAACTGGATCGGGTGGTCAGGCTTGCTGACTTGGTTGATGCATGTCATCGTATCCCACTATTGTGGATCGATGCTCATGATGTCAATCACTTGATTGTCTGGTCCATACTCGATTTTTTACATACCGCCGTCATATAGCTGGAATATTGCTGAGTGAGGCGTTAAACAACAAACAAACATTTTTCATCCCAAAATGGCTTCTACAGGATATGTCGTTTCGGTGAAATCAAGCGATAAGTCCTAGGCAGTATCACCACATTGAAATTGCATCATAATACTTCGCGGATCATTGTGTGGTCCGATGAATCGTTGTTCATGTTATCAACCACTGGTTTCCTGGGCCTGACCTGAAGATGTCCAGGCAGATATGATATACCTGTGATATTACTGACTGCGGTGTTCATCCACTAGCTTACAGATATTCCACCGCCTCCGTGGTCTAGTGGATACAACGTATGTCCGGAGACCGACTCCATGGTCTAGTGGATACAACGTCTGTCCGGAGACCGTCTTCGGGGTCTAGTGGATACAACGTCTGTCCGGAGACCGTCTTCGTGGTCTATATGGATACAACGTCTGTCCGGAGACCGCCTCCATAGACTAGTGGATACAACGTCTGTCCGGAGACCGCCTCCGTGGTCTACCGGATACAACGTCTGCCGAGAGACCACCTCCGTCGTCTAGTGGATACAACGTCTGCCGAGAGACCACCTCCGTCGTCTAGTGGATACAACGTCTGCTCAGAGACCACCTCCGTGGTCTAGTGGATACAACGTCTGTCCTGAGACCGTCTTCGTGGTCTAGTGGATACAACGTCTGTCCGGAGACCGATTCCGTGGTCTAGTGGATACAACGTCCGCCAGAGACCGACTCCGTGGTCTAGTGGAGAAAACGTCTGCTCAGAGACCACTTCCGTGGTCTAGAGGATACAACGTCTGTCCTGAGACCGCCTCCGTGGTCTAGTGGACAGAACGTCCTTCGGGAGACCACCTCCTTGGTCTTGTGGATACAACGTCTGTCCGGAGACCGCATCCGTGGTCTAGTGGATACAACGTCTGTCCGGAGACCGACTCCGTGGTCTAGTGGATACAACGTCTGTCAGGAGACAGACTCCGTGGTCTAGTGGATACAACGTCTGTTCAGAGACCGCCCCCTTGGCTTTGTGGATAGAACGTCTGCCCGGAGACCGTCTCCGTGGTCTAGTGGATACAACGTCTGTTTCGGAGGCCGCCTCCGTGGTCTAATGGATACAACGTCTGTCCGAAGACCGCCTCCGTGGCTTAGTTGATTGAACGTCTGTCTTGAGACCGCCTCCGTGGTCTAATGGATACAACGTCTGCCCGTGGAGTGGCCCCGTGTGGTTTATTCTCTTTTCAGTGTTTTATTGAACGATAAACAACTCTCAATCGTCGTTTATTTCTTATATGAGATTAACATTATCTACGCCTTGTTAATGACGATGATAAAATGTACAAGCTTTAAAAATATTTACCCGTATCTTAATAATGATGACTCAATAGAATCCGACCTCGGCAATGTCGGACAGGTCCATTTTATGCACAGGTGGATATTTCCTGCATATTCTCACAATCATCGCGTCGATCACCTGTACCTTTTCTGTCATTACCGAGTGCCATCATACGGTACTGTTTATGGCGCTTTTGTTATTATTTCTTCCTTTTATTCAGTAAGTTACATTATTCCATTTAATGAATTCATGAATTTTTCGGTACTAGTTCGAGATATTCTTCTTATAATATATACTTTTATGTACGATTTATTTACTAGAAATGTTTATTTCTTTTTACAATGGACGTTAGTACGCATAATGTTCTTGTTTGTTATTTCTTGTTTATATCATACTTGAATAAAAATGTTTCAACGATAATCGAATTATGTTTTTTTCATCCATTTCCTTTGTGAAAATTGCAAACTTTATAAACAAATATAAATTTATTTTAGCTTTATGACAAGCACACAGTCTGAAACGAATTTTTCCCCTTTTCGTCGGCGGGGATTGCGAACAAATACGTGTACGTCCCAAGAGTCTTTGTCAAATATATCAATTGTGTGGATCGATGATCATGACATCAATCACTTGATTGTCTAGTCCAGACCGCGGTCATGCTGTTCGAATACTGCTGAGTGCGGCGTTAAACAACAAGCAAAGAATAAACATCGCTTGAGACATACATTTACCCTTGGTTATATTGAAATGCTTGTACATATCCGTGGAATTCTGGAAAACTGCCTCACTAAATATTAATCAAAACCAACATGAAGTCTTTTTTTAAGACCAAACATTTCACAGTTGTACTGTGAAGCTGTACAGCAAGAACTGAATGCACGTGTGCCCCCTCAATGACCGAATATGTAAGCAGATGCATATGCATACTTGAAACTTGGTCAACAAAACGTCACGTTGCAAACGTCCTTTGCTTCATCCAAAGTGTAATCAGGGAATGGAATCAATACCAGACGTTTGGATCAGCCATCCAGCGACATGCACGCGGTTGACAGAGCCCCACCAGACAGGGGGAAGACGGGTTTCCCCTGATTGCAGCAACACGTCTGCCACCAGACTCAGAAACGACCTGTGGAACGCATGTGGCGTTAACGTTTCTACTCAGAGAGTGCATAGACGTCTCCGTTTTGATTGGGCTGAAGATTACGTCAGTTGGACATACCAGGACAGGGCTTCAGAACCATTCACTAATGAATCGAGTTAGTGTCAATACTTACAGATCGTCGTGCCCAAGTCGTCCAACGTAGCCGAACATGGCCGCTCTGGGGGTGGCTCAATCATGATTTCTTGGTGGGATCAGCAGATCTGGAAGTGAACAGTCTGGCCACCAGACCTTAGCCCTGTCGAACACATGTGGAACTAAATGCAAACGGGCATGTAATAATGAAATAATCACTTACATTATCCAAAAGAAAACGACATGTCCTTCTTTCGAACATTTAAGTTTGAATTAAATTATGAGTGAGTGAGGTTTTTCACTGCTTTTGTCAATATTCAAGCCATATCGTGGCATGGGCACCAAGAACTGTTTTATTCATGTTGGTAACTGCGAATTACCTTAGAACAATGTGATGTCGCGGTTAGCCCCGTCGTCTAAGTCGCCGCAGTTCTCTTTGCAGAGTTGCGTCCCTTGTGCACGCCAGAAACCTATGATTGTGGGTTCGAGTCACGGTTCGCCCCAATTATACTTGTAGATTTATCAGCACCATACCCTTGCTCGTGGCTAAACGTCTAAAACCTGCATCACTTCAGGTTTTCCTCCCACACCATCTGACACGCCTTGACATAACATGAATACCGTTTAAAGCGGCGTCAAATCCAAGCCACTCACTCACTCAGTCATAAAGGATTGCTATTATTTCCCTGTATGAGTTCATAGTTAAGTAACGTCAAATATATTTACCCTTGTTTTCGAGTGAGTGAGTTGGTTTGCCTTCGTGTCATCGCATCGTGCCTTCGTACTCTCGCCCTCATTAAGTTATGTAGGATGGAGGATGAGGATGGAACAAAATCACTCGATAATACGAAGATACGCAATGACAGCTATCAGCCACCCACCCGTGAAGATGCGTGTTAGAATAGGTCTTCAACTTGTCGCATAAAGACGAGTATGCTTGTTGTGAGAGGACTGACGGGTTCTTGCCGTCAGACTCGCTCACTTGGTTGTTGCATGTCATCGTATCCCAATTGCGTGGATCGATGTTCATGATATCAGTCACTGAATTTTCTGGTCCTGATTCGACGATTATTGCTAAACGTAATCATCCATCATGTATAAATGAGGAAGGGCCATACCCAGAAAGCCCAACCTTCATGTGAATGATTATGCTTGTAGGTAATTTCAATGCATCATTTACACAATCATTACCTTCCACAATGGATACCGTGCGATTGCAGTAAACATGTGCTACTTTATTTATTATAACCAGATGGACCAAATAAATGTTCAAATATTGTTTTCATCATCGTGAAAAGTCTGAGATTTGTTTCAACATTTTAAAGTGTCACAGTACTTTATCTGCAAGCATGAAATATAGAAATTGACAATTATGAAACAAGTAACTGATTTTCAGCAATTTTAATCTCTTAAATTCAATAATGAATATTAAAAAAATAAAAAGACAAATAAGCTTGTGATATCCCTTGTGGCCTCCATCGCCAGGCGGGAGTACTACTGTGCGACGTCAGGAAACGAATACTTATTCATCTTATGTACTTGTCTGTTCCGAACCTGTGTCATTTGATATTTTCCTGCCTTGGCGTGTAATATCTAAATAAGTGAACATCGTCGGTCTGTCGTGTTTCCAGACTGAATTGAAGACACGGTACATGTGTAGGATATATTCATGAAGGCATGCCGACACGTTTGCCCATTTTAATGATGAGCTGACCTCCAGTACAGTAGCTCTGACTTACTGATATTGACCCACTAGTATGTCCCCTGTATCACTGTTTGCGATTCCTCCTTTGGCCAGACCCCGTTCTTCTGCGCGTTAGTACCGCTTCCCCTCCAGTCCCACTGCTTCACTGAAGTGTTCCAGTTCTTGCCATAGGCAGCAGTGATGTAGGGCAGAGTAGGACAGGGGACGCGCAGTCGGCAAGCCATGAAGTCAGTCCAGCAAGTGTCAAACTTTGGATAAATGTATCTGGAATAATAGTCATGCATATATCCTTCTACCTGGGTGTTATTATTAGAAGTAAAACGTATTTAAATACTATCTATATTGATTACCAGCAGAACGGACTAAAGACCACTAGCAACCAAGGCAGGGCCGCTCAATAGGCATGAGGCCCCAGTAGCATGCAGTGATGAGCATCATGTGTGAGTTAGTGAGGGAAAAAAGGTCAACATGACATCAGCCTCATCTCAGCCATAAGAGTTGCCTGCAAACTGTAATCTTTAAGAGTGAGTGAGTATGGTTTTACGCCGCTGTTAACAATATTCCAGCAATATCACGGCGAGGGACACCAGACATGGGTTTCACACATTGTACCCATGTCGGGAATCGAACATAGGTCTTTCGGCGTGACAAGCGAACGCTTTAACCACCAGGCTACCCGACCGCCCCCGTAATCTTTGAGAAGCTACAAATGAAGGCCACTGAACCACAAAGCAAAGCGTCATGTACACATACATATAATTGGAAGTGATTCCATGGCATTTGATTGGTTAACCAATCATTCTTTGTGCTTTATGTATTCATGAACCTGAAAAATAGGCCACGCCCACTAGAAGACAACTGTTTCATGAGTGGCTGATAATAGAGTGGGTGGGGCTTGTACTGCATATTATATTATTATTTTGTGTTCATGTATGAACACAAAACCAGACTTGCACACGCAGATTAACACAGTACAATACACAAGCAAAACATACTGAAGTCAGTCCTTAAATAGTTAGGCTAGAAGCTAGTAATACTACACGTATTGAAAAATCACAAATGGAATAATGTAGGATGGGGTAGGAGATTCGTATTAGTAACACTCACTTATACTTCTCGCCATTTTTGGCGTCGGTTCCTCCTAGCCATTGATAGGTCTTCTCCTCATACACGAAGTACACATCGACCTTGATGTGATGAGCTTTAAAAGCCATTTCGAAACTATCAGACATCTACAATGGAGTGTGAAAAAGAATATACTACTTGCACGGATATTTCAAATGTGAACATTCCTTATTAATTGAATAATATTTTACGTATATTACGTAAATCTGTAAATTTGTACCTGACTTTGGCTTTTTTCATGCACCACACTATTTCAAATGTATGCATTGTATATGGGCCAGTGGCCTTGGTACAAATAAAAGACTTCTTCTTCTTCTTCTTCTTCTTCTTCTTCTTCTTTAAGTCGTGCCTGGCCATAATGTTTATAGAGCTTGTCAGTTGGAAGAACTACACACATTTAATGTAGAACAGCCAGACTTTGGATGACAGCTGGCTTAGAGATCCTGCGTATTGTGTAGTGAACATTTCTGGCGATTTGTACTCCGTTTACATTGAACACATGTATAAATATCAGATACGCCAATACAACGGTGAATATTTACTAAAAATAACCGCATGCGTAGTCATCTGGCTACCATCATAATATCATTTTTCAAGACCTAAAGAAGAATTCAAACCCAAATACTGCAAAAAAGAGATAAAACCTGAATACCAGTCAACACCTTCAAGAAGACTTGAAATCCGAATACCATAAAATACCGCAAAGAAAGATTTGAATCCCGAATACCATAAAATATCGCAAAGAAAGTTTTGAAACCCGAATACCATAAAATACCCCAAAGAAAGAGTTGAAACCCAAATACCATCAAATAACGCAAAGAAAGAGTTGAAACCTGAATACCATAAAATACCCCAAAGAAAGAGTTGAAACCCGGATACCATAAAATAACCCAAAGAAAGAGTTGAAACCTGATTATCATAAAATACCCCAAAGAAAGAGTTGAAACCCGAATATCATAAAATACCGCAAAGAAAGAGTTGAAACCCGAGTACCATAAAATACCCCAAAGAAAGAGTTAAAACCTGAACACCATAAAATACCCCAAAGAAAGTGTTGAAATCCGAATTTCATAAAATACCCCAAAGAAAGAGTTGAAACCTGAATATGATAAAATACCCCAAAGAAAGATTTGAAACCTGAATACCATAAAATACCCCAAAGAAAGAGTAGAAACCAAAATACCATCAAATAAAGCAAAGAAAGAGTTGAAACCTGAATACCATAAAATACCCCAAAGAAAGAGTTGAAACCGGAATACCATAAAATACCCCAAAGAAAGAGTTGAAACCTGATTATCATAAAATACCCCAAAGAAAATTTGAAACCTGAATACCATCAAATACCCCAAAGAACGAATTGAAACCCGAGTACCATAAAATACCACAAAGAAAGACTTAAAACGTGAATACCATAAACCACCTTCAAGAAGGCTTGAGACCCGAATACCATAAAATACCGCAAAGAAAGAGTTCAGACCCGAATACCATAAAATACCGCAAAGAAAGATTTGAAACACGAATACCATAAAATACCGCAAAGAAAGAGTTGAAACCCGAGTACCATAAAATACCGCAAAGAAAGAGTTAAAACCTAAATTACCATAAAATACCCCAAAGAAAGTGTTGAAACTGGAATTTCATAAAATACCCTAAAGAAAGAGTTGAAACCTGAATATATAAAATACCGCAAAGAAAGAGTTGAAACCCAAATACCATAACATACCGCAAAGAAAGAGTTGAGACCCGAATATCATAAAATACCGCAAAGAAAGAGTTGAAACCCGGATACCATAAAATAACCCAAAGAAAGAGTTGAAACCCAAATACCATAAAATACTGCAAAGAACAATTGAAACCTGAATACCATAAAATACGCAAAGAAAGAGTTGAAACCTGAATACCATAACATACTGTAAAGAAGACTTAAAAACTCAAATATTGTAAAGAAGAGTTAAAAATCGAATACCGTAAAAAAGGAACAAACCCCGTTCCATTTCCAATAGAATTGTATAATCGATTGTACAATCCCGACTATATCATGAGCATGTGTTTATGAATCACTATCAAATAGTAACGATACCAGGTATTCCCGAAATGGTGAGCGTATCCTGCCCCACCGGTGGCACCCGCCACAAACACATGCAAAGGCACCGTAAGGACGAGTTTAACCCCGAATACCGTAAAATACCGTGAAAAAGAGTTAAAATCCGAATGGCTGAAAATACATTAAGAAGTTAAAAAATAACAAAAAAACATACAGGCTCACCTTCCCCTTGACATGCAGGAATTGAAACCCGACTTTCATAAACGCCTGCAGGATGCCTGTACCGAAGTTCTGAATGGCAATCTCTATGTCTATGTCACCGGCATAGGGAATGAAACCACACTGTCGATACCAACCTGATAAACACAATGTTTCGAGTATACAGTTTGGCACAATGTAACAGAAATAAACACCCGATAAAAGGAAAGTATACATAGTTATATTGTTGTTGTTAGTGTTTGTTGTTTTACGCCGCACTCAGCACTATTCCAGCTATATGTCGGCGGTCTGTAAATAATCGAGTCTGGACCAGAAAAAAACTAGAACATTTATTTGGTCCATCTGTTTCTAAGATATAAAGTAACACATGTTTACTGCATTCGCACGATATCCATTGTGGAAGGTAATGATTGTGTAAATGATGCATTGAAAGTACCTACAAGCATAATCATTCACATGAAGGTTCGGCTTTCTGGGTATGGCCCTTCCTCATTTATACATGGTGGATGATTACGTTCATCATTATTCAAGTTACACGACGGCGGTCTGTAAATAATCGAATCAGGACCAGACAATCCAGTGATTGATATCATATCATCGATCCACGTAATGTTAGATTGTGAATAGGGTTAAAACCTTGGGTAAAGCAGGCTTAAAACGTTTGTACAAACATCTTTTGACGGTTAATAGTTTTTTTTATGATAGCGCGAGATGGTTGGTTGTTAGTTTGTTTTTTAACGCTGCACTCATCAATATTCGAGCTATATAACGGCGGTCTGTAAATAATCGAGTTTGGTCCAGACAATCAAGGGATTGATGTCATGAGCATCGATGCGCGCAATTGGGATCGATGACATGCATCAACCAAATCACCGAGCCTGACCACCCGATCCCGTTAGTCGCCTCTTACGACAAGCATAGTCGCCCTTTACGGTAAGCATGGGTTGCTGAAGACCTGTTCTAACCCGGATCTTCACGGGTCTAGCGCGAGATGAAATGTTTAGAAGGTATAAATTGCAAACAGGTGGATCCGAAAACGTGGGGCAGGCCACGGTGCCGTAGACAACGTGTGACCGCACAGTGTGGCGTGCGACGACTGCTCAACTGCTTCCTGACGGTCATTTGCGTTGACACAATAAGACACAAATATCAAGGCGATAACTTGCAGTGCTCAGGAATTCGCAGACCCCACCGCAGAATAGCTTTGACCCATCAACATCTGCATAATAAACATCATTGGTTTCGAACTGTGTCCTTTGAGGTGTCCTTCCATGTGTCAGGGGACACAGGTGGCCCCGTCGTCTAAGGCGCCGCGATTCACCCCTATGATTGTTGGTTCGAATCCCGGTTCGCCCGATTATGTTTCTAGGTTTGTCAGCACCATACCCGTGCTCGTGGGTTTCACCGAAGTGGTAAACGTCTGAGACCTGCATCACTTCTGGCTTTCTCCCACATTAAGCTGACACGCTGTGATATAACTGGAATACTGTTAAAAGTGGCGTTAAACCCAACTCACTTACTTACTTACTCCCTATGTCAGAA
This sequence comes from Haliotis rufescens, assembly GCF_023055435.1. Lineage (NCBI taxonomy): Eukaryota > Metazoa > Mollusca > Gastropoda > Lepetellida > Haliotidae > Haliotis > Haliotis rufescens. Next base: position 6,527,253 of record NW_025963935.1, read on the forward strand.
GATAACCACAGGCGATAATGTTTCAAAATTACAATGCCAGACCCACACTGCTCGAATAATCCAGGGCTTTCTTAACGTAAATAATGTACCCTAGTGACGCTGGCTGTCATGACACCTCTCACCGATAGAATATATTAGGGATCGTCTTGGTAGACAGATAAGACAAGGTCCACAAGGTCCACAGCCAATAATGTGCGTTCTTGGCGGAGTGCGATCGCATTTCCAATGACGCCATCGGGCGGCTTACATTATCCATAAAGCTTCGTGCCAAGGGCCCCGTTCCACAAAGCGATCTTAGCGCTGAGACTGCCGTAAGTCTATGTTAAAGTATGGGAGCTCCGATCGCTTTGTGGAACGGGGCCCAGGCCTGTCTGACCACCGGAGAATGTCACACAAGATATTGATACTTTTATCGAGTTCCTATGTAAGCGTCCAGAAGATTTCTTATTTGACTTTCATCTGTTAAGCTTGACATTGTTGTGAAAGTGATCAAACCCCAGTGTTTGATTTGCTTGCTTGCTTGCTTGCTTGCACACACACACACACACACACACACACACACACACACACACACACACACACACACACACACACAGAGGATCATTTTAAGAAACGACGGGACCCTTAATGGTGGTTGGTGACGTAACATAATGCCATACAGGTGCTCTCACCAAGACACGTGCCAGAACTGAGCCAGAAAGGAATGCCAAGGTGATCCAGAGCCCTCTTCGCTTTGTACAGGACTTTTGCTCCATGAAATGTTAGTAGACTTCTTTTTGGAGGGTTTTTACTGAGATATGTCTGCGCCCCTTGATAGTCACACTCAATGAACTTGGACCTCGGCATCTGGGCCAGGAACTCCCCTATTGGGTGCGGGAGGTAGAGCCACATGCCGTCCACCGTCGTCAGTCGGACATCGAATCTAGTAATGATTTAAATATATTTTATTCACAAGGAAAAGGATTGGGCACAAGTTTTCACAACTTAGATAGCCCTCTCCCAAAATATACTCAACAACAAAAGTTCCTGTGACACCAATATTTTAGTGTATTTTTCAAATAAGTAAAGTTTGGTTTTCAATATTGTAGTACATGTATGGAATCAAGTCACAAAAACGCAACTGCTACAGAAAAGCATGCATTCCATGCAAAAGATGACTTTTATGCAAGCCCCATGCATTTCAGTACCCAAGAATGGGTATAAAAACATGTGCGTTAACGGGATTCCATATGGTCTGTTTAGCAACGTGCTGACAACAACCACTCAGAAAAACAACAAAATTACGCAATTATTCAACATTACGAAATGCCATGCCTGTCCGAAAATGAGCGTCTGCGAGCCATTCGTATGCTTGAAGGAGGATCGAGTCAACGTGATGTTGCAAGACAATTTAACGTCCACAGAAACACCATTTGGTGTTTATGGCAAAGTTGGCAACAGACGAATGCAGTCAGAGACCGTCCTCGGAGTGGCAGGCCACGCGTAACTAATAATCAACAAGACAACTGGATTCGAACAACACACCTACGAAATCGATTCCAGCCAGCAACAGTGACTGCAAGAAGCATCCCTGGCCTTCGACGAATATCTTCACAAACCGTACTTCGCCGCCTCAGTTGTGCAAAGATTGTCGCCAGAAGATCCGCCAGAAGACCCGCCAGACGTCCCATTTCGACAGGAAACCACCGTCAAGCACGTATAGAGTGGTGCAGACAGCGTCTACGCTGGACGGCCATGCAGTGGGGACAAGTTCTATTCACTGACGAGTCTCGTTTTCACCTCAGCCACAGCGATGGACGGATTCGAGTGTACCGACGTCGAGGGAACGCTTCGTCAATCATTGTGTCATGGAAGAAGATCGGTTCGGGGGCGGCAGCGTTATGGTATGGGGTGGGATTACAGCAAGACAGAGGACCCGTTTGATAGTGGTAGAGGGAAATCTCAATGGACAGCGCTCGGGCGACGAGATCATCGGCCCTGTTGTTCTACCGATTTTGCGTCGTCATTGCCCAAGCATTACCTTTCAACATGACAACGCCCGGCCTCATATTGCTGGACTTGTTCAGGATTCCCTTCAACAAAACAACGTGAATGTCATCCCCTGGCCGGCACGCTCCCCTGATCTGTCACCAATTTAGCACATGTGGGATGAGATGGATCGGCGCCTTCGACGTCAACCACGTGTTCCACAGACACTCTAAGAACTTCGAAACATGCTCCAGCAGATATGGACAGATATCACACAGGACTTTGTGCGACGCCTGGCCCATTCCATGAGACGAAGATGTGTTGCCTCGTCGCAACCAGAGGTGGAAACACACGCTATTGATTTGTAAATTGACATTTTGGCATGTTCATGTTTTTGTTTATGAAATCACGCATTTTCTAAAGTCAGTTTGGCAAATAAAACCATTTGAACACTTACAGGAGTCTTTTATCTGTTGCAAACCGAATTTGTTTCAGATTTGGTAAAAAACAGAACTTTGCAAACTCCGAAACGTTGTGTTCCTCATAATAAAGAAGTTGACATCGATATAGTCTCTTCCTTATGTGTATCACTTCTAAATGCAAGTTTTGGGCTTTGATTCTGCTTCTCCATTGGAGGACAATAAATATTAAATATTTCAGGGCATTATTTTTATGAAATATTCGACAAATAAATCGGAAATGCCAAACATTATAAAGATAAATGTTAGTACATGTGTTGTTTACAAATCAGTCAAGCAGCCCACACGTGCAACGTCTTCCCCTTCATATTCCCGCAGCAAAGTAAACCTTCCTCTCGGGTGAAATAAATGAATGAGCTGCTGGTAGATATTTGTTTTTTATAAACTGGGGAGCTGAAGGAACTACAACTCCCAGTTAATTTCGTGATATATTTGATTTTCAAAGGAAAATATCTTGAGTTATTGATATCATGTAACACATTTAACTATACATGGGCTTAATCAGCACTCAAAGAATACTTCTACAAGCTTCTATTTATTAACATATAATTTCATTTGAAACATTTTATCAATACAAAGAATCTGCACGATACAAAACTGCTGATGGGTATCTTACACATACTGTCTTTTCGGCGCTTCACGATTCCCTCCCATCAATCTGACACGACGTGACATCGTTCAAAGTGGCGTTAATCCCAACTCACACACTCACTCAAAATGTAATACTTGATTTTGAAATGTGTTTGTAGCACGAGTCATACTATAATACAACACATGAGTTGACTGATGCAATGTGCCCAGGTGGTAAAAGACACGTCTTGTACCTGTCATATGCTCCTGCGCTGTTTCCAAACGTAGTGTTGAATCCGTGAAAGATCGAACTGTTCGAGGTAGTCGAGGGTTCAAGCGAACTGTGCCACCAGTAGTTATCGTCCCGTTCGTAGAATACCACCAGATGCAGAGGAAGGCTTCCCGACTGGCGGATGAGGTAATGTGTAGGAACACTGGGGACAGTGATCCGCTCCAAGGACAACAGGCGGGGATCAGGAGCGGTCACTTCATTCAGTACAATACCAAGGTCATTGAATTCTAGAAGGAGCGATTCCTGTGACGAAAGATATATCTTCAGCCTAAAATGGTTAGCTTGATAATCGATACACACATGTAATTGCTTCATAAAATAGAATGTTCCCAGTGATACAACCATGACTACGGTTGATATAGTGGTGAAGCTGTTCCTGTAACATGAGCAACCACAATGTTAAAGAATCCTGCCTTTCAGAAATATTGAAACGCTGTTATCAGTTTTCAACGATGTGAATTCCGGGTGATAAGAGACTGGAGACTCCACTCTTTTATAAGTTAGGACATTATTCATAGTGCTATTTATTTAAATACTAATCTTCAAGCTGTTGCTATCCGCCTTGCACACTGCACCTTGTGCTCATTGTATACGCCCCCCCCTCATCTGTTCTTCGACATTCTGATCTTCAGCATCTATATGATCAGCCCTGCATCATCAAGGGGGATTTAAATGGGCATAACCCTCTATTGGGTTTTGTTTTGTTTGGTTTGTTGTTTAACGCCGCACTCAGCAATATTCAAGCTATATGACGGCGGTCTGTAAATAATCGAGTCTTGACCAGACATTCGAGTGATTTACATCATGAACATCGATCAAGGCAATTGGGATAGATGACATGCATCAGCCTGACCACACGATCCCGTTTGTCTCCTTTTACAACAAGCAAAGTGGCCTTTTACGGCAAGCATGGGTTGCTGAAGACCTATTCTACCCCGGATCTTCACGGGAAAGCATGGGTTGCTGAAGAGCTATTCTACCCCGGATCTTCACGGGTCCCCTCTATTTGGAAGTGCAAGTACAAGCCATAAGGGATAAGTCATTGAAGATTTGGTCTGCGCCTGATGACCTTTGAGGAAGAGATCACTTCCCTAGTGTCCTCAAAACTGTAAAACCGGATGATAAACCCCCTTCATCACGGTGTAATTTTACAGAGGCGTATTTTTCCGTGTACGAAATAGTATGTGCTGAAAAAGAAAAACCTGACAATTTCAAAAATGTATCAAATCCCATACAGTTGTTTTCGGCTGAACTGATTGAAATTACTGACATCACAATTCCTAAGTTCTCTGCAAATCCTTATATTCGTAAACCATGGTTTAATAATGAATCCAAACAAGCAACAACTTAGATGAAGTTAAGATTATTACTGGTGCCAAACCAATAAGTGCATATAAACACAATAAGCGGCATTCTTGCAGGAACTATGTCTCCAAAATAATTTACGCACAACTACGTCCAAGGTGTGGAACAAGGTTGAAACATACAAGGCAATTGTTAAAAAATCATCTGTCCACCATATTAAAGAAGTTGACAAATATTAACAACTGATAAATCTGACATTGGAAATAAATTACGTTTGAGTTTGAGAGATATCAGAAACAGCAGGAAAATAAATAAATTAGTTTTGATTCAAACGGTGAAGATTGCAGTGAAGTATGTTCATTACATGAGCTACACATAGAAGTACAAAACTGATCATTTCGTACGATTGGAATAATTTGTTAAAATGCTGTAGTAAATAAACAAGTAATATCAATATAAATTTTCTTTGATCTTGCTATACTACCTGGAAGCATGGCAATTTAAAGGATTTTATATTATTGTGGTCGTTTACCTCATCTCATATCACAGTTTTACAGATAGGCAATTACAAGTCCGAGAGGGTTCAACCTTGTCTGGCCATTATTGTCAGTATCAGGGCGTCCCACAATTCTGTCTGTCAGATTGTTTAGTATTAAAATATATAGTCTTTCAAAGGTTTTAACTGATTCAGTATATGGATCACTGTTCGTGGATGATCTTAATATTTCTTGTCTGGGTAAAAATATGCATACAATAGAGAGGCAGTCTAAAAATTCACAAGTGGTTTCTTGAGAACAGGTTTTCGAAATATAAAACTAATTGTTTTCTGCAGAAAATGTAAGTCGCATAAAGACCCTGAACTATTTTTGAATGGCACCCCTATCAAAGTTGTAAAGGAGGCCAAGTTATTGGGACTTTGACATCCATTTAACCTCCTTATATTAAATACCTCAAAGCCAATGCCCAAAGGTGATTAGTTGAAAGAAGTTTCTAATTCAGAGTGGGTAGGGATCAGACAACCCTCTTACATAAGAAACAGAATATATGGATATCAACTTCTTTATTATGAGGAACAACTTCTTTATTATGAGGAACATTATAAAGAGGGGGACATCCATATTCTCTTCCTTATGTGTATAAATTCTAAATGCCTTTCAAAGACCTAACCCTCTTACGCTTGTACAGGTCACTGATTCGTTCAGAACTTGCTTACGGCTCAATCGTCTATGGTGGAACATGTAAAAGTAATTTACAAAAAAACTAGATACTCTTCATCATCAAGGCCTCAGGCTTTGCCTTGGAGCCTTCAGAACTTCTCCCATTCATAGGAAGCGGAGGAACTACCCATTGACCAACCCGGTCTGAAATTACCCTTACAATACAACACTAAATTATATTCAAACCAGTCATATCCTAGCTTTTGATTGCGTTTTTAATCCTCTTTACGAATATATTTACAATAAGAAATCATCTCTTATCCCACTACTCGGAATCAGAAAAAAAAACCCATTTCATTTGCGCATATTGACCTTTTAGATGTAGCCCTTATTCATCTTTGTCATCGGCTCCTTTGCAATTTGGTAAAGTCAAACGTAAGTCTGAAAATAACTAAACCTCAAAAATCAGAAACCAAACAACTAATTTACCAACAAGAATACAATCAATTAAGACACACATGTGACACTGAATTTACAGCTGAATCCAAGGATGGTGGGCGCAGTTGCTAGTGCCAGTGTCATCGGGTCCGGAATAATATCTTCAAGATTATCAGATAATAGCTCCATATTCACAGCAGAAGCAAATGCTATTTTTAAGAGCTCTAAAATATATCAATAACCAATCAAAACATAAACAGTTCATAATATTTTCAGATTCTCTTTCGTGCCTTATGCTATTAAAAATATGTCATGTAAACATCCTCTTTTAGTTGATTTTTAAAATTATTTAATGATCTTGTTACTGGCTAATATGACATCGTCTTTTGTTGGTTACCTAGTCATGTTGGAATTATTGGTAACACAATGGCTGATGCTGCTGCAAAAGCAGCACTCAACAAATCTGTGACATCACTTCTGATACCATAAATCAGATGTTTACATGAGATATCTAATGCAAAAGAAGTGGGGCACCCACGTAGATATCAAGAATTTACATGGAATTAAACCCACTACTGGGCTACACCTACGTTTGCTGTCAGTCAAGAGTTCAAGAGGACATAATGCGATAATGTTCATAGCAGATATAAACATGAATATTTATTGAAGGATGGGGATCCTCCGTTGTGTATCCCTTGTGATGAAAGAATCACGGTCAAGCATGTCCTGCTTGACTGTACTGGTTTGTTTTCCATCACGAGGAAGACATATTTCACTATAAAACGGCCAAAAACCTTTCTAGTAACGTTAATTCTCATTTATATTGTGTTTCTTAAGAGAAATAGAACTGATTCATAAATTTGGAAGTACAAAGTGTGTTATTTTATTAATTGGTTGGTTTGTTGTTTAACGCCGCACTCAGCAATATTCCAGATGTATGACGGCGGTCTGTAAATAATCGAGCCTGGACCAGACAATTCAGTGATTAATATCATGAGCATCGATCCACGCAATTGGGATCAATGACATGCATCAACCAAGTCAGCGAGCCTGACCACCCGATCCCATTAGTCGCCTTTTACGACAAGCATAGTCACCTTTTACCGCAAGCATGGGATGCTGAAGACCTATTCTACCCAGGATCTTCACGGCTCTTTTATTAATTGGAGCTGCTAAATAGTAACTTAGATTGTTAGTGTCCCCCCCCCCCCCCCCGCCCCCCCATCACCAGCAGCTGAAGGAACGGTATAAATCCTACTGTGGAACCGCGGAATTTCGAAAGTCCCCACGGTCCCTAGTATGGTGGCCTGACTTTGGTTGCTGGCGATCTATAACCCTTTTTATTTTGTATTGTTGAACAATAACTTCTTTTAAATGCTCTCAACTACTTTTAAATCGAAACTGTGATAATCTAGTTATTGCCTTGTCCAACGACGATACATATATATATAGTTCTCGTCACGATATGACTGAAATATTGATGTGACGTTGACGTTTAACTCACTCACGCAATTTATCATAAATACATTATTATGTGATCAAGTTTGGTATTGAAAGATCACCTGAGAATGAGAAGGTATGATAGGGAGATTAGTAAATTCGGCAAGATACTTCAATGTAGATGTACCAGACGACATGATAGCCAATTACCCTCTTGGCTTGAACCATTTTGGATGACCACCGAAGGCTCTGGTGTCCAACTTGACAATTTACATGGGCAGGTAATATTGATGGAGAAAAGTGTCTTTGCCCTCAATAAATTTTGCAATGTGTTATGGTTTTAACATACCCCTTTGTCCCAGTCTGCTCCAAGCACCCCCAGTGAGATGACATCTCCGGCCGAGCACAGGATACAGGGAGGTTCCGACTCATTGGCAGACAACAGGTGCTGCAGTACGGATGGTTCGATGACAAATATAGGAATACCATGATGCAAGCACTTGCTGGCGAATGTGTTGAGCAGTTCCTGTTTTAATAAATTGGTGAAACTCAATCACAGGGTAAGAAGAAACAACGGTACAAACTTTGTCTCAGTCTGTCAACTTGTTGCATACTAAAGCAATAGAATTATTGACCTTCTTTCTTTATCCAGCTTTAATAGTGTAGTATGGCCATCTTGAAGGCTTTTTTTTTTTTTTTCTTTTGTTTGTTTTTTGTTTGCTTTTATTACCATGGACACTCACCTCGCTTTTACAACAAACCATCCATGTGCGCGTGGTCAAGGACTTCTGATTTTGAATGTATTTTTCACATAAGAGCATACTAAATAATATCCTTCATAAGACTTTCAATTTGAATGTTAACAAGACCTATCTCAATTTAGCATTCTTAGTTGATCTTATCACATTTGAATCGTGTGATTTGGAAATGAAACATTTCAAATTTAAGATCCATACATGTACATATAAGTTTCTAAAGACCACTGTTGTGAAGTATATGTTCTACGAAAGTGTTTATATTCCTTTAGCAAAGCAGAAACGTTCTTATATTAAAAAAAGAACAAAAATGAGTGTCATGTTCCACATCTACACAATTAATTTGGAATAACCATTTTCTGCAAAGTATTATGTTATCAAAATTCGTGAACTACAATTCTTTCATCTTGTTTTGCACAGGTAACTTACACATATCAGCAGTCATAACCTTAATATTAGGAGTGTTGTGAATTGTATATGGCAAAGTAACTCTACTGTTATGCAAAACCTGATAATACATTCTAGACCTAATTTCTTATTATCATTCCCCTCAATTTCTATCAGCTATCAAGATCTCAGTCAGGTCTTCTTGGTCTAAATGGATATAACATATTACAACCAACTGCCCTTTGGATAGATCTTATTGCAAAACTTTAAAGTTGCACTCGACTTGCAGTTCAGGTTTACTCATTACATTACCATCGTCATAATATATATTCCTAACAAAAATAACACCCGCTTTAACCCAGCTTTCATTGTAAAAAGATTTTCCATTCACAGTAACCAAATTATCATTCCAAAAAAATTGGTTAAATATATTATCTTTGTTAACAGTATTCTTCCATGAATTCAACAAATATTCATGAAATGATGGAACCAATACCTGAAGTTTAATCCCCCTACTCCATTGAAAGGCAAATCAAGAATAAGTTTCCAACAACCTTTTGTTGAAAAAGATCTTGGAATCCACGCAAGATATAGGAATTTACACATATTATGAAATTTAAATACTGATGCTTCTCCATTATCACTCGAGTTTATTTAAGCAGTTATTTTACCCTTTTCTCGTTTATAATTCCAAGTAATCTTAAGTGATTCAGCGTTAATTTCCTTTCTTGTTAAGTATAGTACTTGCATCCTACTACTTCGATATATTAATCAAGATCAGCCTTTTCCTTTAGAAAGTAAAGCCCTCCATATATTGTTAGATTTCTAGATTTGTGGTCTTAGATTTTCTGCAGCCAAGATATTATTATTTCGAAACAGTTAAATACTGAGACACTTAACTCCATTATATACTACTTCCACTTATACATGTTCATTGTGGGAGATTCTTAATTAGCATGGTACTACTTTTGAGGGGATTGATTTTGAAACCAGTTACCTTTCGAGTTTGATTATAATATTTAAAAGCTTTTTCAACTGATTTCACATATGTAAGAGTTAAGTTGATATCGTCAGCAAAACAGATCCTTTTCTTTCTTTATGACCTATACAAATTCCTCGTATATCATTACTGTTTGATAATTTTATATTGAAGGCTTCTAATCATGTAATACAAATATATGGGCTTAAGGGACAGCCTTGCCTCACTCCTACAAATGAAAGAATCGATTGTGTAGATCTACCTTTATTAATAACACAAATTCCTGGGGAATGATAACAAATAGAAAACCAAATTATACATCTTCAGTCCAAAAACATTTTTCCCTAAAATCAAAAGCCTTTTGAAAATCTGAAGACACAATAAAACCTTCATCAGAATCATCATACATTTCCAACAGATCTGACAAACATCTAATAGCCTCCCTGATATATCTGCCTTTAATGAACCCAATTTGAGAGGATGAACTGGCAAGAGAGACTTTAGTCTATTTGTAACAGCTTTGCAATTATTTAAAATATACATCTAACAATGTAATTGGTCTCTTGTTTTCAATCATTGACGTGTCTTTTCCGTGTTTATCTAAAAGTGTAATAAATTCTCTTTTTGAGATATTGTTAACAAGTTTGGAAGAAATGGTTGACATAATTCAAGAATGACTTTTTGAGATTTCCACCAAATATTGAGAAAACTCTGCAGACACGCCGTGACATCCTGGGGACTTGTTACTTTTAATGCTACACAATGAATGTCTTAAATCATTTTCTGTGATATTTCCTTTTGCACCTCAGTCAGTTTCAAATCAGTTTCTGTTGTGAATATTGATCTTTATAGAATATATGAAGTTGGTGGAGCATTTCAATTTCATCCACTTTTGAGTTTTAATTTGTGTTATCTTTCCTATATTATGTTTACTCTTTTCACCTTCCTTAAATCAATTACTTCTCGTTTTAATAAAAAAACTTTTGGCTTTTTTGGATAGTAGCTTCCGATTCATTGAGTGCTTTCACGTATTGCTGCTTCACTTCTCTTCCCTTCCAATGTCTAGCTTTTATTGAAATTTGCAATATTTTATACTTTATCCATTCCCATTAAGGAACAAGGAGAATAACCCTGTTTCCACTTTATCCTGTTTATCCAAACCGAGGTTGTTGTATCTTAAAAAAATTGCTAAATTATTTTAATAATCGATCTCTGCCTCGTGTTTTGTTAAGACAATAGAAGAGTAGATTGAATCAGAACTGATTCTCAAGAACCTCATTTTCTAGTCTGGTTAATCAAGTTTCCATTGCTGCAAGTTTTTCTTCATTGGAGTTGACGCCTTTTCGAGGCGTACCTGTGTTCTTATTTTAGCTATGGCATTATGAATAAACTCAATAGATTTTTTTCATTTCGTTGTACTCACGGGACATCAATTTTCCGTGTTTCCTTATCTCCAGGACCCTTGCTTTTAGCGTAATATCGTCAGAGCGAGTGTCTGGGCCATGCTTGTCCTCGTCCGCCATGTTGGTTAAATCGATCTTTCTCCTTTATGGTTCCAGTTGTCTCTGTTCACCAGTTTTTCGGAGTACTGGTCTGATTACCAGGGGGATCACGTAGTTTGTGTATGTGCTCCCCCATTATTTGGCTTAGTTTTGAACTTTTTTTTACGGGCCCGTCGCGCGCCCTGTTTTCAGACACTGCACAATATACGGGTCTTACGCAATCTTGAAAGCTGGTTACGTGTGTCAACGTTATAAGGGTGTTGTCGTTCACACAGTCTCGCACTTACATTTAATGAATCTAATACCCAGATCGGATAACATTCATTCGTTATTGAAGTGCTACCACATTTTAAGATTGACAAGAAATCAGCGATACCAAGCCCTTAGACGATTGCAAGCTGGGCAAGTAGCCAGTGCATTTGAAGTCCACGTAAGGACCATATACAGGCTCCAGCAACGGTACCAGACCACCAACACTACAGATGGCTGACCACGTAGTGGAAGACCAAGGGTCACCACCCGACGTCAGGATCGTCAGATTGTGCGACAGCATCTTCAAGATCGCTTTGTTACTGCTGCGGAAACTGTTCGACAGACCAGGGGGACACACCAGCGACACATTAGTGGGCCGACGATTGACGAGCAGACGCCTCCACTGTCACAGGCAACACCGACGACCCATTCTGACACCACGTCATCACAGGGACCGTCTTCAGTGGGCAACACAGCACCAGCATTGGCGCCACTAGCAGTGGAGAAGAGTCCTCTTATCAGACGAGAGCCGTTACTGTAGCTCATCAGCAGATGGCAGAGAGAGAGAAAGAGTCTGGCGACGCCGTGGGGAACGTTATTCGGATGCTTGTGGTGTTGAGAGAGACTCGTTGGGTGGTTTGAGCATCATGGTGTGGGGGTGAATCGGCCTTGCACAGAGGGTCGGCCCTGTGATCTTCCAGAACATCAGTCCAGGGAGAGGCAATGGTGTCACAGCAGCTCGATACATTGATCAAGTCTTGAGACCACACGCCATACCTAATTTGGCACGTGGCCGCAAACACGAGTTTCAGCGTGATAACGCCCGTGCCCACACTGCGAGAGCAACAAGAGACATCCTCCAGCAGATTGGTATCAGAACCATGCATTGGGCTGCCCTCAGTCCCAATTTAAATCCCATTGAGCACATGTGGGACGAGATTTAAAGACGGCTGAATGACGTCCGACCAAGGCCGACAACTGCAGCTGAACTGCGTCATGGGTTCCTCAGAATGTGGGCACAAGTGTCTATAGGACTTCATCAACCGCCTCATCCATTCCATGTATCGAAGTTACACGGCAGTCATCAATGCACATGGCGGACACACGAGATACTGACTTGTGATGCCAATTTCTCAGAGACTGGTGTTGTGTTTCACTTTAAGAATATATGACACTTTAATTTTAACCTTGATGATCAGCTTTGCAAAGTTTCATCAAGTGAGAAGAGCCTGGCTGTAAATTGGCTTTGTAATTTATCCTATTGATCTCAGACATCAGTATAATATGAATGTATTGTTATTATTTAATTTTTATGTTAACGCAATTCACAAAACTGTGACAAATACTGGAAATTCCTGAATGCTTATGTATTTATCGCTTTTGCCACATATTTGAGCCATTGTGTTGCCTTTTGTGATTGTAACGCTAATCCTGTCTATTCAGTACAATTTGTGTCTTGTTCATTGATCTTGTGTGTTTTTTTTACTGATTTGACAATGTAGTTGTATACGTACCAATTTCTGCGTTTCATTTTGGGAATCAGAACGCAACAGAAACCGGGGGCTCTTTCGAGATCTGAACACAATTTGCTGAAAACAAAACAATTTCAGTGGGGAATTTGTCAGTGTTCAGAGTATTTTAATATCATTCGAAGGGGTCATTGTGGAATCAGTAACCATAACATAAAGCTTGACACATATTTGAAGTCTCCAAGTGAGACCAAATTAGGTTAGCTACAGCCAAGACTAGAGGTCAGTAGGATATGAATGTACATATATTATTTTTTCATTATTATTGTTACACAGCTTTATGAAATGTATTACTTCGTTCTGAGAAGCAGCTTCTGAAATGTACGATATTGAGCTTTTGCAAATTGCAGAGGTAAAAGGAGAGTGCAGGTGATGATTCGGTTCCATTCAGTACCCCAAAGATTCGTATAGTGATGTTGGTAGATTCACTCAAGTGCTTGCTTGTATGGATGGCACACTCATACCAATATTGTGACCCACAGAATCAGAATAAATACGCATTCAAGCGGACTATGTTCCAAACCCCCCAAAATAGTAACCTGCTACACACAAGTAAACAACGCCTTCTTCATTTAGAAACTACAGATCAAGTTTTGTCTGTTTGTTGTTTAACGCCACACTCAACAATAGTCCAGCTATATGACGGCGATTTGTAAATAAACGAGCCTCTTACAACGTAAATTGTAATAAAAAGGTAAATTGTAATTCTTGCAGCAAATTGTAATAATTTTGACGTAAATTGTAATAACAACGTAAATTGTAATAATATTTGACGCAAATTGTAATACGCAAATTGTAATAAAAATTGACGTAAATTGTAATTATCTCTAGTTGCGGTAAATAAACGAGCCTGTTACAACGTAAATTGTAATAAAAAGGTAAATTGTAATACTTGCAGCAAATTGTAATAATTTTGACGTAAATTGTAATAACAAAGTAAATTGTAATAATATTTGACGCAAATTGAAATACGCAAATTGAATAAAAATTGACGTAAATTGTAATAATCTCTACTTGCGGTAAAATGTAATAACTTTTTACGTAAATTGTAATAACCTTATAAGTTTAGTGTCAAAGGCGTTAAATGACTAGAACCTATCCTTGTCGTCATTAAAGTATGGGTGTGGGGGAGGATTGAGGTCGTTATCGTACGTTGTAGTATAATTATATGTATATATAAACGCATTGGAATTTCATTTCTATGGTTGTCCAGAAGAGGATTAATTACTAGAATGAACTTAGTTTTCTTATTTATTTGTTTTGTACTTAATTGTAATATATCCTATTGACGATTTTCATCATAATTGTTCATATTTAACCTAATGGAATCATATTTCAATTGGTAAAGTAGGTAGTAATATACACAATGGAATAATTATAACGTAACACACTTACACAAATATATTGATGTGTAAATGTTGAAAGTCTGACTTTTACTGACTGAAGCAAATTTATTTATCTTGCATCTGTATATTTGTACATATTTTAAGCGGAGAGGGGTTTACTAAGTTGCAAGAACTTATCCCCAATACAATTCTCATTTTGTTCTGTGAATAAAATATGTTTAAACTAAACTAAACTAGCAAATGGATACCATGTCATTCTGCAGTAGTCTGTGTGCAATTGTAAGAATTAATAAGAGAAAGTTTTTTGTTGGATTCTAATATGTATCACTAATTCTAAGCGAAGATTGGTAATGAATATGAACAGCCATGTTGTGTGACTTTGATAGAATTTGAGATCTTCACAATCACCTGGTTTGACCATGTACACAGAATCTCGTTAGGGTTTGCGATGTTAACATAATGAGTATTGCAAGGGATACCAAAGGTAACAGTTAATTATTAGAGGGAATTGGTTGTGTGTAATCCTTTCACGTTGATGGAAGGAAGCCACTCAACCAGGTGGTGACAATGGTTTTGCGCAAGGCTCGGAATCGCGAAAAGATCACTAGATATATTCATGGTGGCTGGACATACATAATTTCCAGTGTATGCAGGGACCTCGTCTGTGTTTCACTCGGTATTTCAAACTTTGATACACAAGGCTATGGCCATCACGCCATTCACAGGTGCATATGTCTATTTACAATGAAGTTGTTTGGCGTTCCTAGTATTTATATACCATCTCACTGATTACTTGTTAACTGGTCACTGAAAGTGCTTTAATTATTTAAATTTCAGTGAACTGAGTTTATTCACATTCTAGCTTTCATAGATTCAAGCTTAGATAGAATCCTTGTTTATCTGTGAACTGGTTTTCCAACTGGTGACATTTTAGTGATAGATGAAGTTTAATACTTTTGGACAACATGTAACATGGCTGCTTTTACATTTCTTATACAGGTGCTTGACTGCCTCAGTAGTTCATGATGAATTACCTTGCTTATTGTGTAAACAAATCAGTCACGTTTGCAACAATAGATTAATAAGTTGATAAATTTGGACTGCAATTACCTATTAACAACTTAAGACATAGAGGCAGGGAGTTAATATATAACCAAAGTTATGATCCTGTTAAAACGCTTGACGTTGGAGTAAATGACAGCAACTAATTTGAACATTCCCCAGTAATATTATACAATACGTCATTACCCATAACCGTGGGAGAGACAATTCCCAGCTATATTGTAAGGTCAATCGCTTTTGGCATGTTTAAGAATAAACTCACTTTAAGGCACTTGGCAAGTCAAAACTGGCCGCCCTGATTATGTATTTAGGTTTGACAACACTTATGCTCGTGGATTTCGGAAATAGATATTATTTGTTACCTAGATGTTATAACAAAAAGCGAATATGTCGACAGTTTGTTTAATAGTACAAAAAAGGGGTGTTAAAAAGCTATCAACGTTTTCTTTTATTGAACACAATATTTGCACTGTATTGATGTACATAATCTAGCCTGCTGCCCATGTAACTTAAAAATAAGTAAGGATAAGATTTATGGATGAAAAACTTCTGTATTACAATTAAGAGCGACGTTTCAGTGTAGGTTCTAACACCATTATCAAGCATGTTTACCAACACCGAAACGTCGCTCTTAATTGTTTTAAAGAAGTTGTTCATCCATTAATCTTATCCTTACTTAGTACTGCAACTTCTACATGCCTATCAAAGAAGTAACTTTAACATATATATGTATGATCTTCATATGTCACAGTCTGTGGCCTGAAAAACAATAAAGTTGTGTCTTATGACATCTGTTATCCCTGCTGACGCTATCATAATGTTCAATTTCAGTCTGCCACACCAAGTGTGAATAAGCCTTATACAAGTGTTGATATACCACACTGACGCAAGCGTTATACAAGTGTTGATAAACCACACTGACGCAATTAAGCAAAAACATATTTGGTGTGGGCAAATACCTGGCGTGTAGATATGAAACATTCCGGTTTAATTGTCGATACACTGGGCTACACATACATAACAAAACCCCAATGACAGATGAATTGGTGCCTTGATATGCAACAAGAAATAATCTTGTTTATTTCCAGGCCATCCTGATCATCTTTTACTTCTACTACATGCATGGTTGGAGGCGAGATCAAAGGCGCCGCCCAGCATTTATTAGACAACAGACCAAACCACCACCCAACCCCGTCGGTAGGGATTATATAATCGGTGCGCACATAACTGTGTCCAGTCTACCGCGGGGTTTGATGCAGTGTCAGTGTCGAATGATTTTATGATAGTTGTGAAAAGAAATCTTTGTATATCGTATTTTTGTGTTACTAACTATCCCCTTATTTGCTAAAAGAAAACGGATATAACCAACAGTGAGTCAGCAAACTGAAAGATCCACTGACTGCTACATTCCTTATATAGGCTAAACGGTCCTGTTTGTGTGTACTAGACGTAACATTCAAAGGCTAATAAAGTGAATTTTAAGACAGTACAGGCTATGGAACCGAAAGATTATATGTCCAGAACGCATATGTTGTGTATAAGACGATGTCTATGCCCTGAAATGTTAGAACGTTAGATCGAGAGGGCGAACAATTAAAGTAGATACACGAGAGTTGGGACACTGGCTGTGTAACACCAAGACATGCGGTTTAAAATCAGTCTCTGACATGAGAGATTAGGTTAATTAAACACAAAACTTTGCTTTCATATAAATTTTTTTGAGAACTGGGGAGCCAATATGCAAGTACTACACGCATTCATACGCGGAAGCATATTATAGTTGATATAGTATATGTTTTCATTAATCTGAACACATGCATATGAACAATAAGCAAATTAACAAGTCCAATAAAAATTATTTGTTGCATGTTAATGTTTTTTTGTTTTCACTTTGACATAATATATCATAACAGACTAAGAGATGGTTTGGGATTCCTCTTGAAAGTACTAAAATAACAACTGTTGTTTACTGAACAGAGAGTTGTTTATGATAAAAAAAACATTGACTATCAATTTCTTCTCTCATTTTCAAAAGTAGTTCACTTCAATTTGTTTTTATCTTTTTTCTAAGCTGTTAAGAAAAACGCTAACGTGATCACAAGGTAATAGGCATGTTGAATGTCACCCTGTGATATCTGTCACATCTGTCACGGATGTGATGCTTTCTACAGGTTCAGCCATTTCCAATTTCCTCCATTAGTTATTGGAAACTTTTAGGAAAATACTTCCTTTCTCCCTTAATCCTATCTTTCATGCACGCAAAATGTCAAACATATACTTAGATAAAATCTTTATATAATCCATACAATAAATAGAGGTTATCACGCGAGTGTGTTTGGGGATGGTAAATATCCTGCATTAGGAATAAACATTGTATTTAGCGAGCCTTGGCGAGCTAAATACATAGTGTTTATTCCTAATACAGGATATTTACCATCCCCAAACACACAAGCGTGATAACATCTTTATCATATAATGTCATTCTTTAATTCTGTGCTTCAAAATCGCTTTCCCTCTCTCACAAACATTACCGAAACATTGCGAGTTTTCCTGGAATGCGTGCATTAATATTTATTACGTCACAGGGTAAGTGATGTGTCAGTCGGACAGTGACAGTAGCCAATATAGTTCCAACTGAAATCTGTTTCTTATACAGCGGCGAAGCAACATATACGCAAAACAACAATTGTTTTTAATTGCCTTTTGCGGCAATCCATCGGTCTGTCCGCTAGAGTAACTGCCCTTTGTCAAAGGGAAGCTACTCTAATCCTAGTCTATGAGACGTCACGGCCACGGTCAGACGTTGTTGACAGTCGGTCTGTCCTGTCATAACGATAAGAAATGTACTCAGATGTACACACAGCGACAAAACGAAACAAGGTAACAATTCAAACATATTTCCGTCAAATCCAACTATTTTAATTTGTGGAGAAGGTTTCAAGCCGCAGAGGTCTACAAGCACAGATATGGCTACTGATCCCTCTTCTCCAAAGTTGCCAAAACTTATAAAATGCCTTAGCTGCGTCACAGTTAGACACAGATTTTCAGTATATTAGACTGTTCTTTTGATAATGATAGCAATTATGCCTGTAGTTTATCCAGATTCCCGATGGTTAATTCTGACTCGATCGCCGAATGACGAGTGCGACGCCATGTTTGTTTATAAACAGTGAAAGTAGTCCCTACTTGACCTTTGATATTAACATCTCTATCCGCATATGACCCCAACGGATATCGTTTTTATCTGTTGGCTTTATCCTGCCGAGAAACCTACCATTATATGATAAATAATGTTTATTAATTAAGATATGGACGGGTGTAGGGAACAGTCCCTTTGAATATTTATGATTTAAACACAAATTTATGTACAATTTGACAATATCAAAATTCACCACCACTTGCCAAGTTCACTCAAATGTCCCCAGTTGGAAGTTGTTACAGATAATCACAGATTCTAACCAAGTCTGATCTTCTATTACATAGAATGCATGAGTGAATTCTTTCCATCAGGATTACACACAGGGGAAAAAAATGGATAAAACTCCTGAATATATCCTGTATACATGGTATTAAGTATTTACTATCAATTTTTTACTATAATTAAATGTTACCTTTGGCAAGCTCCAATACTCACAGTATCATTTGGGCAACAACAAAAACCTGTGTGTGGGGAAATGTCCAGTATTGAATGTCAAGAGAACTATTTTTGTCGAAACGAGATACAGTTTTTTTCTGAATACCCTTGTGGACCTTCTATTATAAGAAATATATCTTTTTGTACACCTTTCAATTCAAGTGTGTATATGCCTCTAACGTTTAAATGTATCTAATTTTACCGTTTCAAAAGGTGTTGAAACATATTACTGTGTCCAACGTATTTAAATCTATCTCCACAAGCTGCGGTTGTTACAATAACATTCATATATTATCATCATCAATTATAGCTTTTACGTCGACTTAACATACGACACAACCACCCACACCCACACACACACATGCACACACACACACAGCCATGTAATCATACGTAAACATACTGAATAGGTAGGACGTCAGTAACTGTCACACCTGATTTATTTGTCTGAATGGAACGTCTGAAAACAACGGGTTAACAGTTACACAGTAATTCGGGGTGATGTTTTTTGTGCTACAGAATCAAAGTACCGTTGTGCTACATGTATATATTTGATGTTACGATGATGTGTCTTTCCTTAATCAGTTCGATGTATAGCATAAGTATATACACTTAAAACTAGACACATCTTAATGATAATAATGACAGAGAGATGAATAAACGCAGATCGGGTCAGTATAATTTCATTGGTTAATTATAAGTTGCGATTTTGTAAACAGTTTTTGAAAAGATGAAAGAAATGATGGAGCAGAAAAAAGACAAGCAATTAACACTATAACCGTGATGCAATCGCGTTAATCAATACAATCCACAAAAACAATATATAGGGCGCCTTTTTACTATTTATTCCATATTTTATATCAATAATTCATTTATGGGTACCAAAGAATGATTTTATATCAAAAATATGATTTTATTATACCATGAAATGTTTATTGATACCGCAAATCGATTTTAGATATCAATAACAGAATTTATCAAATAATGTACTTTATCATCGAAAAAATCGAATAAGGTATGATATTTATAGCCTTCGTCTCTGTGCCCATTTTGTATAGTTCGTGTAGATAGGTACAGTATGTTAACATTTACATATATAGTCATATTCAGTCGATGTATCTACATATGTGTAAGGGCAAGCTTCTTCCCTTTCTTAAATCAGTTTTCCGTCTGGCTCTGAATGTGGAACACAGGTTTTAGAATTACATATGAATCTTGTTATAATTGTATTTTTATGCGATTTGAACATTTATATTTACTATTGTTCTTACTACGTTTTACGTGAGACGTTTTATATTTACATGTCACCATATATTACCATTATTGCTTGTTAGCTGAACACAATTGACAAATACTCAAAAACAAATGACTAGTAAACTAATAATGTACGTTGAAAATAATATATTCTCAATGCCAAAATGACGTATCAAGGATCAAGTAGAAGATATATTGACAGTAGCGCTGGGAAACTATTCAACACACCCGTGGAAACAAAAGTGCTTAAGCTCAATGTTTATCTCTCCTGCCGGCCATTATGCAACGGCCATCTTATACACAACCTCGCGCTCACGTCTACAGGTCTCCTCCTGTGGCACGGTAATTAGTAGAACCGTCTGCTTCAAGTTTATCTTCCATGATATAACCTACTCTCATTAATTAAATGCTGCTCTTTTCCAGCATCACAGCTATGGAGCTGAGACAAAGAGACCCAACCGTCATAAAGTAATTAGGGTCCAATAAAAACAATGCCCCGCCAAGCCTCATAAACATAAGGCTACATGTATATATTAGATGTTACGATGATGTGTCTTTCCTTAATCAGTTCGATGTATAGCATAAGTATATACACTTAAAACTAGACACATCTTAATGATAATAATGACAGAGAGATGAATAAACGCAGGTCGGGTCAGTCTAATTTCATTAGGGGCGGTCGGGTAGCCTAGTGGTTAAAGCGTTCGCTCGTCACGCCGAAGACCCGGGTTCGAATCCCGACATGGGTACAATGTGTGAAGCCCATTTCTGGTGTCCCCCGCCGTGATATTGCTGGAATATTGCTAAAAGCGGCGTAAAACCATACTCACTCACTCACTCACTAATTTCATTGGTTAATTATAAGTTGCGATTTTGTAAACAGTTTTTGAAAAGATGAAAGAAATGATGGAGCAGAAAAAAGACAAGCAATTAACACTATAACCGTGATGCAATCGCGTTAATCAATACAATCCACAAAAACAATATATAGGGCGCCTTTTTACTATTTATTCCATATTTTATATCAATAACTCATTTATGGGTACCAAAGAATGATTTTATATCAAAAATATGATTTTATTATATCATGAAATGTTTATTGATACCGCAAATCGATTTTAGATATCAATAACAGAATTTATCAAATAATGTACTTTATCATCGAAAAAATCGAATAAGGTATGATATTTATAGCCTTCGTCTCTGTGCCCATTTTGTATAGTTCGTGTAGATAGGTACAGTATGTTAACATTTACATATATAGTCATATTCAGTCGATGTATCTACATATGTGTAAGGGCAAGCTTCTTCCCTTTCTTAAATCAGTTTTCCGTCTGGCTCTGAATGTGGAACACAGGTTTTAGAATTACATATGAATCTTGTTATAATTGTATTTTTATGCGATTTGAACATTTATATTTACTATTGTTCTTACAACGTTTTACGTGAGACGTTTTATATTTACATGTCACCATATATTACCATTATTGCTTGTTAGCTGAACACAATTGACAAATACTCAAAAACAAATGACTAGTAAACTAATAATGTACGTTGAAAATAATATATTCTCAATGCCAAAATGACGTATCAAGGATCAAGTAGAAGATATATTGACAGTAGCGCTGGGAAACTATTCAACACACCCGTGGAAACAAAAGTGCTTAAGCTCAATGTTTATCTCTCCTGCCGGCCATTATGCAACGGCCATCTTATACACAACCTCGCGCTCACGTCTACAGGTCTCTTCCTGTGGCACGGTAATTAGTAGAACCGTCTGCTTCAAGTTTATCTTCCATGATATAACCTACTCTCATTAATTAAATGCTGCTCTTTTCCAGCATCACAGCTATGGAGCTGAGACAAAGAGACCCAACCGTCATAAAGTAATTAGGGTCCAATAAAAACAATGCCCCGCCAAGCCTCATAAACATAATCACTGAAAGGCGTACTACAGACATTTAATGTCAGATCAGAAAAAAACCGTTTGAATGGCAATAACATTTACTAGGATCGTGTATTCTCTTGACACCATCGCAAAACATCATGTAGAAGCCACACCAGTACTCATGTTTTCCTACAAAATCACACATATAAAAATGAGACATCAGCAAGTACAAAAAATAACATGTATATTAGCATTTTTCGTCAGGATATAAAAAAATGTCTCTCCTTGTTACCACCACCAAGTTCAGCTTAACATGGGTCCTCCGTTGGTCAAAAGTTAGTTCCCCCTCTAATAAGTGTGTCAGGCGTTGCACACGAGTGACGAACGGGGCGAAAACCCGTGTTCAACGCGTTGCACACGGGTATCACACGCGTGGCGGACGGGTTCCGCACGAGTGACCAACGAGTCGGATACGGGTTGCGTAACGCGGTGCCCATGCGTGTAAGGGGAATGAACTTCTAGGCAGTAGTGTATATAAGGTCGAGGCGAGACGAGGGCGAATGCGAGGACAGACGGACAGTTGGACATGGAAAGCCGCTAAAAAGTAGTAAATATGACTTAAGAATTGACTTTCACTGTGTGTGCGTTAAATTAAAATGCACAAGCTATAAAAAAATATTTATGGTAATTTTAAAAAGGATGACTCCCTGAATTAGAATCAACAGGAGGGTTAAGATTTATATTTTCCGCATATTTTCACGTCGATTATCTGTACCATTTCTCCAAATACCGATTCTCGTTTATGTGCGTAGCCCAGCTACATCTATGGGAACAACTCATGAGACATTTCCCGCTCAAAACTAACGTCGTCCAATATACGACGTCATCATTTTTCGAGCGCATGTTTAAACCTCCAAAAATGATGTCGTGACAGAACAATGTGTTATCGTGAAATAAACCACACTTCGATCTTGATTGTTCTTTGTGATTTATGACGTATGTGTACATGAAGTGCGAGGCGTTAAAATGGCCGACACGTGACGTTCTTTGTGGACCTATGGCGGTAACATTTATCAGTCATCGTTGATGAATTGGACCATCTTGGAAAGGGGAGTATACTGATGTGTCAAAGAGATTTAAGAATTGATTTTCACTTTGTTTGAGTTCATTGGAATATGAACCTTCATAAAGAGATGGTCCAACTATGGAAATCGGAACTTGCGACGACGTTAATACAATCTCACTCTGAGTTCAATATTATAGAGTCGAAATGATCAGAAACAACGTGTTTATATCTATTCGTGCTGGGGAATTCCTAGGCATCCCTTCAGGAATGTGTAAGTAGTGTGTCAGTGTTTAAGTCATTTACCACGGTCTCGTGATAAACGTATGAACGCCAAATTGTGTTGTCAATATACGTATTAACTTCAATCTCGCTTTCATGTGACCAACTCTCGTCCAATGCAAAAGCCGAATATCGAGTCAACTTCACGTTAAAAAACCTAAATATCCTTAAGTAGCAAAAGACATAAGTTATTTAGGTTTATTTTGTGAAAGAAGCATAGACAGTAAGTGATCACTCTCCAAGTGATCTTACGATTATGAACAAATACTTTTTTTTAATAATACAATTTTTATAAAAGGTCCACAATGAGCCCATGGTATGTCTTACCTGTATGTGATGCTTTCCAAACGTGAAGTAAAGACACGCACAGCCAAGGAACAGCACAGTTCTGGTGATGCATGCTTTACGATTCCCGTAGCATCCGCTGAACCAACGCATTCTAAAAATTCCAAAACGCACCCTTAAGACACAAAGTTCTTAATGTTCAATGTTGAAAGGGTATATGACTCCGATAAAGCTGTTCGGTTCTTCGTGTATGAGGAAAGCAACACAAACTGGATGAAGAAATTATCAGTCGTGTAAACTTACAACGTCAGCTATCACTTAAATCAATGACACGGGTCACAGCTGTTGAACAGAGACAACTTGAACCATAAAGGAGAAAGATCGATTTAACCAACACGGCGGACGAGGACAAGGAACACGATCTTTTAGTTGACGCGATTCTTTGTCTATCTCGAGGTGACTGCTGTCGCTCTATATGCTACATTACGTTATAGGGCAGTATAATGTATTGTTAACATCATTGTAACTGTATTAAATTGTTTCTGTTGAAAGTCAGTAGAAGTTCATTGCATTGCACTTGGTGAGGTGAGGTGAAATGGGGGTTTAACGTCGCGTCCAAGATTATTGCACTTATATAGCGACGTGCATGTACGTGTGTGTGTTTGTGTGTCTGCTTGATGCCGATTTATAGTGCTAGCACACTGAGATACCATGCCGCAGTTTAACAGGAATACCCCACTCAGACACAGTATACTGACTCCGAGCCGACCAGTCCTTGTTTAAGCCCCTAAATGACGAGCGACTGACAGGGTAACAACAAGTACCATCTTTTAACGACTTTTGGTATGACGTGGCCGGGGTTCGAACCCCGGACCTTCCGCTCGGACGCTCTACCACTAGACCATGGAGGCGGTCCATTGTACTTCGACAATTATTAGTTGCCAAGACTGATGTGAAATCTGTGAGTGGATGTATGTGCGTGTGCGTGCGTCTGCTTGTTTGTGCGTGTGTTTGCGTGTCAAACCTATTCTCGAAATAAAAAGAATATCTAGACAACGTCAAAAGATCATACCGAAATAGATTTAATTTCGATTTTATTTTTGCCTACGGAAGCCTTTTAGGGCCATTTTCTTTTTCTATTTTTCGATACTATCTTGAAATTTCAAGATACTAAGTTGAAATTTCAAGATACTAAGTTGAAATTTTAAGATACTAAGTGATTATATTGAAAATTCAAATAGAGTAGGTATCTTGAAAATTCAAGTTATTATCTTGAAATTTCAAGTTAGTATCTTGAGATTTCAACGTAGCAACTTGAAATTGCAATTAAGTATCTTGAAATTTCAACTTAGTATGTATCTTGAAATTTCAACTTATTATCTTTAAATTTTTTAGAAAAAAGTACATCTGGTGTCATAGCTGAATTTGAGTGATCTGTTCATATAAGTCGGCCTTTTACGCCCATTGGATTCAGTAAATAAACATCGATACTAATGTCACTTTGGTGTTGACGTTTATATTTTCAAGTGAGATCCGGGTTAGAATAGGTCTTTTGCAACCTATGCTTGTTGTAAAAGGCGACTATGCTTGTCGTAAGAGGCGACTAACAGCATCGGGTGGTCAGGCTCGCTGACTTGGTTGATGCATGTCATCGTATACCAATTGCGTAGACCGATGCTGATGATGTCAATCACTAGATTGTCTGGTCCAGATTCGATTATTTACAGGCCTTCATATAGCTAAAATATTGCTGAGTACGGTGTTAAACAACAAACAAACATTAATCTAACATTTTTCTTGTTTCAAGTGATACGTCATTTATGTAGGTGTGTTTTGACGGATACCACACAAAGGTGTCGATGACTGCATGAGACGAAAGACCCATAATCAGGTGTTAGCTTGTCCTACCCCCCGGTAAAACCCACCACTCACACAGTTTGAGGGGCGGTCGGGTAGCCTAGTGGTTAAAGCGTTCGCTCGTCACGCCGAAGACCAGGGTTCGATTCCCGACATGGGTACAATGTGAGAAGCACATTTCTGGTGTTCCCCGCCGTGATATTGCTGGAATATTGCTAAAAGTGGCGTAAAACCATACTCACTCACTCACAGTTTGAATATAGAATTCGAAGTAAGTGTTTGTTAGTGGCCTGACGCCGCACAGTAGCGCCCCTGCCATGCGACGGTGGCCTGTTAACAACCCACACAATCACGTTACGGACCAGACAACGCAGTGACACAATAGCGCTTTAAGAAGAAAGCACTGCCATTTACCAAACAAGTATATCTATACCTTCGACACAGAAACAGTCAGACATATGCAAATCGTCTGGAAAAAACATGTTCACATTGTCAGGTAGTGGCAAAATGTGAGCGAACGTCAATCGTTTCATGTTACAAAATCAATCCTTACACTTTTACTGTATTCTACTCGAGGTATATCAAATGTGCGTGGGCGGTGCGTTGTACGTATGAAAAGCCTCCCCAGCACTGTAGACTGCAATGTGTAGTATAAATCACTGTGCATGTTAGATATTCTAACTGGTGGAAGTTAGAAGTTGTAAGCGCAATTGATAGTAGTTATTCTGAAGCTTGTTTGAAGACCCGCCATATTCATCAGGCCAGAAACAACATTCTCATTTGATGTCAACACAGGCCGTTCACTTGACTAATAGAAATTATAATCAGTTGACTGATATCACATAGCCCTGTGTTCCACGCGTTAATGGGAAAACAAGAGATGATACCGAGATAGATTTAATTTCGACTTTATTTTTGCCTACGGAAGCCTTTTAGGGCAATTTGCTTTTTATTTGTTTCGATACTATCGTAAAATTTCAACATACTAAGTTGAAATTTCAAGATACTAAGTGATTATATTGAAATTTCAACTGAGTATGTATCTTGAAAATTCAAGTTATTATCTTGAAATTTCAAAGGAGCATCTTGAAATTTTAACGTAGCAGCTTGAAATTCCAACTTAGTATCTTGAAATTTCAACTTATTATTTATCTTGAAATTTCAACTTATTATCTTGAAATTTCAAGAAAAAACGAAAAAAACAACAAATGGCCCTAAAAACAGGGCTAGAAACTTACAGTTTTAGTCCACTGGCCCTTATGGCAAAACCCTGATACCTCAACTATTGGGCATTTTGGCAAGGACTACATGACTTGTGCCAATTTCTAACGCTGCTAAAAGGTTCCGTACTTGCCTGTATTGTGCAATAATTTATGTGAGATTAGAGCGCCCAGGGGGTACAGGCAACAAAGTGCTCGCATGTATGGTCAAGTAGCTCTACAGTAACATCTTTTGTAATAAAATCATCATCATCATCATGGCTAAGAAAGGTCTGGTAACAACTACCTCGTAAAGTCAGTCACAGTGAAAGCGCGCCGTCATGTTGCTATATTGTCTGGTCAAGAATCGATCGTTTGAAGGCCGCGACATGGCAGGGGGACTGTTGTGCGGCCATAGGCAACAAACAAAGACTTAAGTGTTCAAGCAGGTGCTACTGGTAGATCAAGACATGCTTACCCTTTTTTGCCAACACCACTGTCCTTATGTCATCGCTGAATTTAAGTGATCTGTTCATATAAGTTGGTCTTTTACGTCCATTGGATTCTGTTAATAAATTAATATCTTTGTGAACGTTTGTTTGTTTGTTTGTTTGTTGTTTAACGCCGCGCTCAGCAATATTTCAGCTATATGACGGAGATGTGCAAATAATCGAGTCTGGACCAGACAATCCAGTGATTGACATCATGAGCATCAATCTTCGCCACTGTTTTATTTGTGGAGGGTGTGTGTATGGTGGTATAACAAGTCAATATAAACGTGAACGTTCTCTGGCGTTACAGAGCCTCTTTCTGATCTTGCAGTATATTCCTGCTACCTGCGCAGACGCCGCCCTGCCCATGACAAGACATCGGAGAGTCCCCTCAGTGTGCAGGAGAGCCCCCTAGCGGTAGCGGAAATGGTCAAAGGTGAAGATGACGAGGAGCTGACCGCCAAGGATCTACTGTCCTTTGCTTTGCATACAGCTCGGGGAATGCAGCACCTGGAAGCTAACAGTGTAGGTTTGTTATAGTGTTACCTTACAGAATAATTGTCCAACCAGGGAATGTGTCTAACCAGGGAATATGTATAACAAGGCTCTAAATGTCATCAAGGAATATGTATAACTAGGAAATATGTATAACTAGGGAATATGTATAATCAGAGAATGTGTATAACAAGGGAATATTATAATCAGGGAATATGTATAACTAGGGGATATGTTTGTTTGTTTGTTTGTTGTTTAACGCCGCACTCAGCAATATTCCAGCTATGTGACGGCGGTCTGTAAATAATAGAGTCTGGACTAGACAATCCAGTGATTGACAGCATGAGCATCGATCCACGCAGTTGGGATAAATGACATGTATCAACAAAGTCAGCGAGCCTGACCACCCGATCCCGTTAGTCGCCTTTTACGACAAGCATAGTCGCCTTTTACGGCAAGTGTTGGTTGCTGAAGACCTATTCTGTATAACTAGGAAATATGTATAACTTGGGAATATGCCTAACTAGGGAATATGTACAATCAGGGAATATGTATAACTAGGGAATATATATGACTAGGGAATATGTCTTACCAAGGAATGTGCCTAATCATGGAATATGTCAAACTAGGGTATATGTATGATCAGGAAATATGTCTAACTAGGGAACATGTATAATCATGAAATTTGTATAACTAGGGAATATGTGTAATCAGGGAATAATATGTCTAATCATGGAATATGTATAATGCCTGAAATGTGAAGAGAATATATATAATGTATGAATATACATAATCCCAAGTGATCGTAGAGTGAATGCAGTGATATCTCGGGATCATCCCATGGCGACCAGGGACCGTAGTCATAAAGACTCTTGGATTTGTCTTAACTCTTGCAGTTGTCAACGTGTATGTTGACAGGGAATTAGCTCTTGAGAGAATAAAGGACAAAATCGACATCACTGTCCCGGAACGCTTTATGCACAACATGTAAACAATAAACAACAATTGCACAATGAGCGGAATACCTGCTCTGACAACACAAACACAGCCATGAGCGGACTTTCCAGCTCAGGCGTACAAGAGGTGAGCGGAGCTCCAGCTCACCTCAGGGCGTTTCCTACGAGCAGCACATCCTGCTCGAGGTCGTCCCTATGCCAGCACTCGGAATACCAAGCCTAACTAACACCGTAGTAACTGTGTAATGGTAGCACATATATAGTAATGGACAACAATGGACAGACAAAGAGACAACGACGTTGCTTTGGACATTGGACATGTGGGCGTGATTAACAAACACAGTTCATGGGATGATCAATTAGGGCAATAAATGCCATACTATAAAAAGCAGTAGTTAAAGTGAAGCGATATCGTCGTCGTCGTCATAGCTTTGTTTACTTCCGGTATGACCGGTCGCCATTTTCGCTCGGTCAATCTAACCAAGTTAAACTAAACCTAATCTGGGATTACGAACAGATCATCCATACTCTGTGGGATATCGAACTCAGAGGACATCCACCTCTGCTCAGACACCGATACACGGCCCATCGGCCGTATGGCCAAGAGACTACAAGTCTACTAGCCACGTCTATCCATCTCTCCTAATCGCTGCTAAGTATTCAATCCTTTCCCCTTCACCCTCTTACTTGCATGCTTATTTACCCCCAAAGTTTTCTTGTTTATTGTTTGCTTGTACATTTGTGTTACCAATATTGTACTACATTCCACTCCCTTCCCCCCATCCCCTCACCAAACAACACCATGTCCTCCCCGACACAAACATCACCACAATCCACCTCGCTTTTCACCACTCCCATCCATAGCAACAAACACAGGTCTAACACCCACCAACATCTCCAACCCAATTCCCCTTGATTTTGGCCTAGACCTGGAGG
Source organism: Haliotis rufescens (assembly GCF_023055435.1). Classification (NCBI taxonomy): domain Eukaryota; kingdom Metazoa; phylum Mollusca; class Gastropoda; order Lepetellida; family Haliotidae; genus Haliotis; species Haliotis rufescens. The sequence continues at coordinate 6,557,054 of NW_025963935.1, forward strand.
AGCTCATTCTTCCCCCCCCCTACCCCCCCCCCCCCCCCCCCACCCCACCCCACCCCCCACCCCCCATCCAAACCACACAATCCAATCTCCAACTCCAACCCATATCGAACCACACATAGTCATCCAGCATCACCCCCATCCAATCGTCCCCCCACACAACACAACTGCTAAAAAACCACCATCCCCAAAACAAACAAAGCGCCCCTCCCACTCACCCCTGGAGTCTCAAACTACCCAAAAGAAAACCTGCTCACAACAAACACCTCCGGAATCATCCACCCCCCAAAACATATCCTCCTAGCATTCTCAACCACATCCACACCCCTCAACGACACATACTCCACAAACAAATTCGCCCTCTGCTTACACAAAGCTGACATCACCTATAAATACATAAACAGATGTGGCAGAGGTTTCAAACTTACACTCCCAACACAAGAATCACTCATACACGCAAGTTAAAACCCCAGCATCGACGGACTCAACATTACATGGCAGGTGCCCAAGTAGTTTACAGAAATACAAGGAGTCATACACATAGATCACAGAGACACACAACAAGACATACAAGACTACATCCATATGGCAAACAAAATTCACACACAACCAAAAATTGTCAACTTCAAGAATATCAACAATCGCACACCTATACCGGGCAGGACAACCACACAAACAGTCTTTATCACCTTCAAAACTACCAACCTACCCACCCACATTATCTTTGGCACACTTACATACAAAGTTCACCCTGTTAGGAAAAACCCACAACAATGCAACATATGCCATTCTTTCAACCACCCCACATCCACCTGTCGTGAGCCACCCATGTGCCAAAAATGTGGCTCGTACCGCCACGAAGCCACAGAATGCACATGGGCCCCATACTGCATCCAATGCAAGGTGGAAGGCCACACAGCAACACAAAACACCTGTCCTATCAAACAAACCCACATACTGAAACTCAACAAACATATCACCAAAGAACACTTACCCAAACCTGCAGCCATCCCCCAAAACAACATCCCCGACTACTTTGACCTAAACACCTCGTCAGATTCCATGGCCAGCTCCCTATCCCAACCCCCTCCCCCCCCCCCCCCCCCCCCAACCTGCCCAACCCAAAACCAAACGTAAACAACTCTTCTCCACCCCCACCCCGGTCTACCCCTACCCGTCGGCCCCACTACTTCCCACCCCATCCAAATGTCTCTGCCCACCCCTACCCTCCAAAACCCCCCACCCAGGCCCCCCATGGACCAATTCCCTACTAGGGCTCTGTTACCCACCCCTGCTACTCACCCCCCTCCTCCCACCTTCCTACCCGCCCAAATCCAGCCCACCCCCACCCCTACCTTACCCGTACCCACCCCCCTACTCTCTCTCCCCCTCCCATCCCAACCCTCCTCCCCCCAACCACAAGACCCCCAACCAGCCAAATCAGCCATCCCTGTCCCCTCCAACCAACAAGCCAAAAACAGACATATAAACTACAAAATAAACACCACAAGAAAACAGCTACTCAATCACAAACTTCAACTACTCAAGACAACCCCTATACAAGCAGTCACACCCAAAAATCTTCACCACAACATTAACAAACTTATTGAATTCCTATCTGCAGCCATCCTACTCAAAAACCCTACCCCCAAGAAACTCCACTCCCTGGCCCTCCTTTCCACCCTTTACCAAAAAACCTTCCAAAATTTTCAATCAGCTATCAGAGCTCTCAAATAAACCCAGTCTCCACTCACTTCTTCAAAATTAGCCCCAGAACACCATTTTATTCAGACACAAATGCCCCCCCATTCTAAAACCCGATAATGGTGTTCTTACAGTGGAATAGTAATGGAATCACCTCCAATGGGCATGAGCTCAAGGCACTCATAGCCCTTGGCAAAATTAAACCATTAGTAATTGCAATCCAAGAAAATCTCACTCAAAAAAGCCTTCAAAATTCCAGGCTATGTTTTCATTTGGAAGGATAGACCACGTCCATTAAATCTCCCAGGCCCACCTCATGGAGGGCTGGGCATCTTCATCAAAGAAGACCTCAACTACGATATAATTGAAATCCCCACCCCAAACCTTGAATGCCTGGCTATTAAAACTACCATCAACAAAACTAATATTACTATTATAAACGTTTATCATTCTAGAACAAAGCCCCTAGCAGTTGAGGATCTAGACGTATTAACAAAATTTATTGATCAAAATACACTCTTTCTTGGTGATTTCAACGCCCACCACCCACTGTGGGGCACAAAAGAATACACTGATAAATCTCTCTTAACAATAATCAACCAACTATAATCCCACTCAACCCCCTCCAATCTCCCACCGCCATTGACCATTGACCTTTCTATAAGCACAGCACACCTCCAATCTAAATTAAATTGGGAGGTCCACACAGACACCTGGGGTACCGATCACCTCCCCATCAAAATCTCTTCAACCATAACCTCCCCCAGCACTATTTCACCCCCCCACCCCCCTTCAGACCCCCCCCTTCAGACCCCCCCCCCCCCCCAGCAACTCAAATTTAACTTAAAAAAAGCAGACTGGACTAAATTCAACACTCTGTGCAACCAAATAGACATCCAAAACATTCACAATCGTGACAATGACACATTCAACACCAACTTTACAAACACAGTACACAAAATAGCAATCCAATGCATACCCACTATAAATACATCTCCCAACCACACACCTGTCCCATGGTGGAGCTCTGAGATTCAAAATTCTAGAAGGTTAAGAAAAAAAGCACTCAACAAGGCAAAGCGGGATAAAACTAAAATCCCCTTAGCCAAAGCCCTCAGAAATTCTACTAAGCAACTAATAAGAGCGGCCAAAAGAAACCATTGGGAACAATTTACAAGTACCTTGAAAATGGGGAAACAAAACACCAAAATTTTATGGAAAAAACTTAAAGCAATAAAAGGTAACTCAAAATCTCACTCTTTCCCCACCTTTCCAAACTTAAATACAGAGAAAGAAAAGGCTAACGCCATGGCCGCTCACTTCTCGGCAACTAGGAGCTCCACCAACCACACCCCAAGCATGCAAAACACAATCAAAAACCACCCCACCTACACCCCAAGTCCCCCCCTCACCCACAAGGCATTCAACAAAATAATCAACATACATGAACTACAAACAGCCATACACAGCAAAAACACCGCCCCAGCCCCAGGCCCAGACAATATTAGCTATATCATCCTTAACCATCTCCCCATTAAATTTCAAAAACTATTACTACAACTCTACAATCAAATTTGGACTTCTGGCTCCATCCCCAAATCCTGGAAAACAGAACAGGTGGTACCGGTTCTCAAACCAGGGAAACCCGCAAAAGACCCAGATTCCTATAGGCCTATCTCTCTTACGTCCCATATTTGTAAAATTATGGAATCCATCATTAATAACAGACTAAAATTCCAAATTTCAACCCACAACCTCTTACAGGAGGACCAGAGCGGCTTTAGATCAAACACCAGACCATATTTTACATCTGGAACATGACGTTAAAACTGCACTCGCCCAGAAACAATACACTCTGGCTATCTTTATAGACTTTAGTAAAGCTTTCGATATGGTTTGGCATAATGGCCTGATTCAAAAACTTAAAGAAAAAGCCATAGATGGTAGAATTTTAAATTTCATCCACTCCTTCCTAACTGACAGAAATATCACAATTAAAACCAACAACTCACTGTCTGATCTACATCCTTTAGAAAATGGCACCCCACAGGGAAGTATTATCTCCCCATCCTTGTTCAACTTCATGATAGACGACATATTTCCCCCCAACCCCAACAACACCACCACTGCTAAATTCGCCGACGATATATCTTTCTGGACGTCGTCTACATCTATAAAACAAATCCAAAAAAGGATTCAACCTATACTAAATCATATTCAAAAATGGGCCTCCCAGTGGGGATTCAAAATTAACACACCAAAAACCATCGGCTTACTTTTCAAAAAGAAACGTATGCAAAATTATACACCCAAACTAACACTTAATAATGAACCCATCTTATTAAAAAATCAAGCAAAATTTTTAGGAGTCACGTTTGACCAACAACTAACATGGGCTCCCCATATTCATAACTTGGTCACATCCTGTCAAAAAGATCTAAATCTAATGAGAGCCATCAGCGGCTCTGACTGGGGTGCTGACAAACAAACTCTACTCAACATATATAAATCACTCATATTACCCAAAATTGACTACGCCGCTCCGGTCCTCCACTCAATCACTGATAAACTTAACCAAAAACTAATATCCATCCAGTACAAGGCCCTAAAAACAGCCCTGGGCACCAGAACCGGTGCCTCCCTTATATCACTTTTATTAATCTCAGGCACTACGTCAATTAAGCTCAGGCGAGATCAAACTACACTAAATTACTGGGCTGGGGCCCAACATAACCCCATATTCAAACAAATAACAGATAAATACACAAATCTCAGACCTGCAACACTCAAAAAGTTCAAGAACAACAATAACCTAGCACCATTCATCACTCATCTGCACAAACTTATAAAGACCCACAATCTTGAACATATCAAACACTCACCCCACAACCACACCTACATCAATGACAAACCGGCTCCTGACACTGATTGTTCACTCCACAAACTCTTTACAACCCAAACCGACTTAACAAAACAAGACAAACTACAAATAACAAACCAATATATTCATCAAAACTGGCCTAATCACTCACATATCTACACTGACGCCTCCCAAAACAACAACAATATTACAGGTCTAGGAATGCAAGTCACCCAACCAGCCCCCATCACCACAAACTTCCATTACACTAATTACTCACACACTATTACTGCAGAATTACTCGCCATTCAATGTGCATACCATTATATTAAGCAATCAAAGGATACTAACTTTCTAATTATTTCTGACTCATCAGGCTCTCTATCCCAAATTCAAAACAGAACATCAAAAACACGTCAAGACATCATTAACAACATCATACACATCCACAATAACATCACAGCAACAAACAAAACAATATCACTACTCTGGGCACCTGCACACACAGGAATACAAGGCAACCATCTAGCAGACACAGCAGCAAAATAAGCCACCACACACCCATCCCCCTGCATCAATTTCAATACAAGTAAGGCCGAAGTCCAATCAATAATTAGAAAAAACATAAATAGTCAAAATTTCCAAATTAATATTCAAAATTCAAAGTCTAACTGGATTAAATCACTTTTCACTAAACCTGTCATCAAATGTCGTAACTTTACTAAGTCAATCATCACGGATAAAATTATTAACAGAATGTTCAGTGGCCAAATTAATACAAATGAAACACTCCACAAACAAAACAGACATCCACACCCAAACTGCACACATTGCAATATACCAGAAAATCTTGACCACATATTCAACCATTGCAAACAACACAAACACCAACAAGACCAACTATACAACTCTCCCCCCCCCCCCCCTCCCACCTCCCCCCTCCCCCCTCCCCCTCCCCCCCTCCCATTACAGAAACAATATTAGCCTACTACTGAACCCGACTAATAATCCCTCTAAATATAACCATATAGCTAAATTCCTAAAATCAACCAACCTAATTAACAGACTTTAGAACCATCCCAAACAAATCCCAGTCAACAATAGCTATCTACAAAATCACCATTTCTTCAATTTAGGATCGGGATCCAAATTCCTAGCGGATTGCCTTCTCCGACGTCCGCGCGACAAATTCTCCCATATCCAGCCACACATTACCATGTTCATTTAACCAGCCACATACCCAAGCCCAGCCAACTCGCTCCCGACATCCACCCCCTCCACTCTCGCCTGACCCCCCCCCCTTCCCCCCTCCCCCGTAAATAACCAAGAGTCCCTTTTATTTTTATTTTTACTGGTAGATTAGGTTTTTTCCCTTCCCCTTCTTTTTAACTATATTATTAAATAGTTATATTACTATATTAGCATATCAGCCTAACTGATCTTTACCAGTACTTGTCTCTCCCACTATATCTCCAAGTAGTTTAGGTTTCTCACAGCTCCATATCTCTCCGCTAAACTCTCTTATCCCATTCACCAACTTTACTGTTTTCTTTTCGCTCTTTTCTCCTTTTAATTATAGTTTTTTGGGCCAGTCGATTATACCTTTATTTCTCAATATTGTTTGTTTATCTAAACCCCGCCTGGCCCCGACTGCGAAATAGCCGACGGCTGAAGCGGTCGTAAAATCCCTTAAATCTCTCTCTCGGAAGCGAAATGGTAGTCCAGGCTAACTGACAGTCAAAATACAATTAAATGTTGGTGAGGATTAACAACGAGGATTAGCGCCTAAAACGTAATGACAATTAAGTTATGGAGACATGGCTAGAGGGTAATTTGCCCTTGAAGTCAAATGTACTGCAGACAACGGTAGTCATAAATCAGTCGCTATGACAACTTCCCTCTGTTCCGTGAAGCTTGGACCCCAAGCTTTGACAAGTCCAAATTGATATGTGTGAACTTTTTCACCAACGGAAACAATAGTGCAAAATGTGAACAAAATCAGTTAGATGAATTCATGATATCGTTGAAATTCTTGTGCAACAAATATACCTATGCAATGACGGTATGAAAGTGATCATCTAGCCAATTTGATTAAGTGCCAGTTTGAAAGTGATCTTTGTAATGTGCAAATTCACTACGAGTTAATTACCGCTTTGGACAGATTCAATAAATATATTATTGAGGTTCTTTGAATTCAGGAGTCTGGTTTGGCGGTGCGACTCAGTACCGAATAATGATAATGAGTAATGTCATAAAAAGTACAAATTAAACATCTCAGCAAATATTTCACGTAAAGAAATTTGAAACCAGGAGTCTAACTTTACCGCGCCACTCAAACGGTACTTGTGGGTACTATTTCCCTTTTAAGTACAATGGGTGCTCTTCCCGTGTCTTTGACGGAGCTTGCCCAGATATTGCCGGTGCGATACCCAAGAAATAAATATCCTTAATTCCGACATCAAAACTCTGAAATGCTAAATACTGCTGTGCTGTTAATTACTAATTACTGACATACAATAAACATATGTGTGGGGGTGGCTCACCCAAGAATATCCCTAATCTGAATTCAAAGTCCTAGACAATACATTCAATTTTGTACAAAACTGTGCACATTAATAACTTGGAACAAATTACAAATTTTGTCGTTTAGATTTTTGAAATTACGAGTCGAGCTTTAAGGTGTGACTCGGTAACCCTACAGCTTAGGTTTGTCTGGGCCCTAGCTGTATCTATATGTCTGGCGTTGCCTGGAGACATTTCAAAGATTCCCTACACAATAACTTCAAAGATCTAGCTTGACTAAAAATGTAATTTTGAATATATTGCACGTATACAAAACTGAATTTTGGAAAGACACATTTTGGCATTAATATACTGGCTTTGATTAAACATACCTGGTTGCACTATTCAACAGTCACACAGTATATATCCTTGATTGAGTCCATGTAAGTAAGCACAAATTAGTAAGTCCCCAATGAGATATCTTGTACACAGTGTCGATCTTGCAGTTGCCCGTGAGGCGGTTTCTATATGGTGCAGGATCTGCATGATGATAGCTGTGGTCAGGATATCTCTGGGATAGCCGTGTATACTTCTTCGGTCCTGTGTATGAACGAAATCTTGAGTGGGGAATTCACAGGAAAGTTGGCATCAGAGAGATTCTTGTTGTTTTCTTCAATCTTGTTTCTTTGCTCTTCCTAGCTTGAGTCGATGATTGTTCTTCAGGATGGTAGGCATATAGAGAGGTTACTGGATCGGGAGTAAACTCAAGAGTTTCTCCAGCCGGATACTAACACCAGTTGTCAACGTGTATGTTGACGGGGAATTAGCTCTTGGGGGAATAAAGGACAAAATCGACATCACTGTCTCGGAACGCTTATGCACAACATGTAAACAAAAAACAACAATTGCACAATGAGCGGAATACCTGCTATGACAACACAAACACAGCGATGAGGGGACTTTCCAGCTCAGGCGTACAAGAGGTGAGCGGAGCTCCAGCTCACCTCAGGGCGTTTCCTACGAGCAGCATATCCTGCTCGAGGTCGTCCCTATGCCAGCACTCAGAATACCAAGCCTGACTAACACCGTAGTAACTGTGTAATTGTAGCACATATATAGTAATGGACAACAATGGACAGACAAAGAGACAACGACGTTGCTTTGGACATTGGACATGTGGGCGTGATTAACAAACACAGTTCATGGGATGATCAATTAGGGCAATAAATGCCATACTATAAAAAGCAGTAGTTAAAGTGAAGCGATATCGTCGTCGTCGTCATAGCTTTGTTTACTTCCGGTATGACCGGTCGCCATTTTCGCTCGGTCAATCTTACCAAGTTAAACTAAACCTAATCTGGGATTACGAACAATTCATCCATACTCTGTGGGATATCGAACTAAGAGGACATCCACCTCTGCTCAGACACCGATACACGGCCCATCGGCCGTATGGCCAAGAGACTACAAGTCTACTAGCCACGTTTATCCATCTCTCCTAATCGCTGCTAAGTATTCAATCCTTTTCCCTTCACCCTCTTACTTGCATGCTTATTTACCCCCAAAGTTTTCTTGTTTATTGTTTGCTTGTACATTTGTGTTACCCATATTGTACTACATTCCACTCCCACCCCCCCATCCCCTCACCAAACAACACCATGTCCTCCCCGACACAAACATCACCACAATCCACCTCGCTCTTCACCACTCCCATCCATAGCAACAAACACTTCCCAGGTCTAACACCCACCAACATCTCCAACCCAATTCCCCTTGATTTTGGCCTCCAACTCCAACTCCAACCCATATCGAACCACACATAGTCATCCAGCATCACCCCCATCCAATCGTCCCCCCACACAACACAACTGCTAAAAAACCATCATCCCCAAAACAAACAAAGCGCCCCTCCCACTCACCCCTGGAGTCTCAAACTACCCAAAAGAAAACCTGCTCACAACAAACACCTCCGGAATCATCCACCCCCCCAAAACATATCCTCCTAGCATTCTCAACCACATCCACACCCCTCAACGACACATACTCAACAAACAAATTCGCCCTCTGCTTACACAAAGCTAACATCACCTATAAATACATAAACAGATGTGGCAGAGGTTTCAAACTTACATTCCCAACACAAGAAACACTCATACACGCAAGCAAAAACCCCAGCTTCGACGGACTCAACATTACATGGCAGGTGCCCAAGTAGTTTACAGAAATACAAGGAGTCATACACATAGATTACAGAGACACACAACAAGACATACAAGACTACATCCATATCAAACAAACCCACATACTGAAACTCAACAAACATATCACCAAAGAACACTTACCCAAACCTGCAGCCATCCCCCAAAACAACATCCCCGACTACTTTGACCTAAACACCTCGTCAGATTCCATGGCCAGCTCCCTATCCCAACCCCCCCCCCCCCCTCCCCAACCTGCCCAACCCAAAACCAAACGTAAACAACTCTTCTCCACCCCCAACCCCGTCTACCCCTACCCGTCGGCCCCACTACTTCCCACCCCCATCCAAATGTCTCTGCCCACCCCCACCCTCCCAAACCCCCCACCCAGGCCCCCCATGGACCAATTCCCTACTAGGGCTCTGTTACCCACCCCTGCTACTCACCCCCCTCCTCCCACCTTCCTACCCGCCCAAATCCAGCCAACCCCCACCCCTACCTTACCGTACCCACCCCCCTACTCTCTCTCCCCCTCCCACCCCAACCCCCCTCCCCCCAACCACAAGACCCCCAACCAGCCAAATTAGCCATCCCTGTCCCCTCCAACCAACAAGCCAAAAACAGACATATAAACTACAAAATAAACACCACAAGAAAACAGCTACTCAATCACAAACTTCAACTACTCAAGACAACCCCTATACAAGCAGTCACACCCAAAAATCTTCACCACAACATTAACAAACTTATTGAATTCCTATCTGCAGCCATCCTACTCAAAAACCCTACCCCCAAGAAACTCCACTCCCTGGCCCTCCTTTCCACCCTTTACCAAAAAACCTTCCAAAATTTTCAATCAGCTATCAGAGCTCTCAAATAAACCCAGTCTCCACTCACTTCTTCAAAATTAGCCCCAGAACACCATTTTATTCAGACACAAATGCCCCCCCATTCTAAAACCCGATAATGGTGTTCTTACAGTGGAATAGTAATGGAATCACCTCCAATGGGCATGAGCTCAAGGCACTCATAGCCCTTGGCAAAATTAAACCATTAGTAATTGCAATCCAAGAAAATCTCACTCAAAAAAGCCTTCAAAATTCCAGGCTATGTTTTCATTCGGAAGGATAGACCACGTCCATTAAATCTCCCAGGCCCACCTCATGGAGGGCTGGGCATCTTCATCAAAGAAGACCTCAACTACGATATAATTGAAATCCCCACCCCAAACCTTGAATGCCTGGCTATTAAAACTACCATCAACAAAACTAATATTACTATTATAAACGTTTATCATTCTAGAACAAAGCCCCTAGCAGTTGAGGATCTAGACGTATTAACAAAATTTATTGATCAAAATACACTCTTTCTTGGTGATTTCAACGCCCACCACCCACTGTGGGGCACAAAAGAATACACTGATAAATATGGTACTTTTATAAACAACTGGATTGACACTAACAACCTTATCTCTCTTAACAATAATCAACCAACTATAGTCCCACTCAACCCCCTCCAATCTCCCACCGCCATTGACCATTGACCTTTTTATAAGCACAGCACACCTCCAATCTAAATTAAATTGGGAGGTCCACACAGACACCTGGGGTACCGATCACCTCCCCATCAAAATCTCTTCAACCATAACCTCCCCCAGCACTATTTCACCCCCCCCCCCCCCTTCAGACCCCCCCCCCCCCCCCCCCCCCAGCAACTCAAATTTAACTTTAAAAAAGCAGACTGGACTAAATTCAACACTCTGTGCAACCAAATAGACATCCAAAACATTCACAATCATGACAATGACACATTCAACACCAACTTTACAAACACAGTACACAAAATAGCAATCCAATGCATACCCACTATAAATACATCTCCCAACCACACACCTGTCCCATGGTGGAGCTCTGAGATTCAAAATTCTAGAAGGTTAAGAAAAAAAGCACTCAACAAGGCAAAGCGGGATAAAACTAAAATCCCCTTAGCCAAAGCCCTCAGAAATTCTACTAAGCAACTAATAAGAGCGGCCAAAAGAAACCATTGGGAACAATTTACAAGAACCTTGAAAATGGGGAAACAAAACACCAAAATTTTATGGAAAAAACTTAAAGCAATGAAAGGTAACTCAAAATCTCACTCTTTCCCCACCTTTCCAAACTTAAATACAGAGAAAGAAAAGGCTAACGCCATGGCCGCTCACTTCTCGGCAACTAGTAGCTCCACCAACCACACCCCAAGCATGCAAAACACAATCAAAAACCACCCCACCTACACCCCAAGTCCCCCCCTCACCCACAAGGCATTCAACAAAATAATCAACATACATGAACTACAAACAGCCATACACAGCAAAAACACCGCCCCAGCCCCAGGCCCAGACAATATTAGCTATATCATCCTTAACCATCTCCCCATTAAATTTCAAAAACTATTACTACAACTCTACAATCAAATTTGGACTTCTGGCTCCATCCCCAAATCCTGGAAAACAGCACAGGTGGTACCGGTTCTCAAACCAGGGAAACCCCCAAAAGACCCGGATTCCTATAGGCCTATCTCTCTTACGTCCCATATTTGTAAAATTATGGAATCCATCATTAATAACAGACTAAAATTCCAAATTTCAACCCACAACCTCTTACAGGAGGACCAGAGCGGCTTTAGATCAAACCGCCAAACACCAGACCATATTTTACATCTGGAACATGACGTTAAAACTGCACTCGCCCAGAAACAATACACTCTGCCTATCTTTATAGACTTTAGTAAAGCTTTCGATATGGTTTGGCATAATGGCCTGATTCAAAAACTTAAAGAAAAAGCCATAGATGGTAGAATTTTAAATTTCATCCACTCCTTCCTAACTGACAGAAATATCACAATTAAAACCAACAACTCACTCTCTGATCTACATCCTTTAGAAAATGGCACCCCACAGGGAAGTATTATCTCCCCAACCTTGTTCAACTTCATGATAGACGACATATTTCCCCCGAACCCCAACAACACCACCACTGCTAAATTCGCCGACGATATATCTTTCTGGACGTCGTCTACATCTATAAAACAAATCCAAAAAAGGATTCAACCTATACTAAATCATATTCAAAAATGGGCCTCCCAGTGGGGATTCAAAATTAACACACCAAAAACCATCGGCTTACTTTTAAAAAAGAAACGTATGCAAAATTATACACCCAAACTAACACTTAATAATGAACCCATCTTATTAAAAAATCAAGCAAAATTTTTAGGAGTCACGTTTGACCAACAACTAACATGGGCTCCCCATATTCATAACTTGGTCACATCCTGTCAAAAAGATCTAAATCTAATGAGAGCCATCAGCGGCTCTGACTGGGGTGCTGACAAACAAACTCTACTCAACATATATAAATCACTCATATTACCCAAAATTGACTACGCCGCTCCGGTCCTCCACTCAATCACTGATAAACTTAACCAAAAACTAATATCCATCCAGTACAAGGCCCTAAAAACAGCCCAGGGCACCAGAACCGGGGCCTCCCTCATATCACTTTTATTAATCTCAGGCACTACGTCAATTAAGCTCAGGCGAGATCAAACTACACTAAATTACTGGGCTGGGGCCCAACATAACCCCATATTCAAACAAATAACAGATAAATACACAAATCTCAGACCTGCAACACTCAAAAAGTTCAAGAACAACAATAACCTAGCACCATTCATCACTCATCTGCACAAACTTATCAAGACCCACAATCTTGAACATATCAAACACTCACCCCACAACCACACCTACATCAATGACAAACCGGCTCCTAACACTGATTGTTCACTCCACAAACTCTTTACCACCCAAACCGACTTAACAAAACAAGACAAACTACAAATAACAAACCAATATATACATCAAAACTGGCCTAATCACTCACATATCTACACTGACGCCTCCCAAAACAACAACAATATTACAGGTCTAGGAATGCAAGTCATCCAACCAGCCCCCTTCACCACAAACTTCCATTACACTAATTACTCACACACTATTACTGCAGAATTACTCGCCATTCAATGTGCATACCATTATATTAAACAATCAAAGGATACTAACTTTCTAATTATTTCTGACTCATTAGGCTCTCTATCCCAAATTCAAAACAGAACATCAAAAACACGTCAAGACATCATTAACAATATCATACACATCCACAATAACATCACAGCAACAAACAAAACAATTTCACTACTCTGGGCACCTGCACACACAGGAATACAAGGCAACCATCTAGCAGACACAGCAGCAAAATAAGCCACCACACACCCATCCCCCTGCATCAATTTCAATACAAGTAAGGCCGAAGTCCAATCAATAATTAGAAAAAACATAAATAGTCAAAATTTCCAAATTAATATTCAAAATTCAAAGTCTTACTGGATTAAATCACTTTTCACTAAACCTGTCATCAAATGTCGTAACTTTACTAAGTCAATCATCACGGATAAAATTATTAACAGAATGTTCAGTGGCCAAATTAATACAAATGAAACACTCCACAAACAAAACAGACATCCACACCCAAACTGCACACATTGCAATATACCCGAAAATCTTGACCACATATTCAACCATTGCAAACAACACAAACACCAACAAGACCAACTATACAACTCTCCCCCCCCCCCCCCCCCCCCCTCCCCCCTCCCCCCTCCCATTACAGAAACAATATTAGCCTACTACTGAACCCGACTAATAATCCCTCTAAATATACCCATATAGCTAAATTCCTAAAATCAACCAACCTAATTAACAGACTTCAGAACCATCCCAAACAAATCCCAGTCAACAATAGCTATCTACAAAATCACCATTTCTTCAATTTAGGATCGGGATCCAAATTCCTAGCGGATTGCCTTCTCCGACGTCCGCGCGACAAATTCTCCCATATCCAGCCACACATTACCATGTTCATTTAACCAGGCACATACCCAAGCCCAGCCAACTCGCTCCCGACATCCACCCCCTCCACTCTCGCCTGACCCCCCCCCCCCCCCTCCCCCCTCCCCCGTAAATAACAAAGAGTCCCTTTTATTTTTATTTTTACTGGTAGATTAGTTTTTTTCCCTTCCCCTTCTTTTTAACTATATTATTAAATAGTTATATTACTATATTAGCATATCAGCCTAACTGATCTTTACCAGTACTTGTCTCTCCCACTATATCTCCAAGTAGTTTAGGTTTCTCACAGCTCCATATCTCTCCGCTAAACTCTCTTATCCCATTCACCAACTTTACTGTTTTCTTTTCGCTCTTTTCTCCTTTTAATTATAGTTTTTTGGGCCAGTCGATTATACCTTTATTTCTCAATATTGTTTGTTTATCTAAACCCCGCCTGGCCCCGACTGCGAAATAGCCGACGGCTGAAGCGGTCGTAAAATCCCTTAAATCTCTCTCTCGGAAGCGATATGGTAGTCCAGGCTAACTGACAGTCAAAATACAATTAAATGTTGGTGAGGATTAACAACGAGGATTAGCGCCTAAAACGTAATGACAATTAAGTTATGGAGACATGGCTAGAGGGTAATTTGCCCTTGAAGTCAAATGTACTGCAGACAACGGTAGTCATAAATCAGTCGCTATGACAACTTCCCTCTGTTCCGTGAAGCTTGGACCCCAAGCTTTGACAAGTCCAAATTGATATGTGTGAACTTTTTCACCAACGGAAACAATAGTGCAAAATGTGAACAAAATCAGTTAGATGAATTCATGATATCGTTGAAATTCTTGTGCAACAAATATACCTATGCAATGACGGTATGAAAGTGATCATCTAGCCAATTTGATTAAGTGCCAGTTTGAAAGTGATCTTTGTAATGTGCAAATTAACTACGAGTTAATTACCGCTTTGGACAGATTCAATAAATATATTATTGAGGTTCTTTGAACTCAGGAGTCTGGTTTGGCGGTGCGACTCAGTACCGAATAATGATAATGAGTAATGTCATAAAAAGTACAAATTAAACATCTCAGCAAATATTTCACGTAAAGAAATTTGAAACCAGGAGTCTAACTTTACCGCGCCACTCAAACGGTACTTGTGGGTACTATTTCCCTTTTAAGTACAATGGGTGCTCTTCCCGTGTCTTTGACGGAGCTTGCCCAGATATTGCCGGTGCGATACCCAAGAAATAAATATCCTTAATTCCGACATCAAAACTCTGAAATGCTAAATACTGCTGTGCTGTTAATTACTAATTACTGACATACAATAAACATATGTGTGGGGGTGGCTCACCCAAGAATATCCCTAATCTGAATTCAAAGTCCTAGACAATACATTCAATTTTGTACAAAACTGTGCACATTAATAACTTGGAACAAATTACAAATTTTGTCGTTTAGATTTTTGAAATTACGAGTCGAGCTTTAAGGTGTGACTCGGTAACCCTACAGCTTAGGTTTGTCTGGGCCCTAGCTGTATCTATATGTCTGGCGTTGCCTGGAGACATTTCAAAGATTCCCTACACAATAACTTCAAAGATCTAGCTTGACTAAAAATGTAATTTTGAATATATTGCACGTATACAAAACTGAATTTTGGAAAGACACATTTTGGCATTAATATACTGGCTTTGATTAAACATACCTGGTTGCACTATTCAACAGTCACACAGTATATATCCTTGATTGAGTCCATGTAAGTAAGCACAAATTAGTAAGTCCCCAATGAGATATCTTGTACACAGTGTCGATCTTGCAGTTGCCCGTGAGGCGGTTTCTATATGGTGCAGGATCTGCATGATGATGGCTGTGGTCAGGATATCTCTGGGATAGCCGTGTATACTTCTTCGGTCCTGTGTATGAACGAAATCTTGAGTGGGGAATTCACAGGAAAGTTGGCATCAGAGAGATTCTTGTTGTTTTCTTCAATCTTGTTTCTTTGCTCTTCCTAGCTTGAGTCGATGATTGTTCTTTAGGATGGTAGGCATATAGAGAGGTAACTGGATCGGGAGTAAACTCAAGAGTTTCTCCAGCCGGATTCTAACACCAGTTGTCAACGTGTATGTTGACGGGGAATTAGCTCTTGGGGGAATAAAGGACAAAATCGACATCACTGTCCCGGAACGCTTATGCACAACATGTAAACAATAAACAACAATTGCACAATGAGCGGAATACCTGCTATGACAACACAAACACAGCGATGAGGGGACTTTCCAGCTCAGGCGTACAAGAGGTGAGCGGAGCTCCAGCTCACCTCAGGGCGTTTCCTACGAGCAGCATATCCTGCTCGAGGTCGTCCCTATGCCAGCACTCAGAATACCAAGCCTGACTAACACCGTAGTAACTGTGTAATTGTAGCACATATATAGTAATGGACAACAATGGACAGACAAAGAGACAACGACGTTGCTTTGGACATTGGACATGTGGGCGTGATTAACAAACACAGTTCATGGGATGATCAATTAGGGCAATAAATGCCATACTATAAAAGCAGAAGTTAAAGGGAAGCAATATTGTAGTCCAGGCTAACTGACAGTCAAAATACAATTAAATGTTGGTGAGGATTAACAACGGGGATTAGCGCCTAAAACGTAATGACAATTAAGTTATGGAGACATGGCTAGAGGGTAATTTGCCCTTGAAGTCAAATGTACTGCAGACAATGGTAGTCATAAATCAGTCGCTATGACAACTTCCCTCTGTTCCGTGAAGCTTGGACCCCAAGCTTTGACAAGTACTAATTGATATGTGTGAACTTTTTCACCAACGGAAACAATAGTGCAAAATGTGAACAAAATCAGTTAGATGAATTCATGATATCGTTGAAATTCTTGTGCAACAAATATACCTATGCAATGACGGTATGAAAGTGATCATCTAGCCAATTTGATTAAGTGCCAGTTTAAAAGTGATCTTTGTAATCTTTGAAGTCAAATGTACTGCAGACAATGGTAGTCATAAATCAGTCGCTATGACACAGTTAACATTTTGCAGTTAAGTCTATCCTTGCCCAGTAGAAATTCCTTAGGCGAAACCTGAAGTCTCTTTATGAATATGACTTTAGTAAAATATCAAAATCTAGGTTGAAAAAGGTAGTTGTTTCAAGGACTTATTTTAATGACTACCTCTCCAGGGCTAGAGTGGGCCCCAAACTCTCTGTTGCTTTTGGAAATAGGCCTCTAAATCGGCTTGTCACTCTCATTAATGTCGTTGATTGCGTGTTATCGTTCCGGTAGGTCGTTGCTCATTATACCAATCACTGGTTAGGGTGGCCCGGACCGCCGTGAGATTTCCTCTCCTCCTCCTTGTTGTTGTTGTTGTTGTTGTTGTTGTTCTTCTTCTTCTTCTCCTTCTTCTTCATCTTCTTCTTCTCCTCCTTCTTCTTTCTTGCTGACTTCAGCGTAAAATAACTTCTCCTACTCGTTGTATTTCTTCTTCTTTCTTCTTTATTCTTTATTGCTGACTACGGCGTAAAATAACCCTCCCTCACACCGTAGTTTGACAGTGATTTGATGTCTGTGACCATGTCGTTCCAGATTGTGCATCGTGACGTCGCTGCTAGAAACGTGCTGGTTGGCTACAACTGTGTGTGACAGATCTCGGACTTCGGTCTAGCGAGAGATGTAGAGGGTGTGGATGTGTACGAGAGGACGTCTAAGGGGCCTCTCCCTGTCCGGTGGATGTCCCCTGATGCCTTGATGGAGGGGTTTCACAGTCACAAGGCAGACGTCTGGGCCTTCGGGGTGCTCCTGTGGGAGATAGTCACACTAGGTAGCTAAAATATTAATTTAATCGATAAATGCTTGATTGCATATAGGGGGCACGGGTGGCCCAGTCGTCTAAGGCGCCGGTATTCGCCGTGCAGAGTTGTGTCCCTTGGGCACGCCAGAAATCTATGATTCCACTGGGTTCGAATCCCGATTATGTTTCTTGGTTTGTCAGCACCATACCCGTGCTCGTTGGTTTCACCGAAGTAGTAAACGTCGGAAACTTTCATCACTTCGGGATTTCCCCCCACATTAAGCTGACACGCCGCGATATAACTGGAACAATTTTAAAAGCAGCGTTAAACCCGACTCACCCACTCACTTGATTGCATAAAACTCGATATTACATGTTACTCATTTAATGATTTCAGATATTTCTGACAGATACCAAGAAAATGTTAACATTGTCAATAACATCCCTGGTCCTTTTAATCCTTTATTCCGGACTCCTTTAATCCGGAAACCTCAACTTAAGGAGTACCTCCAGAGATATTTTCACGTGTACAAAGATCCAGAGGATCATATCCTATAATCCGGGGCCTATGTCAACATATACAATCACTACTTCGTTTTATCCGGAAATTTGTTTAATACCATCCCCAAACACACAAGCGTGATAACCTCTTTATCATATAAAGTCATTCTTTAATTCTGTGCTTCAAAATCGCTTTCCCTCTCTCACATACATAACAAAACATTGCGAGATTTTCTGGAATCCGCGCATTAATATTTAGTACGTCACAGGGTAAGTAATGTGTCAGTCGGACAGTGACATTAGCCAATATAGTTCCAACTGAAATCTGTTTCTTATACAGTGGCGAAGCAACATATACGCAAAACAACAATTGTTTTTAATTACCTTTCGCGGCAATCCATCTGTCTCTCCGCTAGAGTAACTGCCCTTTGTCAATGAGACGTCACGGCCACGGTCAGTCGTTGTTGACAGTCGGTCTGTGATGTCATAACGTTACGAAGTGTAGTCAGATGTACACACATCGACAAAACCAAACAAGGTAACAATTCAAACATATTTCGGACAAATCCAACTATTTTAATTTGTGGAGACGGTTTCAAGCCGCAGAGGTCTACACGCACAGATATGGCTACTGATCCCGCTTGGCTAGGCCTCGTGCCCTCGCAAAATTGTTTCGAATTTTTTATCTCTAAAGTGTCCCAAACTTATAAAATGCCTTAGCTACGTCACAGTTAGAGACTGATTTTCAGTATATTAGACTGTTCTTTTGATAATGATAGCAATTATCCCTGTAATTTATTCAGGTTCCCCGATGGTTGATTCTGACTCGATCGCCGTTGTTTATAAACAGTGAAAGTAGTCCCTACTTGACCTTTTGGATTTGCATCTCTATCCGCATATGATCCCAACGGATATCGTTTTTATCCGTTGGCTTTATCCTGCCGAGAAACCTACCCATTATATGATAAATTCATTTATCATCTCGACCCGTGAAGATCCCGGGTAGAATAGGTCTTTTGCTTGTCGTAAGAGGCAACTAACGGGATCGGGTGGTCAGGCTCGCTGCCTTGGTTGATGCATGTCATCGTATCCCAATTGCGTGGATCGATGCTCATGATGTTAATCACTGGATTGTCTGGTCCATACTCGATTATTTACATACCACCGTCATAAAGGTAGAATACCGCCTCCGTGGTCTAGTGGATATAACGTCTGTCCGGAGACCGTCTTCGGGCTCTAGTGGATACAACGTCTGTCCGGAGACCGTCTTCGTGGTCTATATGGATACAACGTCTGTCCGGAGACCGCCTCCATAGACTAGTGGATACAACGTCTGTCCGGAGACCGCCTCTGTGGTCTACCGGATAGAACGTCTGCCCAGAGACCACCTCCGTGGTCTAGTGGATACAACGTCTGTCCTGAGACCACCTTCGTGGTCTAGTGGATGGAACGTTTGTCATGAGACCACCTTCGTGGTCTAGTGGATACAACGTCTGTCCGGAGACCGACTCCGTGGTCTAGTGGATATAACGTCTGCTCAGAGACCACCTCCGTGGTCTAGTGGATACAACGTCTGTCCTGAGACCGCCTCCGTGGTCTAGTGGACAGAACGTCTTTCGGGAGACCATATCCTTGGTCTTGTGGATACAACGTCTGTCCGGAGACCGCATCCGTGGTCTAGTAAATACAACGTCTGTCCGGAGACCGACTCCGTGGTCTAGTAGATACAACGTCTGTCCGGAGACCGACTCCGTGGTCTAGTGGATACAACGTCTGTCCAGAGACCGCCCCCTTGGCTTTGTGGATAGAACGTCTGCCCGGAGACCGTCTCCGTGGTCTATAGGATACAACGTCTGTCCAGAGACCGCCTCCGTGGCTTAGTGGATAGAATGTCTGTCCGGAGACCGCCTCCGTGGTCTAATGGATACAACGTCTGTCCGAAGACCGCCTCCGTGGCTTAGTTGATTGAACGTCTGTCTTGAGACCGCCTCCCTGGTCTAGTGGATACAACGTCTGCCCGTGGAGTGGCCCCGTGTGGTTTATTCTATTTTCAGTGTTTTATTGAACGATTAACAACTCTCAATCGTCTTTTATTTCTTATATGAGATTAACATTATCTACGCCTTGTTAATGACGATGATAAAATGTACAAGCTTTAAAAATATTTACCCGTATCTTAATAATGATGACTCAATAGAATCCGACCTCGGCAATGTCGGACAGGTCCATTTTATGCACAGGTGGATATTTCCTGCATATTCACACAATCATCACGTCGATCACCTGTACCTTTTCTGTCATTACCGAGTGTCATCATACGGTACTGTTTATGGGGCTTTTTTATTATTTCTTCCTTTTATTCAGTAAGTTACATTATTCCATTTAATGAATTCATGAATTTTTCGGTACTAGTTCGAGATATTGTTCTCATAATATATACTTTTATGTACGATATATTTACGAGAAATGTTTATTTCTTTTTACAATGGACGTTAGTACGCATAATGTTCTTGTTTGTCATTTCTTGTTTATGTCATACTTGAATAAAAATGTTTCAACGATAATCGAATTATGTTTTTTTCATCCATTTCCTTGTTTGTGAAAATTGAAAACTTTATAAAAAAATATGAATTTATTTAAGCTTTATGACAAGCACACAGTCTGAAACGAATTTTTCCCCTTTTCGTCTGCGGGGATTGCGAACAAATACGAGTATGTCCCAAGAGTCTTTGTCAAATATATACCTTCACGGCCAGCAAATAACCAGTCTCGACCTTTCGTCGAAACATAGATTAATGTTTTTGATTTTATGGCAGAAACATCTACCCAGTTCAAGTAAGTATAAAATTTCAACGCCTGGGAATGACCAGTCCCGACTGGAAGCTGACTAAACTGATGATCAGTTGGCCAGAATGTGCCTGCATGGAACTTCATCATGCCATCAACTATTGGCACCAATTAAAGGGAAATGTGATGCAGCAGATATATTATTAAGTGAAGCATAAGACCTCGAACACTATTCTCCGTCCCCGCGAAATATTATACTCTTAAAAAAAATTGTACAGTTGTGATTTACTATAAAAGGTGACTATACTTGTCGAGGCGACTAACGGGATTGGGTGGTCAGACTCGCTTACTTGGTTGATGCATGTCATCGTATCCCAATTGCGGAGATCGATGCTCATGATGTCAGTCACTGGATTGTCTGGTCAAGACTAGATTACTTACAGACCGCCGTCAATATAGACCCACCATGTTGATGATTGACCCTATTTAGGGCGTCTTAGGTCAACGACAAGAGTGCAAGATCGATTGATCTGAAACCAGGCTCGACGAAATCGAGTTCAAACTTGATAGGAGTTGTCCTTGTAGTGTCTGGTGACGTCGAAATGAACGTCAAGCAAACGTCAACCATGACAGAATTGTCGGTGGATCGGTTATGAATATCACTATAACTGGGCGAACCCCACACCAAGGAGTGAGTGAGTTGTGTTTAACGCCGCTTTTAACAGTATTCCAGTTATATCACGGCGTGTCAGCTTAATGTGGGAGGAAAGCCCCAAGT
This sequence comes from Haliotis rufescens, assembly GCF_023055435.1. NCBI lineage: Eukaryota > Metazoa > Mollusca > Gastropoda > Lepetellida > Haliotidae > Haliotis > Haliotis rufescens. Next base: position 6,579,118 of record NW_025963935.1, read on the forward strand.
GATGCAGGTCTCAGACGTTTACCACTTCAGTGAAACCCACGAGTACGGGTATGGTGCTGACAAACCTAGAAACATATTCGGGGCGAACCGGGATTCGAACCTACAATCATAGGTTTCTGGCTCGCCCAAGGGACGCAACTCTGCACAGCGAATCGGGGCGCCTTAGACGACTGGGCCCCCCGTGCCCCCTAATGTGCAAGGAAGTGTCACAGACGGTACTATCGGGACAACACACTGACACCCTTTGTTTATTCTGTTTGCAAGGCGTGTAGGCCGAGGGTTTGTCTTTCAGGACGACAACGCCTGTGTTCACCGTACACGAATCGTCAACGTTCACCTCAAGCCCCACAACATCCAATGAGCGGCCCTGACCTTTCCCCCGTTGAACACGTCTGAGACATGATACGGAGTCGGGAGCCTCAACGTCATAGGTCGTCGACCACGTTGGCTAAAGTTGGCAAGACGCTGCAAGAGGTGAGGGACAGACTCCCTCAAAGTGAGTGAGTGAGTGAGTATTGTTTAACGTCGCTTTTAGCAATATTCCAGCAATATCACGACGGGGGACACCAGAAATGGGCTTCACACATTGTACCCAGACTCCCTCAAATCACCATTGGGAGACTCATACGCAGTATGCCTCGACGAGTGAGATATTACGCGCTAGTGATCCAAAAACGTTAACATTGAAATTTCTCATCTTATACATATAGTCCTTTAAGATTGTAAATTAATGCGTTCCCTATTCGTTCATTATTATCATACAGCTATAACTCAAAACTAATATCAGCATATATCTCATAATTTTGCGTATATATCATATTCATACGATTTTCACGAGACGATGTTCTTGAAATGACGTAAACACTGACTGACTACATCCACATTCCTGGGGAAACCCCTGGGAATTCCCTGGCACGAATACATACAGAAGCGTTCGTTTTGAACATTTAGACCCTTTAATCTTGAACATCTTGAGTTTGATTGCATGACCGTTCACGTTATCCTCGCTAAAACCCATCCTAGAGAACAAAACGAAGAAATGCACATCCAAACTATCGTAGTATCGACTCGATCCGTGTCTAGACTACAGTGACAGTCTAAGGCAATCTATGCATTTACCTTAGTATCTATTGGACACATCTTTACAATCACCATTCAATGATCGGCCAATTGATCAGTGATGCGTAACAGTCGCAGGTTCATGAACAACTTCGGAAATTTCTCCCGTTATGTTGTCGTGTCGGCCATTGTGACGCCTTACCCTTTATCATATAATGGGCAGGTTTCTCGGCAGGATAAAGCCAACGGATAAAAACGATATCCGTTGGGGTCATATGCGGATAGAGATGCAAATATCAAAGGTCAAGTAGGACTACTTTCACTGTTTATAAACAAACATGGCGTCGTCCTCGTCATTCGGCGATCGAGTCAAAATTAACCATCGGGAATCTGGATAAACAACAGGGATAATTGCTTTCATTATCAAAAGAACAGTCTAATATACTGAAAATCAGTGTCTAACTGTGACGTAGCTAAGGCATTTTATAAGTTTTGGCTACTTTGGAGGTATAAATTTCGAAACAATTTGGCGAGGGCGCGAGGCCTAGCCAAGCGGGATCAGTAGCAATATCTGTGCTTGTTGACCTCTGCGACTTGAAACCTTCTCCACAAATTAAAATAGTTGGATTTGTCCGAAATATGTTTGAATTGTTACCTTGTTTGGTTTTGTCGCTGTGTGTACATCTGACTACACTTCTTAACGTTATGACAGGACAGACCGACTGTCAACAACGTCTGACCGTGCCCGTGACGTCGCATAGACTAGGGTTAGAGTAGCTTCCCTTTGACAAAGGGCAGTTACTCTAGCGGACAGACCGATGGATTGCCGCGAAAGGCAATTAAAAACAACTGTTGTTTTGCGTATATGTTGCTTCGCCACTGTATAAGAAACAGATTTCAGTTGGAACTATATTGGCTACTGTCACTGTCCGACTGACACATCACTTACCCTGTGACGTAATAAATATTAATGCGCGCATTCCAGGAAAACTCGCAATGTTTCGGTAATGTTTGTGAGAGAGGGATAGCGATTTTAAAGCACAGAATTAAAGCATGACATTATATGATAAAGAGGTTATCACGCTTGTGTGTTTGGGGATGGTAAATATCCTGTATTAGGAATAAACACTATGTATTTAGCTCGCCAAGGCTCGCTAAATACAATGTTTATTCCTAATGCAGGATATTTACCATCCCCAAACACACTCGCGTGATAACCTCTATTTACGTAAATGTATTACGACACGCCGTCGTTGTGACTGACTTTCTGAGGTAGTTCTTAACAGACCTTTCTTATTTAATGTTGATATTATTTAAATACATTTGATGTAAAGAAACTACAAAAGTTCTTCCGGCAGAGCATGTTGAGCATACATACCCTCATGTCACCTCTCGTTTTGAGGACCTATTTTATTCCGCGATACAGCAGGCTGTTGTATGGCTGTCAGTGTAAACATGAAGTCACACGTACTAAATATTATTTGTATAGATCTAGGTCTACACCCTGAGAGGTAAAAAATATTGTAATAATTATTTTTTTAAATTGACTTTTACTTGGTGTCAGCTATTGGAGTATGAACCTTCATAAATTGAGGGCCAAACATTGTATGAACGTCGTCGCAAGTTCCTACAGTTTGGCCCTCACCCGATGAAGGTTCACACTTCAATGAACTCATACCAAGTAAAAGTCAATTCTAAAATAGAGAGATGCAAGAAAGATGAGCATCACATAACGCCGCACTTAGCAATATTCCATAGAAATAGGTGGCGGTCTGTAAATAAATGAGTCTGAACCAGACAATCTAGTGATTGACATCATGACATGTATCAACAAAGTCAGCGAACCTGACCACCTGATCCCGTTAGTCGCCTCATACGACAAGCATGGGTTGGTTCACACTCCAATGAACTCACACAAAGTGAAAGTCAATGCTTTAATACAGAGATGCAAGAAAGATGAGTATCACATACTATTTTTTTGACACACAGATGAGTATTATAATATTTGATGTATATCAGTTGTTTATTCGTTTTCTTTGTGTTTGTGTCTTATGTAATGTGCATACGCTGTGGACATACATGACAAACACACTTTTCTTAGTACGTTCATCCGTGTCTGTTTACAGTAGCGTGTCTGTTTACAGTAGAGTGTATGTTTACAGTAGAGTGTGTGTGTGTCAACGCTTCAGTCAACGCTTCAGGTGGACTTGTCCACAGAACGAGTCGGGCGTTCGATGAGTATTGAGTGGAATCGATCCGTGTTCGATGTCGGTGAACGTGATCAGTAAGGCAGTGAACACAACGTGAAAACGTGAAGTTCAGTTCAATTTCCAATCAGACGTCTACAGCTCAGCAGAGAAAACCTTGAACCTCTCCGCTATTCCGTTTATCCGGATCAGCTGATCTCTATCTGTGAACAAGACGAAACGTAATCATTTCAGAAAGAGTCATTCGTGTATGCATACAGTCAACAAAAAGGGTGTCATCGATTGATACATGATGGCTTCCAGATCTAGATACATCACGTGACACTAATACATTACACAACATGACATGATTAGTTCCATTGCTGTTTAAGTAATTAATATCAGCTCGTCAGAAACTTATCGGTAGAAAAGGACTGTAGTTGGTTCCCTCTTCCCTAAACGACCCATGTCGACCAGTCCTTGTTTTATCCTCTTAATGCGGAGCGCCAGGAACTGGAGGTTTGATGTGGCCGGGAATGGAATCACAGTATTGTCCGCTCTATGGGCAGATGCTCTGTTAAACAGACCACAGATGCCGTCCATTATGAAACAAAATTCTTACTTTTAACGAAAGTTTCTATACCAGTTCCAATGTCTTTCTCGTATGTATATATACCCGTGAAGATCAGGGTTAGAATCGGTCTCCAACAATCCATGCTTGTTATAAGAGGCGACTGACGGTGGCAAGACTCGCTGACTTGATTCATGCAAGCTGACCCGTGAAGATCCGGGGTAGAATAGGTCTTCAGCAACCCATGCTGACCAATGAACATCCGGGGCAGAATAGGTCTTCAGCAACCCATGCTTGCCGTAAAAGGTGACTATACTTGTCATAAGAGGCGACTAACGGGATCGGGTAGTCAGGCTCGCTCACTTGGTTGATGCATGTCTTCGTATCCCAATTGTGTGGATCGATGCTCATGACATCAATCACTTGATTGTCTGGTCCAGACCGCGGTCATGCAGTTCGAATACTGCTGAGTGCGGCGTTAAACAACAAGCAAAGAATAAACATCGCTTAAGACATACATTTACCCTTGGTTATATGGAAACGCGTGTACATATCTGTGAAATTCTGGAAAACTGCCTCACTAAATATTATTCAAACCAACATAAAGTCTTTTTTTAAGACCAAACATTTCACAGTTGCACTGTAAAGCTGTACAGAAAGAACTGAATGCACGTGTGCCCCCTCTATGACCGAATATTTAAGCAGATGCATATGCATACTTGAAACTTGGTCAACAAAACGTCACGTTGCAAACGTCTTTTGCTTTATCCAAAGTGTAATCAGGGAATGGAATCAATACCAGACGTTTGGATCCGCCATCCAGCGACATGCACGTGGATGACAACGCCCCACCAGACAGGGGGAAGACGGGTTTCTCATGATTGCAGCAATACGTCTGCCACCACACTCAGAAACGACCTGTGGAACGCACGTGGCGTTAACGTTTCTACTCAGAGAGTGCATAGTCGTCTCCTTTTTGATTGGGCTGAAGATTACGTCAGTTGGACATACAAGGACAGGGCTCCAGTACCATTCACTAATGAATCGAGGTAGTGTCAATACTTCACAGATCTTCGTGCCCAAGTCGTCCAACGTAGCCGGATATGGCCGCTCTTGGGTGTGGCTCAATCATGATTTCTTTGTGGGATCAGCAGATCTGGAAGTGGACAGTCTGGCCACCAGACCTTAGCCCTGTCGAACACATGTGGAACTAAATGCATACGGTCATGAAATAATGAAATAATCACTTACATTATCCACAAAAAAACGCCATGTCCTTCTTTCGAACATTTAAGATTGAATTAAATTATGAGTGAGTGAGGTTTTTCACTGCTTTTGTCAATATTCAAGCCATATCGTGGCGTGGGCACCAAGAACTGTTTTATTCATGTTGGTAACTGCGAATTACCTTAGAACAATGTGATGTCGCGGTTGGCCCAGTCGTCTAAGGCGCCGCAATTCTCTTTGCAGAGTTGCGTCCCTTGTGCACGCCAGAAACCTATGATTGTGGGTTCGAGTCACGGTTCGCCCAAATTATACTTTTAGGTTTATCAGCACCATACCCTTGCTCATGGCTAAACGTCTAAAACCTGCATCACTTCAGGTTTTCCTCCCACACCATCTGACTCGCCTTGACATAACAGGAATACCGTTTAAAGCGGCGTCAAATCCAAGCCACTCACTCACTCAGTCATAAAGTATTGCTATTATTTCCCTGTATGAGTTCATAGTTAGGTAACGTAAAATATATTTACCCTTGTTTTCTAGTCAGTGAGTTGGTCTGCCTTCGTGTCATTGTATCGTGCCTTCGTACTCTCGCCCTCATTCAGTTATGTAGGATGGAGGATGAGGATGGAACAAAATCACTCGATGATACGAAGACACGAAATGACAGCTATCGGCCACCCACCCGTGAAGATGCGTGTTAGAATAGGTCTTCAGCTTGTCGTATAAAGACGAATATGCTTGTTTTGAGAGGACTGACGGGTTCTTGCCGTCAGGCTCGCTCACTTGGTTGATGCATGTCATCGTATCCCAATTGCGTGGATCGATGTTCATGAAATCAATCACTGAATTGTCTGGTCCTGATTCGAAGATTATTTACAGACCTTCGTGTGAATGATTATGCTTGTAGATAATTTCAATGCATCATTTACACAATCATTACCTTCTACAATGGATATCGTGCGAATGCAGTAAACATGTGTTACTTTATGTTTTAGAACCAGATGGACCAAATAAATGTTCAAATATTTTTTTCATCAACGTGAAAAGTCTGCGATTTGTTTAAACATTTTAAAGTGTCACAGTACTTTATCTGCAAGCATGAAATATAGACAAAAACAGTTTTGTTTCATAAGCTTTCTGCACAAATTGACAATTATGAAACAAGTAACTGATTTTCAGCAATTTTAATCTCTTAAATTCATTAATGAATATTAAAAAAATAAAAAGACAAATAAGCTTGTGATATCCCTTGTGGCCTCCATCGCCAGACGGGAGTACTACTGTGCGACGTCAGGAAACGAATACTTATTCATCTTATGTACTTGTCTGTTCCGAACCTGTGTCATTTGATATTTTCCTGCCTTGGCGTGGTATATCTAAATAAGTGAACATCGTCGGTCTGTCGTGTTTCCAGATTGAATTGAAGACACGGTACATGTGTAGGATATATTCATGAAGGCATGCCGACACGTTTGCCCATTTTAATGATGAGCTGACCTCCAGTACAGTAGCTCTGATTTACTGATATTGACCCACTAGTATGTCTCCTATATCACTGTTTGCGATTCCTCCTTTGGCCAGACCCCGTTCTTCTGCGCGTTACTACCGCTTCCCCTCCAGTCCCACTGCTTCACTGAAGTGTTCCAGTTCTTGCCATATGCGGCAGTGATGTAGGGCAGCGTAGGACAGGGGACGCGCAGTCGGCAAGCCATGAAGTCAGTCCAGCAAGTGTCAAACTTTGGATAAATGTATCTGGAATAATAGTCATGCATATATCCTTCTACCTGGGTGTTATTATTAGAAGTAAAATGTATTTAAATACTATCTATATTGATTACCAGCAGAACGGACTAAAGACCACTAGCAACCAAGGCAGGGCCGCTCAATAGGCATGAGGCCCCAGTAGCATGCAGTGATGAGCATCATGTGTGAGTTAGTGAGGGAAAAAAGGTCAACATGACATCAGCCTCATCTCAGCCATAAGAGTTGCCTGCAAACTGTAATCTTTAAGAGTGAGTGAGTATGGTTTTACGCCGCTGTTAACAATATTCCAGCAATATCACGGCGAGGGACACCAGACATGGGTTTCACACATTGTACCCATGTCGGGAATCGAACATAGGTCTTTCGGCGTGACAAGCGAACGCTTTAACCACTAGGCTACCCGACCGCCCCCGTAATCTTTGAGAAGCTACAAATGAAGGCCACTGAACCACAGAGCAAAGCGTCATGTACACATACATATAATTGGAAGTGATTCCATGGCATTTGATTGGTTAACCAAGCATTCTTTGTGCTTTATGTATTCATGAACCTGAAAAATAGGCCACGCCCACTAGAAGACAACTGTTTCATGAGTGGCTGATAATAGAGTGGGTGGGGCTTGTACTGCATATTATATTATTATTTTGCGTTCATGTATGAACACAAAACCAGACTTGCACACGCAGATTAACACAGTACAATACACAAGCAAAACATACTGAAGTCAGTCCTTAAATAGTTAGGCTAGAAGCTAGTAATACTACACGTATTGAAAAATCACAAATGGAATAATGTAGGATGGGGTAGGAGATTCGTATTAGTAACACTCACTTATACTTCTCGCCATTTTTGGCGTCGGTTACTCCTAGCCATAGATAGGTCTTCTCCTCATACACGAAGTACACATCGACCTTGATGTGATGAGCTTTAAAAGCCATTCCGAAACTATCAGACATCTACAATGGAGTGAGAAAAGAATCTACTACTTGCACGGATATTTCAAATGTGAACATTCCTTATTAATTGAATAATATTTTACGTATATTACGTAAATCTGTAAATTTGTACCTGACTTTACCTTTTTTCATGCACCACACTATTTCAAATGTATGTATTGTATATGGGCCAGTGACCTTGGTACAAATAAAAGACTTCTTCTTCTTCTTCTTCTTCTTTAAGTCGTGCCTGGCCATAATGTTTATAGAGCTTGTCAGTGGGAAGAACTACACACATTTAATGTAGAACAGCCAGACTTTGGATGACAGCAGGCTTAGAGATCCCGTGTATTGTGTAGTGAACATTTCTGGCAATTTGTACTGCGTTTACATTGAACACATGTATAAATATCAGATACGCCAATACAACGGTGAATATTTACTAAAAATAACCGCATGCGTAGTCATCTGGCTACCATCATAATATCATTTTTCAAGACCTAAAGAAGAATTCAAACCCAAATACTGCAAAAAAGAGATAAAACCCGGATACCATAAAATAACCCAAAGAAAGAGTTGAAACCCGAATACCATAAAATACTGCAAAGAACAATTGAAACCTGAATACCATAAAATACGCAAAGAAAGAGTTGAAACCTGAATACCATAACATACTGTAAAGAAGACTTAAAAACTCAAATATTGTAAAGAAGAGTTAAAAATCGAATACCGTAAAAAAGGAACAAACCCCGTTCCATTTCCAAAGGAATTGTATAATCGATTGTACAATCCCGACTATATCATGAGCATGTGTTTATGAATCACTATCAAATAGTAACGATACCAGGTATTCCCGAAATGGTGAGCGTATCCTGCCCCACCGGTGGCACCCGCCACAAACACATGCAAAGGCACCGTAAGGACGAGTTTAACCCCGAATACCGTAAAATACCGTGAAAAAGAGTTAAAATCCGAATGGCTGAAAATACATAAAAAAGTTAAAAATAACAAAAAAACATACAGGCTCACCTTCCCCTTGACATGCACGAATTGAAACCCGACTTTCAAAAACGCCGGCAGGATGCCTGTACTGTAGTTCTGAATGGGAATCTCTATGTCTATGTCACCGGCATAGGGAATGAAACCACACTGTCGATACCAACCTGATAAACACAATGTTTCGAGTATACAGTTTGGCACAATGTAAGAGAAATAAACACCCGATAAAAGGAAAGTATACATATTTATATTGTTGTTGTTATTGTTTGTTATTTTACGCCGCACTCAGCACTATTCCAGCTATATGACGGCGGTCTGTAAATAATCGAGTCTGGACCAGAAAAAAACTGGAACATTTATTTGGTCCATCTGTTTCTAAGATATAAAGTAACACATGTTTACTGCATTCGCACGATATCCATTGTTGAAGGTAATGATTGTGTAAATGATGGATTGAAAGTACCTACAAGCATAATCATTCACATGAAGGTTGGGCTTTCTGGGTATGGCCCCTCCTCATTTATACATGGTGGATGATTACGTTCATCATTATTCAAGTTACACGACGGCGGTCTGTAAATAATCGAATCAGGACCAGACAATCCAGTGATTGATATCATATCATCGATCCACGTAATGTTAGATTGTGAATAGGGTTAAAACCTTGGGTAAAGCAGGCTTAAACCGTTTGTACAAACATCTTTTGACGGTTAAAAGTTTTTTTTATGATAGCGCGAGATGGTTGGTTGTTAGTTTGTTTTTTAACGCTGCACTCATCAATATTCGAGCTATATAACGGCGGTCTGTAAATAATCGAGTTTGGTCCAGACAATCAAGGGATTGATGTCATGAGCATCGATCCGCGCAATTGGGATCGATGACATGCATCAACCAAATCACCGAGCCTGACCACCCGATCCCGTTAGACGCCTCTTACGACAAGCATAGTCGCCCTTTACGGTAAGCATGGGTTGCTGAAGACCTGTTCTAACCCGGATCTTCACGGGTCTAGCGCGAGATGAAATGTTTAGAAGGTATAAATTGCAAACAGGTGGATCCGAAAACGTGGGGCAGGCCACATTGCCGTAGACAACGTGTGACCGCACAGTGTGGCGTGCGACGACTGCTCAACTGCTTCCTGACGGTCATTTGCGTTGACGCAATAAGACACAAATATCAAGGCGATAACTTGCAGTGCTCAGGAATTCGCAGACCCCACCGCAGAATAGCTTTGACCCATCAACATCTGCATAATAAACATCATCGGTTTCGAACTGTGTCCTTCGAGGTGTCCTTCCATGTGTCAGGGGACACAGGTGGCCCCGTCGTCTAAGGCGCCGCGATTCACCCCTATGATTGTGGGTTCGAATCCCGGTTCGCCCGATTATGTTTCTAGGTTTGTCAGCACCATACCCGTGCTCGTGGGTTTCACCGAAGTGGTAAACGTCTGAGACCTGCATCACTTCTGGCTTTCTCCCACATTAAGCTGACACGCTGTGATATAACTGGAATACTGTTAAAAGTGGCGTTAAACCCAACTCACTTACTTACTTACTCCCTATGTCAGAAGATAACCACAGGCGATAATGTTTCAAAATTACAATGCCAGACCCACACTGCTCGAATAATCCAGGGCTTTCTTAACATAAATAATGTACCCTAGTGACGCTGGCTGTCATGAGACCTCTCACCGATAGAATATATTAGGGATCGTCTTGGTAGACAGATAAGACAAGGTCCACAAGGTCCACAGCCAATAACGTGCGTTCTTGGCGGAGTGCGATCGCATTTCCAATGACGCCATCGGGCGGCTTACATTATCCATAAAGCTTCGTGCCAAGGGCCCCGTTCCACAAAGCGATCTTAGCGCTGAGACTGCCGTAAGTCTATGTTGAAGTATGGGAGCTCCGATCGCTTTGTGGAACGGGGCCCAGGCCTGTCTGACCACCGGAGAATGTCACACAAGATATTGATACTTTTATCGAGTTCCTATGTAAGCGTCCAGAAGATTTCTTATTTGACTTTCATCTGTTAAGCTTGACATTGTTGTGAAAGTGACCAAACCCCAGTGTTTGATTTGCTTGCTTGCTTGCTTGCACACACACACACACACACACACACACACACACACACACACACACACACACACACACACACACACACACAGAGGATCATTTTAAGAAACGACGGGACCCTTAATGGTGGTTGGTGACGTAACATAATGCCATACAGGTGCTCTCACCAAGACACGTGCCAGAACTGAGCCAGAAAGGAATGCCAAGGTGATCCAGAGCCCTCTTCGCTTTGTACAGGACTTTTGCTCCATGAAATGTTAGTAGACTTCTTTTTGGAGGGTTTTTACTGAGATATGTCTGCGCCCCTTGATAGTCACACTCAATGAACTTGGACCTCGGCATCTGGGCCAGGAACTCCCCTATTGGGTGCGGGAGGTAGAGCCACATGCCGTCCACCGTCGTCAGTCGGACATCGAATCTAGTAATGATTTAAATATATTTTATTCACAAGGAAAAGGATTGGGCACAAGTTTTCACAACGTAGATAGCCCTCTCCCAAAATATACTCAACAACAAAAGTTCCTGTGACACCAATATTTTAGTGTATTTTTCAAATAAGTAAAGTTTGGTTTTCAATATTGTAGTACATGTATGGAATCAAGTCACAAAAACGCAACTGCTACAGAAAAGCATGCATTCCATGCAAAAGATGACTTTTATGCAAGCCCCTTGCATTTCAGTACCCAAGAATGGGTATAAAAACATGTGCGTTAACGGGATTCCATATGGTCTGTTTAGCAACGTGCTGACAACAACCACTCAGAAAAACAACAAAATTACGCAATTATTCAACATTACGAAATGCCATGCCTGTCCGAAAATGAGCGTCTGCGAGCCATTCGTATGCTTGAAGGAGGATCGAGTGAACGTGATGTTGCAAGACAATTTAACGTCCACAGAAACACCATTTGGTGTTTATGGCAAAGTTGGCAACAGACGAATGCAGTCAGAGACCGTCCTCGGAGTGGCAGGCCACGCGTAACTAATAATCAACAAGACAACTGGATTCGAACAACACACCTACGAAATCGATTCCAGCCAGCAACAGTGACTGCAAGAAGCATCCCTGGCCTTCGACGAATATCTTCACAAACCGTACTTCGCCGCCTCAGTTGTGCAAAGATTGTCGCCAGAAGATCCGCCAGAAGACCCGCCAGACGTCCCATTTCGACAGGAAACCACCGTCAAGCACGTATAGAGTGGTGCAGACAGCGTCTACGCTGGACGGCCATGCAGTGGGGACAAGTTCTATTCACTGACGAGTCTCGTTTTCACCTCAGCCACAGCGATGGACGGATTCGAGTGTACCGACGTCGAGGGAACGCTTCGTCAATCATTGTGTCATGGAAGAAGATCGGTTCGGGGGCGGCAGCGTTATGGTATGGGGTGGGATTACAGCAAGACAGAGGACCCGTTTGATAGTGGTAGAGGGAAATCTCAATGGACAGCGCTCGGGCGACGAGATCATCGGCCCTGTTGTTCTACCGATTTTGCGTCGTCATTGCCCAAGCATTACCTTTCAACATGACAACGCCCGGCCTCATATTGCTGGACTTGTTCAGGATTCCCTTCAACAAAACAACGTGAATGTCATCCCCTGGCCGGCACGCTCCCCTGATCTCTCACCAATTTAGCACATGTGGGATGAGATGGATCGGCGCCTTCGACGTCAACCACGTGTTCCACAGACACTCTAAGAACTTCGAAACATGCTCCAGCAGATATGGACAGATATCACACAGGACTTTGTGCGACGCCTGGTCCATTCCATGAGACGAAGATGTGTTGCCTCGTCGCAACCAGAGGTGGAAACACACGCTATTGATTTGTAAATTGACATTTTGGCATGTTCATGTTTTTGTTTATGAAATCACGCATTTTCTAAAGTCAGTTTGGCAAATAAAACCATTTGAACACTTACAGGAGTCTTTTATCTGTTGCAAACCGAATTTGTTTCAGATTTGGTAAAAAACAGAACTTTGCAAACTCCGAAACGTTGTGTTCCTCATAATAAAGAAGTTGACATCGATATAGTCTCTTCCTTATGTGTATCACTTCTAAATGCAAGTTTTGGGCTTTGATTCTGCCTCTCCATTGGAGGACAATAAATATTAAATATTTCAGGGCATTATTTTTATGAAATATTCGACAAATAAATCGGAAATGCCAAACATTATAAAGATAAATGTTAGTACATGTGTTGTTTACAAATCAGTCAAGCAGCCCACACGTGCAACGTCTTCCCCTTCATATTCCCGCAGCAAAGTAAACCTTCCTCTCTGGTGAAATAAATGAGCTGCTGGTAGATATTTGTTTTTTATAAACTGGGGAGCTGAAGGAACTACAACTCCCAGTTAATTTCGTTATATGTTTGATTTTCAAAGGAAAATATCTTGAGTTATTGATATCATGTAACACATTTAACTATACATGGGCTTAATCAGCACTCAAAGAATACTTCTACGAGCTTCTATTTATTAACATATAATTTCATTTGAAACATTTTATCAATACAAAGAATCTGCACGATACAAAACTGCTGATGGGTATCTTACACATACTGTCTTTTCGGCGCTTCACGATTCTCTCCCATCAATCTGACACGACGTGACATCGTTCAAAGTGGCGTTAATCCCAACTCACACACTCACTCAAAATGTAATACTTGATTTTGAAATGTGTTTGTAGCACGAGTCATACTATAATACAACACATGAGTTGACTGATGCAATGTGCCCAGGTGGTAAAAGACACGTCTTGTACCTGTCATATGCTCCTGCGCTGTTTCCAAACGTAGTGTTGAATCCGTGAAAGATCGAACTGTTCGAGGTAGTCGAGGGTTCAAGCGAACTGTGCCACCAGTAGTTATCGTCCCGTTCGTAGAATACCACCAGATGCAGAGGAAGGCTTCCCGACTGGCGGATGAGGTAATGTGTAGGAACACTGGGGACAGTGATCCGCTCCAAGGACAACAGGCGGGGATCAGGAGCGGTCACTTCATTCAGTACAATACCAAGGTCATTGAATTCTAGAAGGAGCGATTCCTGTGACGAAAGATATATCTTCAGCCTAAAATGGTTAGCTTGATAATCGATACACACATGTAATTGCTTCATAAAATAGAATGTTCCCAGTGATACAACCATGACTACGGTTGATATAGTGGTGAAGCTGTTCCTGTAACATGAGCAACCACAATGTTAAAGAATCCTGCCTTTCAGAAATATTGAAACGCTGTTATCAGTTTTCAACGATGTGAATTCCGGGTGATAAGAGACTGGAGACTCCACTCTTTTATAAGTTAGGACATTATTCATAGTGCTATTTATTTAAATACTAATCTTCAAGCTGTTGCTATCCGCCTTGCACACTGTATTTACCTTGTGCTCATTGTATACGCCCCCCCCTCATCTGCTCTTTGACATTCTGATCTTCAGCATCTATATGATCAGCCCTGCATCATCAAGGGGGATTTAAATGGGCATAACCCTCTATTGGGTTTTGTTTTGTTTGGTTTGTTGTTTAACGCCGCACTCAGCAATATTCAAGCTATATGACGGCGGTCTGTAAATAATCGAGTATTGACCAGACATTCGAGTGATTTACATCATGAACATCGATCAAGGCAATTGGGATAGATGACATGCATCAGCCTGACCACACGATCCCGTTTGTCTCCTTTTACAACAAGCAAAGTGGCCTTTTACGGCAAGCATGGGTTGCTGAAGACCTATTCTACCCCGGATCTTCACGGGAAAGCATGGGTTGCTGAAGAGCTATTCTACCCCGGATCTTCACGGGTCCCCTCTATTTGGAAGTGCAAGTACAAGCCATAAGGGATAAGTCATTGAAGATTTGGTCTGCGCCTGATGACCTTTGAGGAAGAGATCACTTCCCTAGTGTCCTCAAAACTGTAAAACCGGATGATAAACCCCCTTCATCACGGTGTAATTTTACAGAGGTGTATTTTTCCGTGTACGAAATAGTATGTGCTGAAAAAGAAAAACCTGACAATTTCAAAAATGTATCAAATCCCATACAGTTGTTTTCGGCTGAACTGATTGAAATTACTGACATCACAATTCCTAAGTTCTCTGCAAATCCTTATATTCGTAAACCATGGTTTAATAATGAATCCAAACAAGCAACAACTTAGATGAAGTTAAGATTATTACTGGTGCCAAACCAATAAGTGCATATAAACACAATAAGCGGCATTCTTGCAGGAACTATGTCTCCAAAATAATTTACGCACAACTACGTCCAAGGTGTGGAACAAGGTTGAAACATACAAGGCAAAGGTTAAAAAATCATCTGTCCACCATATTAAAGAAGTTGACAAATATTAACAACTGATTAATCTGACATTGGAAATAAATTACGTTTGAGTTTGAGAGATATCAGAAACAGCAGGAAAATAAATAAATTAGTTTTGATTCAAACGGTGAAGATTGCAGTGAAGTATGTTCATTACATGAGCTACACATAGAAGTACAAAACTGATCATTTCGTACGATTGGAATAATTTGTTAAAATGCTGTAGTAAATAAACAAGTAATATCAATATAAATTTTCTTTGATCTTGCTATACTACCTGGAAGCATGGCAATTTAAAGGATTTTATATTATTGTGGTCGTTTACCTCATCTCATATCACAGTTTTACAGATAGGCAATTACAAGTCCGAGAGGGTTCAACCTTGTCTGGCCATTATTGTCAGTATCAGGGCGTCCCACAATTCTGTCTGTCAGATTGTTTAGTATTAAAATATATAGTCTTTCAAAGGTTTTAACTGATTCAGTATATGGATCACTGTTCGTGGATGATCTTAATATTTCTTGTCTGGGTAAAAATATGCATACAATAGAGAGGCAGTCTAAAAATTCACAAGTGGTTTCTTGAGAACAGGTTTTCGAAATATAAAACTAATTGTTTTCTGCAGAAAATGTAAGTCGCATAAAGACCCTGAACTATTTTTGAATGGCACCCCTATCAAAGTTGTAAAGGAGGCCAAGTTATTGGGACTTGGACATCCATTTAACCTCCTTATATTAAATACCTCAAAGCCAATGCCCAAAGGTGATTAGTTGAAAGAAGTTTCTAATTCAGAGTGGGTAGGGATCAGACAACCCTCTTACATAAGAAACAGAATATATGGATATCAACTTCTTTATTATGAGGAATAACTTCTTTATTATGAGGAACATTATAAAGAGGGGGACATCCATATTCTCTTCCGTATGTGTATAAATTCTAAATGCCTTTCAAAGACCTAACCCTCTTACGCTTGTACAGGTCACTGATTCGTTCAGAACTTGCTTACGGCTCAATCGTCTATGGTGGAACATGTAAAAGTAATTTACAAAAAAACTAGATACTCTTCATCATCAAGGCCTCGGGCTTTGCCTTGGAGCCTTCAGAACTTCTCCCATTCATAGGAAGCGGAGGAACTACCCATTGACCAACGCGGTCTGAAATTACCCTTACAATACAACACTAAATTATATTCAAACCAGTCATATCCTAGCTTTTGATTGCGTTTTTAATCCTCTTTACGAATATATTTACAATAAGAAATCATCTCTTATCCCACTACTCGGAATCAGAAAAAAAACCCCATTTCATTTGCGCATATTGACCTTTTAGATGTAGCCCTTATTCATCTTTGTCATCGGCTCCTTTGCAGTTTGGTTAAGTCAAACGTAAGTCTGAAAATAACTAAACCTCAAAAATCAGAAACCAAACAACTAATTTACCAACAAGAAGACAATCAATTAAGAAACACATGTGACACTGAATTTACAGCTGAATCCAAGGATGGTGGGCGCAGTTGCTAGTGCCAGTGTCATCGGGTCCGGAATAATATCTTCAAGATTATCAGATAATAGCTCCATATTCACAGCAGAAGCAAATGCTATTTTTAAGAGCTCTAAAATATATCAATAACCAATCAAAACATAAACAGTTCATAATATTTTCATATTCTCTTTCGTGCCTTATGCTATTAAAAATATGTCATGTAAACATCCTCTTTTAGTTGATTTTTAAAATTATTTAATGATCTTGTTACTGGCTAATATGACATCGTCTTTTGTTGGTTACCTAGTCATGTTGGAATTATTGGTAACACAATGGCTGATGCTGCTGCAAAAGCAGCACTCAACAAATCTGTGACATCACTTCTGATACCATAAATCAGATGTTTACATGAGAAATCTAATGCAAAAGAAGTGGGGCACCCACGTAGATATCAAGAATTTACATGGAATTAAACCCACTACTAGGCTACACCTACGTTTGCTGTCAGTCAAGAGTTCAAGAGGACATAATGCGATAATGTTCATAGCAGATATAAACATGAATATTTATTGAAGGATGGGGATCCTCCGTTGTGTATCCCTTGTGATGAAAGAATCACGGTCAAGCATGTCCTGCTTGACTGTACTGGTTTGTTTTCCATCACGAGGAAGACATATTTCACTATAAAACGGCAAAAAACCTTTCTAGTAACGTTAATTCTCATTTATATTGTGTTTCTTAAGAGAAATAGAACTGATTCATAAATTTTGAAGTACAAAGTGTGTTATGTTATTAATTGGTTGGTTTGTTGTTTAACGCCGCACTCAACAATATTCCAGATGTATGACGGCGGTCTGTAAATAATCGAGCCTGGACCAGACAATTCAGTGATTAATATCATGAGCATCGATCCACGCAATTGGGATCAATGACATGCATCAACCAAGTCAGCGAGCCTGACCACCCGATCCCATTAGTCGCCTTTTACGACAAGCATAGTCACCTTTTACCGCAAGCATGGGATGCTGAAGACCTATTCTACCAAGGATCTTCACGGCTCTTTTATTAGATTGTAAGTGTCCCCCCCCACCCCCCCCCCCCCCCCCACCCCACCCCCCCCCCCCCCCATCACCAGCAGCTGAAGGAACGGTATAAATCCTACTGTGGAACCGCGGAATTTCGAAAGTCCCCAGGGTCCCTAGTATGGTGGCCTGACTTTGGTTGCTGGCGATCTATAACCCTTTTTATTTTGTGTTGTTGAACAATAACTTCTTTTAAATGCTCTCAACTACTTTTAAATCGAAACTGTGATAATCTAGTTATTGCCTTGTCCAACGACGATACATATATATATAGTTCTCGTCACGATATGACTGAAATATTGATGTGACGTTGACGTTTAACTCACTCACGCAATTTATCATAAATACATTATTATGTGATCAAGTTTGGTATTGAAAGATCACCTGAGAATGAGAAGGTATGATAGGGAGATTAGTAAATTCGGCAAGATACTTCAATGTAGATGTACCAGACGACATGATAGCCAATTACCCTCTTGGCTTGAACCATTTTGGATGACCACCGAAGGCTCTGGTGTCCAACTTGACAATTTACATGGGCCGGTAATATTGATGGAGAAAAGTGTCTTTGCCCTCAATAAATTTTGCAATGTGTTATGGTTTTAACATACCCCTTTGTCCCAGTCTGCTCCGAACACCCCCAGTGAGATGACATCTCCGGCCGAGCACAGGATACAGGGAGGTTCCGACTCATTGGCAGACAACAGGTGCTGCAGTACGGATGGTTCGATGACAAATATAGGAATACCATGATGCAAGCACTTGCTGGCGAATGTGTTGAGCAGTTCCTGTTTTAATAAATTGATGAAACTCAATCACAGGGTAAGAAGAAACAACGGTACAAACTTTGTCTCAGTCTGTCAACTTGTTGCATACTAAAGCAATAGAATTATTGACCTTCTTTCTTTATCCAGCTTTAATAGTGTAGTATGGCCATCTTGAAGGCTTTTTTTTTTTTTTCTTTTGTTTGTTTTTTGTTTGCTTTTATTACCATGGACACTCACCTCGCTTTTACAACAAACCATCCATGTGCGCGTGGTCAAGGACTTCTGATTTTGAATGTATTTTTCACATAAGAGCATACTAAATAATATCCTTCATAAGACTTTCAATTTGAATGTTAACAAGACCTATCTCAATTTAGCATTCTTAGTTGATCTTATCACATTTGAATCGTGTGATTTGGAAATGAAACATTTCAAATTTAAGATCCATACATGTACATATAAGTTTCTAAAGACCACTGTTGTGAAGTATATGTTCTACGAAAGTGTTTATATTCCTTTAGCAAAGCAGAAACGTTCTTATATTAAAAAAAGAACAAAAATGAGTGTCATGTTCCACATCTACACAATTAATTTGGAATAACCATTTTCTGCAAAGTATTATGTTATCAAAATTCGTGAACTACAATTCTTTCATCTTGTTTTGCACAGGTAACTTACACATATCAGCAGTCATAACCTTAATATTAGGAGTGTTGTGAATTGTATATGGCAAAGTAACTCTACTGTTATGCAAAACCTGATAATACATTCTAGACCTAATTTCTTATTATCATTCCCCTCAATTTCTATCAGCTATCAAGATCTCAGTCAGGTCTTCTTGGTCTTAATGGATATAACATATTACAACCAACTGCCCTTTGGATAGATCTTATTGCAAAACTTTAAAGTTGCACTCGACTTGCAGTTCAGGTTTACTCATTACATTACCATCGTCATAATATATATTCCTAACAAAAATAACACCCGCTTTAACCAGCTTTCATTATAAAAAGATTTTCCATTCACAGTAACCAAATTATCATTCCAAAAAAATTGGTTAAATATATTATCTTTGTTAACAGTATTCTTCCATGAATTCAACAAATATTCATGAAATGATGGAACCAATACCTCAAGTTTAATCCCCCTACTCCATTGAAAGGCAAATCAAGAATAAGTTTCCAACAACCTTTTGTTGAAAAAGATCTTGGAATCCACGCAAGATATAGGAATTTACACATATTATCAAATTTAAATACTGATGCTTCTCCATTATCACTCGAGTTTATTTAAGCAGTTATTTTACCCTTTTCTCGTTTATAATTCCAAGTAATCTTAAGTGATTCAGCGTTAATTTCCTTTCTTGTTAAGTATAGTACTTGCATCCTACTACTTCGATATATTAATCAAGAGCAGCCTTTTCCTTTAGAAAGTAAAGCCCTCCATATATTGTTAGATTTCTAGATTTGTGGTCTTAGATTTTCTGCAGCCAAGATATTATTATTTCGAAACAGTTAAATACTGAGACACTTAACTCCATTATATACTACTGCCACTTATACATGTTCATTGTGGGAGATTCTTAATTAGCATGGTACTACTTTTGAGGGGATTGATTTTGAAACCAGTTACCTTTCGAGTTTGATTATAATATTTAAAAGCTTTTTCAACTGATTTCACATATGTAAGAGTTAAGTTGATATCGTCAGCAAAACAGATCCTTTTCTTTCTTTATGACCTATACAAATTCCTCGTATATCATTACTGTTTGATAATTTTATATTGAAGGCTTCTAATCATGTAATACAAATATATGGGCTTAAGGGACAGCCTTGCCTCACTCCTACAAATGAAAGAATCGATTGTGTAGATCTACCTTTATTAATAACACAAATTCCTGGGGAATGATAACAAATAGAAAACCAAATTATACATCTTCAGTCCAAAAACATTTTTCCCTAAAATCAAAAGCCTTTTGAAAATCTGAAGACACAATAAAACCTTCATCAGAATCATCATACATTTCCAACAGATCTGACAAACATCTAATAGCCTCCCTGATATATCTGCCTTTAATGAACCCAATTTGAGAGGATGAACTGGCAAGAGAGACTTTAGTCTATTTGTAACAGCTTTGCAATTATTTAAAATATACATCTAACAATGTAATTGGTCTCTTGTTTTCAATCATTGACGTGTCTTTTCCGTGTTTATCTAAAAGTGTAATAATTTCTCTTTTTGAGATATTGTTAACAAGTTTGGAAGAAATGGTTGACATAATTCAAGAATGACTTTTTGAGATTTCCACCAAATATTGAGGAAACTCTGCAGACACGCCGTGACATCCTGGGGACTTGTTACTTTTAATGCTACACAATGAATGTCTTAAATCATTTTCTGTGATATTTCCTTTTGCACCTCAGTCAGTTTCAAATCAGTTTCTGTTGTGAATATTGATCTTTATAGAATATATGAAGTTGGTGGAGCATTTCAATTTCATCCACTTTTGAGTTTTAATTTGTGTTATCTTTCCTATATTATGTTTACTCTTTTCACCTTCCTTAAATCAATTACTTCTCGTTTTAATAAAAAAACTTTTGGCTTTTTTGGATAGTAGCTTCCGATTCATTGAGTGCTTTCACGTATTGCTGCTTCACTTCTCTTCCCTTCCAATGTCTAGCTTTTATTGAAATTTGCAATATTTTATACTTTATCCATTCCCATTAAGGAACAAGGAGAATAACCCTGTTTCCACTATATCCTGTTTATCCAAACCGAGGTTGTTGTATCTTAAAAAAATTGCTAAATTATTTTAATAATCGATCTCTGCCTCGTGTTTTGTTAAGACAATAGAAGAGTAGATTGAATCAGAACTGATTCTCAAGAACCTCATTTTCTAGTCTGGTTAATCAAGTTTCCATTGCTGCAAGTTTTTCTTCATTGCATTTGACGCCTTTTCGAGGCGTACCTGTGTTCTTATTTTAGCTATGGCATTATGAATAAACTCAATAGATTTTTTTCATTTCGTTGTACTCACGGGACATCAATTTTCCGTTTTTCCTTATCTCCAGGACCCTTGCTTTTAGCGTAATATCGTCAGAGCGAGTGTCTGGGCCATGCTTGTCCTCGTCCGCCATGTTGGTTAAATCGATCTTTCTCCTTTATGGTTCCAGTTGTCTCTGTTCATCAGTTTTTTCGGAGTACTGGTCTGATTACCAGGGGGATCACGTAGTTTGTGTATGTGCTCCCCCATTATTTTGCTTAGTTTTGAACTTTTTTTTACGGGCCCGTCGCGCGCCCTGTTTTCAGACACTGCACAATATACGGGTCTTACGCAATCTTGAAAGCTGGTTACGTGTGTCAACGTTATAAGGGTGTTGTCGTTCACACAGTCTCGCACTTACATTTAATGAATCTAATACCCAGATCGGATAACATTCATTCGTTATTGAAGTGCTACCACATTTTAAGATTGACAAGAAATCAGCGATACCAAGCCCTTAGACGATTGCAAGCTGGGCAAGTAGCCAGTGCATTTGAAGTCCACGTAAGGACCATATACAGGCTCCAGCAACGGTACCAGACCAACAACACTACAGATGGCTGACCACGTAGTGGAAGACCAAGGGTCACCACCCGACGTCAGGATCGTCAGATTGTGCGACAGCATCTTCAAGATCGCTTTGTTACTGCTGCGGAAACTGCTCGACAGACCAGGGGGACACACCAGCGACACATTAGTGGGCCGACGATTGACGAGCAGACACCTCCACTGTCACAGGCAACACCGACGACCCATTCTGACACCACGTCATCACAGGGACCGTCTTCAGTGGGCAACACAGCACCAGCATTGGCGCCACTAGCAGTGGAGAAGAGTCCTCTTATCAGACGAGAGCCGTTACTGTAGCTCATCAGCAGATGGCAGAGAGAGAGAAAGAGTCTGGCGACGCCGTGGGGAACGTTATTCGGATGCTTGTGGTGTTGAGAGAGACTCGTTGGGTGGTTTGAGCATCATGGTGTGGGGGTGAATCGGCCTTGCACAGAGGGTCGGCCCTCTGATCTTCCAGAACATCAGTCCAGTGAGAGGCAATGGTGTCACAGCAGCTCGATACATTGATCAAGTCTTGAGACCACACGCCATACCTAATTTGGCACGTGGCCGCAAACACGAGTTTCAGCGTGATAACGCCTGTGCCCACACTGCGAGAGCAACAAGAGACATCCTCCAGCAGATTGGTATCAGAACCATGCATTGGGCTGCCCTCAGTCCCAATTTAAATCCCATTGAGCACATGTGGGACGAGATTCAAAGACGGCTGAATGACGTCCGACCAAGGCCGACAACTGCAGCTGAACTGCGTCATGCGTTCCTCAGAATGTGGGCACAAGTGTCTATAGGACTTCATCAACCGCCTCATCCATTCCATGTATCGAAGTTACACGGCAGTCATCAATGCACATGGCGGACACACGAGATACTGACTTGTGATGCCAATTTCTCAGAGACTGGTGTTGTGTTTCACTTTAAGAATATATGACACTTTAATTTTAACCTTGATGATCAGCTTTGCAAAGTTTCATCAAGTGAGAAGAGCCTGGCTGTAAATTGGCTTTGTAATTTATCCTATTGATCTCAGAAATCAGTATAATATGAATGTATTGTTATTATTTAGTTTTTATGTTAACGCAATTCACAAAACTGTGACAAATACTGGAAATTCCTGAATGCTTATGTATTTATCGCTTTTGCCACATATTTGAGCCATTGTGTTGCCTTTTGTGATGGTAACGCTAATCCTGTCTATTCAGTACAATTTGTGTCTTGTTCATTGATCTTGTGTGTTTTTTTTACTGATTTGACAATGTAGTTGTATACGTACCAATTTCTGCGTTTCATTTTGGGAATCAGAACGCAACAGAAACCGGGGGCTCTTTTGAGATCTGAACACAATTTGCTGAAAACAAAACAATTTCAGTGGGGAATTTGTCAGTGTTCAGAGTATTTTAATATCATTCGAAGGGGTTATTGTGGAATCAGTAACCATAACATAAAGCTTGACACATATTTGAAGTCTCCAAGTGAGACCAAATTAGGTTAGCTACAGCCAAGACTAGAGGTCAGTAGGATATGAATGTACATATATTATTTTTTCATTATTATTGTTACACAGCTTTATGAAATGTATTACTTCGTTCTGAGAAGCAGCTTCTGAAATGTACGATATTGAGCTTTTGCAAATTGCAGAGGTAAAAGGAGAGTGCAGGTGATGATTCGGTTCCATTCAGTACCCCAAAGATTCGTATAGTGATGTTGGTAGATTCACTCAAGTGCTTGCTTGTATGGATGGCACACTCATACCAATATTGTGACCCACAGAATCAGAATAAATATGCATTCAAGCGGACTATGTTCCAAACCCCCCAAAATAGTAACCCGCTACACACAAGTAAACAACGCCTTCTTCATTTAGAAACTACAGATCAAGTTTTGTCTGTTTGTTGTTTAACGCCACACTCAACAATAGTCCAGCTATATGACGGCGATTTGTAAATAAACGAGCCTGTTACAACGTAAATTGTAATAAAAAGGTAAATTGTAATTCTTGCAGCAAATTGAAATAATTTTGACGTAAATTGTAATAACAACGTAAATTGTAATAATATTTGACGCAAATTGTAATACGCAAATTGTAATAAAAATTGACGTAAATTGAAATTATCTCTACTTGCGGTAAATAAACGAGCCTGTTACAACGTAAATTGTAATAAAAAGGTAAATTGTAATACTTGCAGCAAATTGTAATAATTTTGACGTAAATTGTAATAACAACGTAAATTGTAATAATATTTGACGCAAATTGAAATACGCAAATTGAATAAAAATTGACGTAAATTGTAATAATCTCTACTTGCGGTAAAATATAATAACTTTTTACGTAAATTGTAATAACCTTATAAGTTTAGTGTCAAAGGCGTTAAATGACTAGAACCTATCCTTGTCGTCATTAAAGTATGGGTGTGGGGGAGGATTGAGGTCGTTATCGTACGTTGTAGTATAATTATATGTATATATAAACGCATTGGAATTTCATTTCTATGGTTGTCCAGAAGAGGATTAATTACTAGAATGAACTTAGTTTTCTTATTTATTTGTTTTGTACTTAATTGTAATATATCCTATTGACGATTTTCATCATAATTTGTTCATATTTAACCTAATGGAATCATATTTCAATTGGTAAAGTAGGTAGTAATATACACAATGGAATAATTATAACGTAACACACTTACACAAATATATTGATGTGTAAATGTTGAAAGTCTGACTTTTACTGACTGAAGCAAATTTATTTATCTTGCATCTGTATATTTGTACATATTTTAAGCGGAGAGGGGTTTACTAAGTTGCAAGAACTTATCCCCAATACAATTCTCATTTTGTTCTGTGAATAAAATATGTTTAAACTAAACTAAACTAGCAAATGGATACCATGTCATTCTGCAGT
The DNA here is from genome assembly GCF_023055435.1 of Haliotis rufescens. Taxonomy (NCBI): domain Eukaryota; kingdom Metazoa; phylum Mollusca; class Gastropoda; order Lepetellida; family Haliotidae; genus Haliotis; species Haliotis rufescens. Next base: position 6,604,091 of record NW_025963935.1, read on the forward strand.
AGTCTGTGTGCAATTGTAAGAATTAATAAGAGAAAGTTTTTTGTTGGATTCTAATATGTATCACTAATTCTAAGCGAAGATTGGTAATGAATATGAACAGCCATGTTGTGTGACTTTGATAGAATTTGAGATCTTCACAATCACCTGGTTTGACCATGTACACAGAATCTCGTTAGGGTTTGCGATGTTAACATAATGAGTATTGCAAGGGATACCAAAGGTAACAGTTAATTATTAGAGGGAATTGGTTGTGTGTAATCCTTTCACGTTGATGGAAGGAAGCCACTCAACCAGGTGGTGACAATGGTTTTGCGCAAGGCTCGGAATCGCGAAAAGATCACTAGATATATTCATGGTGGCTGGACATGCAGCATACATAATTTCCAGTGTATGCAGGGACCTCGTCTGTGTTTCACTCGGTATTTCAAACTTTGATACACAAGGCTATGGCCATCACGCCATTCACAGGTTCATGATGAATTACCTTGCTTATTGTGTAAACAAATCAGTCACGTTTGCAACAATAGATTAATAAGTTGATAAATTTGGACTGCAATTACCTATTAACAACTTAAGACATAGAGGCAGGGAGTTAATATATAACCAAAGTTATGATCCTGTTAAAACGCTTGACGTTGGAGTAAATGACAGCAACTAATTTGAACATTCCCCAGTAATATTATACAATACGTCATTACCCATAACCGTGGGAGAGACAATTCCCAGCTATATTGTAAGGTCAATCGCTTTTGGCATGTTTAAGAATAAACTCACTTTAAGGCACTTGGCAGGTCAAAACTGGCCGCCCTGATTATGTATTTAGGTTTGACAACACTTATGCTCGTGGATTTCGGAAATAGATATTATTTGTTACCTAGATGTTATAACAAAAAGCGAATATGTCGACAGTTTGTTTAATAGTACAAAAAAGGGGTGTTAAAAAGCTATCAACGTTTTCTTTTATTGAACACAATATTTGCACTGTATTGATGTACATAATCTAGCCTGCTGCCCATGTAACTTAAAAATAAGTAAGGATAAGATTTATGGATGAAAAACTTCTTTATTACAATTAAGAGCGACGTTTCAGTGTAGGTTCTAACACCATTATCAAGCATGTTTACCAACACCGAAACGTCGCTCTTAATTGTTTTAAAGAAGTTGTTCATCCATTAATCTTATCCTTACTTAGTACTGCAACTTCTACATGCCTATCAAAGAAGTAACTTTAACATATATATGTATGATCTTCATATGTCACAGTCTGTGGCCTGAAAAAACAATAAAGTTGTGTCTTATGACATCTGTTATCCCTGCTGAAGCTATGATAATGTTCAATTTCAGTCTGCCACACCAAGTGTGAATAAGCCTTATACAAGTGTTGATATACCACACTGACGCAAGCGTTATACAAGTGTTGATAAACCACACTGACGCAATTAAGCAAAAACATATTTGGTGTGGGCAAATACCTGGCGTGTAGATATGAAACATTCCGGTTTAATTGTCGATACACTGGGCTACACATACATAACAAAACCCCAATGACAGATGAATTGGTGCCTTGATATGCAACAAGAAATAATCTTGTTTATTTCCAGGCCATCCTGATCATCTTTTACTTCTACTACATGCATGGTTGGAGGCGAGATCAAAGGCGCCGCCCAGCATTTATTAGACAACAGACCAAACCACCACCCAACCCCGTCGGTAGGGATTATATAATCGGTGCGCACATAACTGTGTCCAGTCTACCGCGGGGTTTGATGCAGTGTCAGTGTCGAATGATTTTATGATAGTTGTGAAAAGAAATCTTTGTATATCGTATTTTTGTGTTACTAACTATCCCCTTATTTGCTAAAAGAAAACGGATATAACCAACAGTGAGTCAGCAAACTGAAAGATCCACTGACTGCTACATTCCTTATATAGGCTAAACGGTCCTGTTTGTGTGTACTAGACGTAACATTCAAAGGCTAATAAAGTGAATTTTAAGACAGTACAGGCTATGGAACCGAAAGATTATATGTCCAGAACGCATATGTTGTGTATAAGACGATGTCTATGCCCTGAAATGTTAGAACGTTAGATCGAGAGGGCGAACAATTAAAGTAGATACACGAGAGTTGGGACACTGGCTGTGTAACACCAAGACATGCGGTTTGAAATCAGTCTCTGACATGAGAGATTAGGTTAATTAAACACAAAACTTTGCTTTCATATAAATTTTTTTGAGAACTGGGGAGCCAGTATGCAAGTACTACACGCATTCATACGCGGAAGCATATTATAGTTGATATAGTATATGTTTTCATTAATCTGAACACATGCATATGAACAATAAGCAAATTAACAAGTCCAATTAAAATTATTTGTTGCATGTTAATGTTTTTTTGTTTTCACTTTGACATAATATATCATAACAGACTAAGAGAAGGTTTGGGATTCCTCTTGAAAGTACTAAAATAACAACTGTTGTTTACTGAACAGAGAGTTGTTTATGATAAAAAAACATTGACTTTCAATTTCTTCTCCCATTTTCAAATGTAGTTCACTTCAATTTGTTTTTATCTTTTTTCTAAGCTCTTAAGAAAAACGCTAACGTGATCACAAGGTAATAGGCCTGTTGAATGTCACCCTGTGATATCTGTCACATCTGTCACGGATGTGATGCTTTCTACAGGTTCAGCCATTTCCAATTTCCTCCATTAGTTATTGGAAACTTTTAGGAAAATACTTCCTTTCTCCCTTAATCCTATCTTTCATGCACGCAAAATGTCAAACATATACTTAGATAAAATCTTTATATAATCCATACAATAAATAGAGGTTATCACGCGAGTGTGTTTGGGGATGGTAAATATCCTGCATTAGGAATAAACATTGTATTTAGCGAGCCTTGGCGAGCTAAATACATAGTGTTTATTCCTAATACAGGATATTTACCATCCCCAAACACACAAGCGTGATAACATCTTTATCATATAATGTCATTCTTTAATTCTGTGCTTCAAAATCGCTTTCCCTCTCTCACAAACATTACCGAAACATTGCGAGTTTCCCTTGAATGCGCGCATTAATATTTATTACGTCACAGGGTAAGTGATGTGTCAGTCGGACAGTGACAGAAACCAATATAGTTCCAACTGAAATCTGTTTCTTATACAGCGGCGAAGCAACATATACGCAAAACAACAATTGTTTTTAATTGCCTTTTGCGGCAATCCATCGGTCTGTCCGCTAGAGTAACTGCCCTTTGTCAAAGGGAAGCTACTCTAATCCTAGTCTATGAGACGTCACGGGCACGGTCAGACGTTGTTGGCAGTCGGTCTGTCCTGTCATAGCGATAAGAAATGTACTCAGATGTACACACAGCGACAAAACGAAACAAGGTAACAATTCAAACTTATTTCCGTCAAATCCAACTATTTTAATTTGTGGAGAAGGTTTCAAGCCGCAGAGGTCTACAAGCACAGATATGGCTACTGATCCCGCTTCTCCAAAGTTGCCAAAACTTATAAAATGCCTTAGCTGCGTCACAGTTAGACACAGATTTTCAGTATATTAGACTGTTCTTTTGATAATGATAGCAATTATGCCTGTAGTTTATCCAGATTCCCGATGGTTAATTCTGACTCGATCGCCGAATGACAAGTGCGACGCCATGTTTGTTTATAAACAGTGAAAGTAGTCCCTACTTGACCTTTGATATTAGCATCTCTATCCGCATATGACCCCAACGGATATCGTTTTTATCCGTTGGCTTTATCCTGCCGAGAAACCTACCATTATATGATAAATAATGTTTATTAATTAAGATATGGACGGGTGTAGGGAACAGTCCCTTTGAATATTTATGATTTAAACACAAATTTATGTACAATTTGACAATATCAAAATTCACCACCACTTGCCAAGTTCACTCAAATGTCCCCAGTTGGAAGTTGTTACAGATAATCACAGATTCTAACCAAGTCTGATCTTCTATTACATAGAATGCATGAGTGACTTCTTTCCATCAGGATTACACACAGGGGAAAAAAATGGATAAAACTCCTGAATATATCCTGTATACATGGTATTAAGTATTTACTATCAATTTCCTCTAATAATTAAATGTTACCTTTGGCAAGCTCCAATACTCACAGTATCATTTGGGCAACAACAAAAACCTGTGTGTGGGGAAATGTCCAGTATTGAATGTCAAGAGAACTATTTTTGTCGAAACGAGATACGGTTCTTTTCTGAATACCCTTGTGGACCTTCTATTATAAGAAATATAACTTTTTGTACACCTTTCAATTCAAGTGTGTATATGCCTCTAACGTTTAAATGTATCTAATTTTACCGTTTCAAAAGGTGTTGAAACATATTACTGTGTCCAACGTATTTAAATCTATCTCCACACGCTGCGGTTGTTACAATAACATTCATATATTATCATCATCAATTATAGCTTTTACGTCGACTTAACATACGACACACCCACACACACCCACACACACACATGCACACACACACAGCCATGTAATCATACGTAAACATACTGAATAGGTAGGACGTCAGTAACTGTCACACCTGATTTATTTGTCTGAATGGAACGTCTGAAAACAACGGGTTAACCGTTACACAGTAATTCGGGGTGATGTTTTTTGTGCTACAGAATCAAAGTACCGTTGTGCTAAGCAAGCAATTAACACTATAACCATAATGCAATCGCGTTAATCAATACAATCCACAAAAACAATATATAGGGCGCCTTTTTACTATTTATTCCATATTTTATATCAATAATTCATTTATGGGTACCAAAGAATGATTTTATATCAAAAATATGATTTTATTATACCATGAAATGTTTATTGATATCGCAAATCGATTTTAGATATCAATAACAGAATTTATGAAATAATGTACTTTATCATCGAAAAAATCGAATAAGGTATGATATTTATAGCCTTCGTCTCTGTGCCCATTTTTTATAGTTCGTGTAGATAGGTACAGTATGTTAACATTTACATATATAGTCATATTCAGTCGATGTATCTACATATGTGTAAGGGCAAGCTTCTTCCCTTTATTAAATCAGTTTTCCGTCTGGCTCTGAATGTGGAACACAGGTTTTAGAATTACATATGAATCTTGTTATAATTGTATTTTTATGCGATTTGAACATTTATATTTACTATTGTTCTTACTACGTTTTACGTGAGACGTTTTATATTTACATGTCACCATATATTACCATTATTGCTTGTTAGCTGAACACAATTGACAAATACTCAAAAACAAATGACTAGTAAACTAATAATGTACGTTGAAAATAATATATTCTCAATGCCAAAATGACGTATCAAGGATCAAGTAGAAGATATATTGACAGTAGCGCTGGGAAACTATTCAACACACCCGTGGAAACAAAAGTGCTTAAGCTCAATGTTTATCTCTCCTGCCGGCCATTATGCAACGGCCATCTTATACACAACCTCGCGCTCACGTCTACAGGTCTCTTCCTGTGGCACGGTAATTAGTAGAACCGTCTGCTTCAAGTTTATCTTCCATGATATAACCTACTCTCATTAATTAAATGCTGCTCTTTTCCAGCATCACAGCTATGGAGCTGAGACAAAGAGACCCAACCGTCATAAAGTAATTAGGGTCCAATAAAAACAATGCCCCGCCAAGCCTCATAAACATAATCACTGAAAGGCGTACTACAGACATTTAATGTCAGATCGCAAAACATCATGTAGAAGCCACACCAGTACTCATGTTTTCCTACAAAATCACACATATAAAAATGAGACATCAGCAAGTACAAAAAATAACATGTATATTAGCATTTTTCGTCAGGATATAAAAAAATGTCTCTCCTTGTTACCACCACCAAGTTCAGCTTAACATGGGTCCTCCGTTGGTCAAAAGTTTGTTCCCCCTCTAATGAGTGTGTCAGGCGTTGCACACGAGTGACGAACGGGGCGAAAACCCGTGTTCAACGCGTTGCACACGGGTATCACACGCGTGTCGGACGGGTTCCGCACGAGTGACCAACGGGTCGGATACGGGTTGCGTAACGCGGTGCCCATGCGTGTAAGGGGAATGAACTTCTAGGCAGTAGTGTATATAAGGTCGAGGCGAGACGAGGGCGAATGCGAGGACAGACGGACAGTTGGACACGGAAAGCCGCTAAAAAGTAGTAAATATGACTTAAGAATTGACTTTCACTGTGTGTGCGTTAAATTAAAATGCACAAGCTATAAAAAAATATTTATGGTAATTTTAAAAAGGATGACTCCCTGAATTAGAATCAACAGGAGGGTTAAGATTTGTATTTTCCGCATATTTTCACAATCCTCGCGTCGATTATCTGTACCATTTCTCCAAATACCGATTCTCGTTTATGTGCGTAGCCCAGCTACATCTATGGGAACAACTCATGAGACATTTCCCGCTCAAAACTAACGTCGTCCAATATACGACGTCATCATTTTTCGAGCGCATGTTTAAACCTCCAAAAATGATGTCGTGACAGAACAATGTGTTATCGTGAAATAAACCACACTTCGATCTTGATTGTTCTTTGTGATTTATGACGTATGTGTACATGAAGTGCGAGGCGTTAAAATGGCCGACACGTGACGTTGTTTGTGGACCTATGGCGGTAACATTTATCAGTCATCGTTGATGAATTGGACCATCTTGGAAAGGGGAGTATACTGATGTGTCAAAGAGATTTAAGAATTGATTTTCACTTTGTTTGAGTTCATTGGAATATGAACCTTCATAAATAGATGGTCCAACTATGGAAATCGGAACTTGCGACGACGTTAATACAATCTCACTCTGAGTTCAATATTAAAGAGTCGAAATGATCAGAAACAACGTGTTTATATCTATTCGTGCTGGGGAATTCCTAGGCATCCCTCCAGGAATGTGTAAGTAGTGTGTCAGTGTTTAAGTCATTTACCACGGTCTCGTGATAAACGTATGAACGCCAAATTGTGTTGTCAATATACGTATTAACTTCAATCTCGCTTTCATGTGACCCACCTCTCGTCCAATGCAAAAGCCGAATATCGAGTCAACTTCACGTTAAAAAACCTAAATATCCTTAAGTAGCAAAAGACATAAGTTATTTAGGTTTCTTTTGTGAAAGAAGCATAGACAGTAAGTGATCACTCTCCAAGTGATCTTACGATTATGAACAAATACATTTTTTTAATAATACAATTTTTTTAAAAGGTCCACAATGAGCCCATGGTATGTCTTACCTGTATGTGATGCTTTCCAAACGTGAAGTAAAGACACGCACAGCCAAGGAACAGCACAGTTCTGGTGATGCATGCTTTACGATTCCCGTAGCATCCGCTGAACCAACGCATTCTAAAAATTCCAAAACGCACCCTTAAGACACAAAGTTCTTAATGTTCAATGTTGAAAGGGTATATGACTCCGATAAAGCTGTTCGGTTCTTCGTGTATGAGGAAAGCAAAACAAACTGGATGAAGAAATTATCAGTCGTGTAAACTTACAACGTCAGCTATCACTAAAATCAATGACACAGGCTACAGCTGTTGAACAGAGACAACTTGAACCATAAAGGAGAAAGATCGATTTAACCAACACGGCGGACGAGGACAAGGAAAACGATCTTTTAGTAGACGCGATTCTTTGTCTATCTCGAGGTGACTGCTGTCACTCTATATGTTATATTATGTTATAGGGCAGTATAATGTATTGTTAACATCATTGTAACTGTATTAAATTGTTTCTGTTGAAAGTCAGTAGAAGTTCATTGCATTGCACTTGGTGAGTTGAGGTGAAATGGGGGTTTAACGTCGCGTCCAAGATTATTGCACTTATATAGCGACGTGCATGTACGTGTGTGTGTTTGTGCGTCTGCTTGTACTAGTCCGGACTGATGCCGATTTATAGTGCTAGCTCACTAAGATACCATGCCGCAGTTTAACATGAATACCCCACTCAGATACAGTATACTGACTCCGAGCCGACCAGTCCTTGTTTTAGCCCCTTGATGACGAGCGACAGACAGGGTAACAACAAGTACCATCTTTTAACGACTTTTGGTATGACGTGGCCGGGGTTCGAACCCCGGACCTTCCACTCGGACGCTCTACCACTAGACCATGGAGGCGGTCCATTGTACTTGGACAATTATTAGTTGCCAAGACTGATGTGAAATCTGTGAGTGGATGTATGTGCGTGTGCGTGCGTCTGCTTGTTTGTGCGTGTGTTTGCGTGTCAAACCTATTCTCGAAATAAAAAGAATATCTAGACAACATCAAAAGATCATACCGAAATAGATTTAATTTCGATTTTATTTTTGCCTACGGAAGCCTTTTAGGGCCATTTTCTTTTTCTATTTTTCGATACTATCTTGAAATTTCAAGATACTAAGTTGAAATTTCAAGATACTAAGTTGAAATTTTAAGATACTAAGTGATTAAATTGAAATTCCAAATAGAGTATGTATCTTGAAAATTCAAGTTATTATCTTGAAATTTCAAGTTAGTATCTTGAGATTTCAACGTAGCAACTTGAAATTGCAATTAAGCATCTTGAAATTTTAACTTAGTATGTATCTTGAAATTTCAACTTATTATCTTTAAACTTTTTTAAAAAAAAGTACACCTGTTGTCATCGCTGAATTTAAAGGGGAAGTGTACACGCAAAAATCACTTTCTTTCTTTTTCTAAACAAAACGCAATTTTAGAATTAGTTAGTATCTGTGTTTGAAATTATACACTCATTTTTTTCACAGTGAAAGTAGGAAGCTCACAATAGTGTTAAAATGATATGCCGTTATGAAGCCTTCGTTTTACGAGCGAAATAGGCCTGAGTTATCCCCCTTAGATTATGACGTAATTGGTGCCAATTCAACTGGGTCCCTGTCCTCAACGCAAAAGATATCAAGGACCAGTTTGCGGTAAAACAACATGGTCTACGACACACTCGGCGCAGTGGTGACTCAGCATAACACAATCCTGGCTGGCATCTGAGACGCTAGAATCACAAAACTGTACCTACACCACGTGAAGCGGCTCTAACAAAGCATGATGACGTCATAATGTTTATCAATTGGCACCAATGACGTCATATTGCAAGGGGCATAAGCCATGGTGTTTTTGTTATGGAAATAGAACACTTGGTAAATGTGAAAAATATAAATCGTTTTAATGCAAAAAATATGTTAATTAAATTTGATGTTTTTATATTTTTGTCTATGACACTTCTATGTTAACACTTTTAATGTGGAAAAAGTACAAGAAAAATTGGTTCATTTCCGTGTGAACTTGCCCTTTAAGTGATCTGTTCATATAAGTCGGCCTTTTACGCCCATTGGATTCAGTAAATAAACATCGATACTAATGTCACTTTGGTGTTGACGTTTATATTTTCAAGTGAGATCCGGGGTAGAATAGGTCTTTTGCAACCTATGCTTGTTGTAAAAGGCGACTATGCTTGTCGTAAGAGGCGACTAACAACATCGGGTGGTCAGGCTCGCTGACTTGGTTGATGCATGTCATCGCATACCAATTGTGTAGACCGATGCTGATGATGTCAATCACTAGATTGTCTGGTCCAAACTCGATTATTTACAGGCCGTCATATAGCTAAAATATTGCTGAGTGCGGTGTTAAACAACAAACAAAACATTAATCTGACATTATTTTTGTTTCAAGTGATACGTCATTTATGTAGGTGTGTTTTGACGGATACCACACAAAAGTGTCGATGACTGCATGAGATTTGTGATGACGAAAGGCCTATAATCTGCACATGCAGATGATGACATTAGTGATGACATCAGGTGTTAGCAAAGAGGGCCAGCTTGTCCTACCCACCGGTAAAACTGACCACTCACACAGTTTGAGGGGCGGTCGGGTAGCCTAGTGGTTAAAGCATTCGCTCGTCACGCCGAAGACCCGGGTTCGATTCCCGACATGGGTACAATGTGAGAAGCCCATTTCTGGTGTTCCCCGCCGTGATATTGCTGGAATATTGCTAAAAGTGGCGTAAAACCATACTGACTCACTCACAGTTTGAATATAGAATTCGAAGTAAGTGTTTGTTAGTGGCCTGACGCCGCACAGTAGCGCCCCTGCCATGCGACGGTGGCCTGTTAACAACCCACACAATCACGTTACGGACCAGACAACGCAGTGACACGATAGCGCTTTAAGAAGAAAGCACTGCCATTTACCAAACAAGTATATCTGTACCTTCGACACAGAAACAGGCAGACATGTGCAAATCGTCTGGAAAAAAACATGTTCACATTGTCAGGTAGTGGCAAAATGTGAGCGAACGTCAATCGTTTCATGTTACAAAATCAATCCTTACACTTTTACAGTATTCTACTCGAGGTATATCAAACGTGCGTGGGCGGTGCGTTGTTCGTATGAAAAGCCTCCCCAGCACTGTAGACTGCAATGTGTAGTATAATTATAAATCACTGTGCATGTTACATATTCTAACTGGTGGAAGTTAGAAGTTGTAAGCGCAATTGATAGTAGTTATTCTGAAGCTTGTTTGAAGACCCGCCATATTCATCAGGCTAGAAACAACATTCTCATTTGATGTCAACACAGGCGTTCACCTGACTAATAGAAATTATAATCAGTTGACTGATATCACATAGCCCTGTGTTCCACGCGTTAATGGGAAAACAAGTGATGATACCGATGATACTAAGTTGAAATTTCGAGATACTAAGTTGAAATTTCAAGATACTAAGTGATTATATTGAAATTTCAACTAAGTATGTATCTTGAAAATTCAAGCTATTATCTTGAAATTTCAAAGGAGCATCTTGAAATTTCAACCTAGCAGCTTGAAATTCCCACTTAGTATCTTGAAATTTCAACTTAGTATGTATCTTGAAATTTCAACTTATTATCTTGAAATTTCAAGAAAAAAAACGAAAAAAAAACAAATGGCCCTAAAAACAGGGCTAGAAACTTACAGTTTTAGTCCACTGGCCCTTATGGCAAAACCCTGATACCTCAACTATTGGGCAGTTTGGCAAGGACTACATGACTTGTGCCAATTTCTGTATGGTCAAGTAGCTCTCCAGTAACATCTTTTGTAAGAAAATCATCATCATCATCATGGCTAAGAAAGGTCTGGTAACAACTACCTCGTTAAGTCAGTCACAGTGGAAGCGCGCCGTCATGTTGCTATATTGTCTGGTCAAGGCTCGATCGTTTGAAGGCCGCGACATGGCAGGGGGACTGTTGTGCGGCAATAGGCAACAAACAAAGACTTAAGTGTTCAAGCAGGTGCTACTGGTAGATCAAGACATGCTTACCCTTTTTTGCCAACACCACTGTCCTGATGTCATCGTTGAATTTAAGTGATCTGTTCATATCAATCGGCCTTTTACGCCCATTGGATTGTGTTAATAAATTAATATCTTTGTGAACGTTTTTAGTTTGTTGTTTAACGTCGCTCTCGGCAATATTTCAGCCATATGACGGAGATCTGCAAATAATCGAGTCTGGACCAGACAATCCAGTGACTGACATCATGAGCATCAATCTTCGCCTTCAAAGGTGAAGATGACGGGGAGCTGACAGCCAAGGATCTACTGTCCTTTGCTTTGCATACAGCTCGGGGAATGCAGCACCTGGAAGCTAACAGTGTAGGTTTGTTATAGTGTTACCTTACAGAATAATTGTCCAACCAGGGAATGTGTCTAACCAGGGAATATGTATAACAAGGGATTAAATGTCATCAAGGAATATGTATAACTAGGAAATATGTATAACTAGGGAATATGTATAATCAGAGAATGTTTATAACAAGGGAATATTATAATCAGGGAATATGTATAACTAGGGAAAAGTATAATCAGGGAATATGTAAAACTAGGGAAAAGTATAATCAGGGAATATGTCTAATCAGGAAATATGTCTAATCAGGAAATATCTATTACTAGGGAATATGTCTAATCAGAGAAAATGTATAACTAGGGAATATGTATAACTAGGGAATATGTATAATCAGGGAATATGTATAACTAGGGAATATGTATAATCAGGGCATATGTATAACTCGGAATGTGTGTAACTAGGGAATATGTAAAAACAGGGAATATGTACAAACAGGGAATATGTATGACTAGGCAATATGTCTAACCAGGGAATATGTATAATCAGGGAATATGTATTTCTAGGGAATATGTTTAATCAGGGAATATGTATTTTAGGGAATGTGTATAACTAGCGAATGTGTGTATTTAGGGAATGTGTATAATCAGGGAATATGTATAATTTAGGGAATATGTATATAACTAGGGAATATGTATAACTAGGGAATGTGTATAACAAGGGAATATGTATAACTAGGGAATATGTATAATCAGGGAATGTGTATAATCAGGGAATATGTACAACTAGGGAATGAGTTTAACTAGGGAATGTGTTTAATCAGGGAATATATATAACTAGGGAATATGTATAATCAGGGAGTATGTCTAACTAAGGAATATGTATAATCAGGGTGTATGTATGATCAGCAAATATGGTCAACTAGGGAATATGTTTGTCTGTTTGTTGTTTAACGCCGCACTCAGCAATATTCCAGCTATATGACGGCGGTCTGTAAATAATCGAGCCTGGACCAGTCAATCCAGTGATTGACAGCATGAGCATCGATCCACGCAGTTGGGATAAATGACATGTATCAACCAAGTCAGCGAGCCTGACCACCCGATCCCGTTAGTCGCCTTTTACGACAAGCATAGTCGCCTTTTACGGCAAGTATTGGTTGCTGAAGACCTATTCTGTATAACTAGGAAATATGTATAACTAGGGAATATGCATAACTAGGGAATATGTACAATCAGGGAATATGTATAACTAGGGAATATATATGACTAGGGAAATGTCTTACCAAGGAATGTGCCTAATCATGGAATATGTCAAACTAGGGAATATGTATGATCAGGAAATATGTCTAACTAGGGAATATGTATAATCAGGAAATTTGTATAACTAGGGAATATGTGTAATCAGGGAATAATATGTCTAATCATGGAATATGTATAATCCCTGAAATGTGAAGAGAATATATATAATGTATGAATATACATAATCCCAAGTGATCGTAGAGTGAATGCAGTGATATCTCGGGATCATCCCATGGCGACCAGGGACCGTAGTCATAAAGACTCTTGGATTTGTCTTAACTCTTGCAGTTAACATTTTGCAGTTAAGTCTATCCTTGCCCAGTAGAAATTCCTTAGGCGAAACCTGAACTCTCTTTATGAATATGACTTAAGTAAAATATCAAAATCTAAGTTGAAAAAGGTAGTTGTTTCAAGGACTTATTTTAATGACTACCTCTCCAGGGCTAGAGTGGGCCCCAAACTCTCTGTTGCTTTTGGAAATAGGCCTCTAAATCGGCTTGTCACTCTCATTAACGTCGTTGATTGCGTGTTATCGTTCCGGTAGGTCGTTGCTCATTATATAAATCACTGGACCGCCGTGAGATTTCCTCTCCTCCTCCTCCTCCTCCTCCTCGTTGTTGTTGTTGTTGTTGTTCTTCTTCTTCTTCTTCTTCTTCTCCTCCTTCTTCTTTCTTGCTGACTGCGGCGTAAAATAACTTCTCCTCCTCGTTCTTCTTCGTCTTCTTTATTCTTTATTCTTTATTGCTGACTACGGCGTAAAATAACCCTCCTCACACCGTAATTTGACAGTGATTTGATGTCTGTGACCACGTCGTTCCAGATTGTGCATCGTGACGTCGCTGCAAGAATTGTGCTGGTTGGCTACAACTGTGTGTGCAAGATCTCGGACTTCGGTCTCGCGAGAGATGTGGAGGGTGTGGACGTGTACGAGAGGACGTCTAAAGGGCCGCTCCCTGACCGATGGATGTCCCCAAAAGCCTTGATCGAGGGGTTTCACAGTCACAAGGCAGACGTCTGGGCCTTCGGGGTGCTCCTGTGGGAGATAGTCATACCAGGTAGCTTAAAATATTAATTTAATCCATAAATGCTTGATTGCATACAGGGAGGCATGGATGGCCAAGTCGTCTTAGGCGCCGGTATTCGCCGTGCAGAGTTGCGTCCCTTGGGCACGCCAGAAACCTATGATTCCACTTGGTTCGAATCCCGATTATGTTTCTTGGTTTGTCAGCACCATACCCGTGCTCGTTGGTTTCACCGAAGTAGTAAACGTCGGAGACTTTCATCACTTCGGGATTTCCCCCCACATTAAGCTGACACGCCGCGATATAACTGGAATAATTTTAAAAGCAGCGTTAAACCCGACTCAATCACTCACTTGATTGCATAAAACTCGATATTACATGTTACTCATTTAATGATTTCAGATATTTCTGACAGATACCAAGAAAATTTTAACATTGTCAATAACATCCCTGGTCCTTTTAATCCTTTATTCCGGACCCCTTTAATCTGGAAACCTCACATTAAGGAGTACCTCCAGAGATATTTTTTTACGTGTACAAAGATCCAGAGGATCCTATCCATAGCTTCTATAATCCGGGGCCTATGTCAACATATACAATCACTACTTCGTTTATCCGGAAATTTGTTTAACCGAACGAATGCCTTGATGTTGCCCTGGCTGGCGCTCGTCATAAAGTGATACAACAAGGACTGGTCGTGTCGGAGTCAGTTTACTGTTCCTGAGTAGGGTATCTGCTGTGTGCTATCTTAGTGGGCTAGCCGCCTTTTAATTTGTCATCTGTCCCGGATATTACTAACCACCATACTTCGCTATATAAGTGCCATACTCTTGAACGCGACGTCAGACCCCTCTTGACCTCAACCTTATTGGTTATCAAAGCTGTATGTTATTGTGATATGATTTATGTTGCTTAAAACACTCACTCACTCATGCACGCACGCACGCACTTCTGGTTATTATGTAAACGATTAATGTTTCCAGGGTCAGAAAGTTTCCGGAGAAAATAATATTCGTATAGGAAATGATACCAGTGTTATTAAGATACTGGTTGTGACAATAATATCCTTGGCAAAAATGTCTCGCTCACTCACTGATGTCTCTCTCCCCAGGAGCCAGTACCTATTCCACGATGACTCTGCGAGGGGTTATTGACGCTGTTGTTGCTGGTCCCCCGACGCACGTGATGCAGAAGACTTCCTTTCGGAAGCATTAGGTTTCGTATTTCTGGCATGCCTTGCTGTAGTACCTGTCGCGCGCAGCGAGATTTGCTGATTAGTCAGTTTTAGGATATGTAACATGTTAATGGAATTCAGACACGCGCCAAGAAGACAAACCAAACCATGTACCAAGTTTATTGAGATAACATATCCCTCCGCTATGCCCAGTTACCTCTATCGGATAATGGGTTGTGTTTTATTTGGTTATAACAGTAACTAATTTTGTAATGTGAAGTTTACACGATATACGGCTTTTCCATAGGACGAGAGGTGGGTCACATGACGTTTTTCACGTGACTGTATTCTTGAAATTACGTAAGCACTGACTACTTCCCAATTCCTGGGGAAAGCCCTGGGAATTCCCTAGTACGAATTCATACAGAAGCGTTGTTTCTCATCATTTAGACCCTTTAATTTTGAACGTAGCGTCTTAGCATACTCTGAGATTATTCATAGAGTTTGGTTGCATGCCCTTTCAAGGATACCCTCGCTACAACCCATCCTAGAGAAATAAAACCCAAAAATCCAAACTATCGTAGTGACAATCTACAGCAATCTATGAAATTACCTTAGTATCTATTTGACACATCTTTACAATCACCTTTCAATGATTGGCCAATTGATCAGTGATCACAAAGGCTTGAAATCGCCACAGGCTAATTAACAACTTCGGAAATATCTCCCGTCATGGTTATCGTGTCGGCCATTTTGACGTCTTGTACTTGATGTGAATATAATGTATTACGACGCTCTGTCATTGTGATTGACTTACTGAGGTAGTTCTTAACAGACCTTCTCATCTAATGAGGATATTTTTTGGAATATATTTTTTGTAAACAAACTAAAACAGATGTTCCTCGCTTTTGGGGGAACTATTTTATTCCGGAATGGCCTATTAAAGCTAATAGTAGATCAAGGCACCATGTGCGTATATGATCTGTTATTATATGTGTTTAACAAATACGGTTTTGGGAGTTCATAAAATACACTGACGCAAGTATATTCTAATCAATTGGATAACTGAATATGCTTTATTTTACATATTACATAACATCACTACACAAAATTTGGAAAGTTGCAGTAACACACTACGGTGATCGCATTAAACACCACTTAGCTTTGAAAAGTATTTCAGTTATATCACGGTGTATCAGACTGATGTGGGATAAAAATCCGAAGTGGTTCAGGCCATCCAACGGGTGTGCGCGAAAAGGTGAGCGTATTCTGCCAGACGGGTGGCATCCATCACAAACACATGCAAGGACAAGTCAATTGTTCACCTGAACAAAGCACAGAAACACACAATGATGCCCGTCCTCACTATTACCGAGCATGTAAATTATATATATTAAACATGGACGAGTATAAACAATATGTTCCTACAGGTAGTTATGTAATACTGACAGGGACATTCTCGCGATCTCGCATTCTCGCGATCTCGACCTTTGGAAACGAGCTAAATATGCCCAAAACACGAGAATGCGTGTTTTTGATACATAACACTTTTTGTCAAAAATCGACAACGCGAGAATGCGACATGATGAACAATTTATTTTCTCGCGTTCTCGTGTTCTAGTTTTTTAGACGCTGTCCGTGCGCATGCGTGATATCATAAGGTCAAGGCGCATGCGCACATTAGTAGTCCTGCACAGTGGTCATGCTTCTATCATGCTCTTCATTCTCCAAGTAGCATTTAGAAAATGTATGACTTGAGCTTGAAAATGCTATCATGTAATTTACATACACAAAGACCCATGTAGAATAGAGTAGACTCCTCTCCCTTTGGTGCTGTTTTCTATGTACTTTAATTTAAAACTCTCAACATGCTAAACATAATTTAACAAAAGAAATTGTGTACATGAATGTTCATGGATAGTGAAAACATTAAAGTGTGAGGAAGCTGGAAACAATATATATCACTGTCAGTGAGAGAGTAAATATTGCTTAAAGCCACATCAGCAGTATTGCTGTATCAGTTACAGAAATAATCACATTATTATTCATTAAAACAAACTTCTCCAAGACCAATTTGTAGCATTCTGCTAAAATGAGATTGTCCGATGTTTTTACACGACACCATAGTCGCTACTTTAGGCCATACAAAATTAATTAATATATTATCATCCTTTCCCACCTGACTACAAAACATCCCGCCTTACATTATTCTATTGCCTCAAAGTTCCTAGAAATAGAAATATCGCTAATATGTGTGTTCCTACTCCGTGCACGTTAATATTGCTTAACGGTTTTTCTGCCAATTACCTGGACAGTGACCTAGTGGCTCAGTCCTCTGAGGCGTCGCAATTCGCTGTGTACGTAAAGTTGCGTCCCTTGGGCGTGCCAGAACCTATGATGGTGGGTTTCGTCCCATTTAAAGCTGACAAGCCAGGGAATAACTGAAATATAAATACTGTTCAAAGCAGTGTTGAGCCAAACTCACTCACTTATTCAGAGCCATGCCGGTCCCTCAGGCTGGATATTGGGGGTACTTACTTAGTATAAAGATGTTATTGTTTTCTTGTCGAACTATTTAAGGCATCTGTGTACAATTGCTGTCGAAGAATGCGATTCAGATGCATCATGCGTATTCAGTAGGGCTACGTGTACGGAGTAGGAACACACATATTAGCGATATTTTTTATTTCTAGGAACTTTGTGGCAATAGAATAATGTAAGGCGGGATGTTTTGTAGTAAGGTGGGAGACGATGATAATCTATTAATTAATTTTGTATTGCCTTAAAATAGCGACTATGGTGTCGTGTAAAAACATCGGACAATCTCATTTTAGCAGAATGCTACAAATTGGTCTTTGAGAATTTTGTTTAGATGAATATGCTAGCCGTGTATAATATTGCCTCACTGGCCTGTGATTATTCCTGTAATTGACAGTGCAGACGCGAATAGCTGCAATACTGCTGATGTGGCTTTAAGCAATATTTACTCTCTCACTGACAGTGATATATATTGTTTCCAGCTTCCTCACACTTTAATGTTTTCACTATCACTGGACATTCATGTACACAATTTCTTTTGTTAAATTATAATGAGCACGTTGAGGGTTTTAATTTAAAGTACATTGGAAACTGAACCAAAGGGAAAGGACTCTACGATACATGGGACTTTGTGTTTGTAAATTACATGATAGCATTTTCAAGCTCAAGTCATAAGTTTGCTAAAGGCTGCTTGGAGAATGAAGAGCATGAAAGAAGCATGACCACCGGACTCCTAACGTGCGCATGCGCTTTGACCTTGTGATATTACGCATGCGCACGGACAGCGTCTAAAAAACGAGAACACGAGAACGCGAGATCGCGAGAAAATGAAATGTCCCATTCTTGCGTTCTCGCGATTTTGTGTTTTTGTGGCCTAATTTGACAAGTCGAGATTGTGAGATTGTGCGATTTTGCATCATGTCCAAATGTCGCATTCTCGCGTTGTCGACTTTTGACAAAAAGTGCTATGTATCAAAAAATCTCGCGTACTCGCGATTTCGCATTCTCGTATTTTTGGCATTTTTAGTTCGTTTCCAATGGTCGAGATCGCGAGAATGCGAGATCGCGAGAATGTCTCTTACAGTATTCCATAGGTAATATATGTCATACATTTGACAAAATGTATTGACTCAGAGCATTATTGTTAATCACAGCGTATAGACTCGGTATGCAGATGAACTCATCAGCGCATTTTTACACTTTATCTATTAATTGGCATGTTAGACTTCTATTTCATAACTCAGTTTTATTTGCACGGATCACTATGGAATTTTGGAAGGGACATTGTCGCGTTGTCGTATTGTCGCATTGACGCCCGTGCAATAACAAGCAAAACGTGTCAAAATTAACCAAAGCACAACAATTCGACAACGCAACATTTTGGCCATTTGTCGCATTGTCGCGTTGTCGCATTGTCGCTCTTTGAATAATCTTTTTCTATATTTTACAAAAGGGCGACAATGCCTTAACGCGAGATTTTTCAATGTCAAAATATGTCTCGTTGTTGCATTGTCGCCCCATCACAAATATGTACAAAAGGCGTAAAGTTCAGTTAATGTTACTGTTAGGGAGCGGTAACCAAGTTATATCTGTCGAACGTTTTATGGTGAGCTCTTCTCTATAAGTGCTTAGTGTTCAACTCCCAGTTCCAAACACGTTGTACCTCATCAACAATCCACATTCCTCTAGTGCAGTGATCGTCCGGAAGATCTTACTCTTAACCGTATCAGACAACTGACGAGTGCACGCCTGACCTGTGACCTCGTTACACCCCCCATGAGGTGTTTGCCGAAGGGAGAGGGGCAGGAAATGTGTGCTCCTGCTCGCGACACATTGTATACTACATGTTGTATACAGTATATTGCAGTTGATATACTGTATACTGCAAGTGATACTGATTTGCGGAAAATCTACAACTTTCAAGATTCAAGATTCAATTTGCATTTATTTCTGAGAGCGGCGTTAAAACGATTTGTTTTCATAATGGAGCGCTGCAGTAATTTAAAATGGAACCGTATACATGCGTAGTACCAACTCAATCACTCTGTTTCGAATATTCAGCAGCAAAACTATATTTTAACCAGCTGTGAGGAGAGATATAAGATTTGTATAAGCAGTCAAATATGGATGATAAAGGACCCCTCACTGATTAGGTTTTTGTTTACTTAAGAGCAGAGTTGGCCATGTTAGATGATATAACCAAAATCCAGGAGCTCCGGCGGGGGGCAAACTGGTTTGGTTATTGTGTGGTATGAGCTGTGACGTAGACCCGAGAGAATAAAGTAAAACATGAGACCGGCGCAAATCTACAATCATTGGGAAAGTCTAGAGTTCCACAGCTCTAGCCTGAAATTAAGAATTGTTCTATCCTCCTTTTTAATTTTTTAATTTTATTTTGTAGATATGGATAGAACAACCAGGAAAGAAATTGATGGAATATTAATATCACATGTCACCAATGATGCAGTTAAATTCATCACACAATAACATATTAGTATTTGATATTACGAAGAGCATGATCAGGTACATGTTCACTGTAGTAATGTACATACTAGTCAACTTGATTATAATGTTTATTATAGCGCAGCGCGGCATCAACGATTACTATATGATATCCTCACTTGTCATCGATGTATTGGCATCGAACAATGGACGATAATTCGAAATTCTTATTTGAGCTATAAATAGCTTCAACAAGGACAGTACCGGTGTCAGTAAAATTTTCGTAGTTAAAAATATGTATCTACAAAATATAATCTAAAGGAGCCAAAAACAATACTGTTTTATTAATGCTTACTTCCATGGATAGAATTGAGGCAATCTGGGCTTGCCAAATCGTTCTAGACTTGAGCTGGATTCCTTTTAAATGTATTCTCTGTGGTTTGGGAGACATACAAGGATGTCAGTATCGCATTGAGAATTGACGTTTGGGTCCAGCCTGGGTCAGTGTAATCGGATATATTGTGGAGTTTCGGGGTTTGGGCTGTTTGCTGAATAGAACAATGGCCCACAAACGAGGGCACAATGTAGAGATTTAAGCATCACCACCTCTGTTTAGATCAGATATGTTATTGTGATTTGAAATATCTTTTGAACAATTGCGAGTTATTGTATACTCTATATTCTTTCGTCATGGTAGAATATATAATTTCTATGTTGCTTTTTGAATTATCCACAAATAATGAGAACTACAATGTGAACGTCTATCTGGAGATATACAATAATACAACTGAAGGGCATATCTGAAAAATGGGACTAATCGACTAATATTTCTTTCTTAAACACTGTCCGTTACAGGCATTCTAATCATTATATTATGCTTTGTATAGTTTAAAAATATTGCATTTCAAATCATGGCAAATTGTGTATCTTTCTACATTTTGAATTCATTATAATTTCTGCAATAAAACCTTAACATCAGATAGTCATATATACAATTATGATCTATACTGTGATAAATGAATTATTAATTTCGTATTAAGAGTTAAATAAATTGAAATATGATAGTACAAACAAATTATTTTAATCTGTTAGTGTGAGTAGGAAACAAAAGATCGAGGCAACTCACTGACGTAACCATTTGTGAAAAATCAAATATATTTTAAAGTTAAGGGGTTTGAACATGTGCATTGAATGACAGACAAGAAAGCAACACAATGATTAAATTATGAATCAAATTATTTTATAAATAAAACTAACTATAAAGAAATTAAAAGTTTAATTTCTCATTGTTGGAAGGTGTTTAATAATAGTTTTTGTTTGATTGTTTGTTGTGACGGCAGTTTGTAAATAATCCAGTCTGGGCGAGACAATCCAGTTATTGACATCAAGAGCACCGATCTACGCAATTGGGATACGATGACATCATCAACCAAGTCAGCGAGTCTGACCACCTGATTACGTTAGTCGCCTTCGTACAGGCATGGGTTGTTGAAGGCCTGTTCTAACCCGGATCTTCACGGGTATTATTTTAAATAATAAGGTACAATGAAATTCTGTATATGTCCAAAATAAGTGTGTATAAGTAAATGGATAATATATCCATACACGCCAATTAAATGGGTTAGACTGCATATGGTTCATTGATGAACTCTTTTACAAGTCTATATTTCAAGTCGCAGACATGCATTTGATATTCATAATAACTCCACAAAAGCTACACAATGGCGACAAAACGGTACCAGCATCACAGATACCTATAATACATTTTTGAACATGAGATACATATAATTACTTTAAAGTTAAATCATGTATCTAAATAGTAAGTTAGAAAGATTAAAATTATACACTTCCGACATTTTTCGTATTTTTTTCGTTTGGAGAGAGAAGTAGTGACAGGAGTGACTGGTATCTGATGGGTGCAAACAGGTGTCGAGTCACTGTCTCAGATGGCTCTAATTTATTAGCTCTAAAGATCACGACGGCAATACAGATCGTAAAGTAGTTTGTCTCACAGTCCCTGAACCATATTATTTTCCCTTCCGCCGAGGCCTTACTGCAATGCTATAGCCCCAAATGAAACAAGCCTAGATGTTCAACAGGTTCAGGCTGAAATTTCCATCTCACTTGGGCTCCTTTTAAATTTAAATATAGTTTCTCGTTTTAACCAAAATAATATATTTTCAGAGACTAAGCGTTGGTCTAACCGTGAAGTACAACAATCCAAAAGATCCAAAGCATGTCTATATTTCTTCAGACAGACTCTCCATGTTCCTATCGATATGTATCAAAAGACAAATAAATTAAATATTACAGCACTGGTGAATAGGTTAAATGCGCATGTCAGCGTCGATCCTACAATATCCTTTTGCGCAAAATACATGTATACTGATGAATTAACGTTGTAATACTACGCAAATATATGTCCAGATGTATACATCAGTTTCATCTCGTGATCTATATTCGTGTGTTTAGCTCTTTTTTTACAGGAGATTATGGGGTGTTTCATCACACCAGAAAGCCAGGTCCAAATTCAAGTTATAATTTCATGGTCCGTCTTGTATGTTGGAAACCAATATCGTAATATGGCTGAATATTGCTACACGTGGTATTTACCCGATTACTCACATAATTATTCCATTTTCTTCATGCACTTTCTACAATCATCTACGATCACTATCTATAAGGAGGTATATCTATATTCATCCAAATATCCATATAGGCCGTGGGCTAGGTATGACCCACGAGCACCCCCCACACATCCAAACCCCACTTAATTTTTTTAAAGCCCATAAACATACTAAACATGATTTTGAATGTTAACAAGAAAAAAGTTGGGACGAACTTGTTGTTACAGCCTTTCAAAGTATGGTACCCTAAATCGCTTTTTCGACCGGTTTTGCCGTATATCACTTGGGGGTATGATTACGTTTTGGGTTGTCATCTCACTAGTGATCCACTGATCGTCACGTGTGATATACCACTGGAATCCATATATAAATACCTCTCCAATGAGGTATCAATAATCGGTATGGAGTGAATATTGACCAATCCATAGCAAATCGAACGTCATACATCCCGACGAAACTAAATTCTTCTCGCAGAAACCTTTAATCCGGTATATGTTCTAGGTACGTGTGCCTGATTCCACTATAATCTTCTAACACATGTTCCAGTACATTTACTCTTATAATGTCAGAGTAGGATACCTAATATTGCATTCTCGGCTTAGCTACATCGGAACAACGCTTGGATGTATGCTCAGGATTTGGCTTGTCATCTTGTGTGTTATACACCGACCTTGATGTGTTATATGCTATGGGAAACCATATATAAACACCATAATTTGATGTAGGCTGATTATTGATCTACTTTTGGACAATCGTATAGAATACTTCTTGACAAATCTGATATCAATCACTTTTGTATGTATATAAGAGGTTCACAGCATAATGCTCGAGTCGATTTCAGAATTTTGAATGAAATGGGCCTATGTGTTACATATTCAAGATGGCAACCATAAAGCTGTGCAAAAGCTGATCATAATGTAAATGTTATTTATTTCAGCAAATATACAAATCAATTTCTTGGACGCAGGCTTGATATTTTGACAAATTTTGCCATTTCAAGTTGAGTTTCAGATGTTTTAGTACAGCTACTAGTTAAGGTGAATTTGCAGGGGGCACCACCGAAGGTAAAAGACGAATTCACTTACTAACATTTAATTCATACATCACTTAGCTACTTAAGTTTCCAGTTTACAGAAAATGTCAAAATGCGAATCGTCCAAATCGTATATGAATGGCTTGAAATGAACAGGGACCATGCATTCACAGAAATAAATTATATTCCAATTACATACTTAAGATTCTCTTACAGAATACCCAAGTTAATATATAGGGAAATGTCCCACCTTGTAACAATGTCATCACCATGATTATGTGTCTTTTGAGGTTGAACTGTTGTGACTGAGACCAACATCTTATACAACCGGGAACAACTCGAAGACAGCTTTGACATCTCAACCAAAACGGAAACGTATTCCCAGTGATCCAGAGCCAGTGTGCATCATACGTGTACCTGGCTTGAAGTATGGCCCACTACAACATCTGAGCAAAGCCAAAGATCCTGAAGAGAAGATGGAAAAGCTGAAGGAGCGATCAAAAAGCCGAGAAGGATGGCAGAACCTCCAGTAACGCCAAATCAAATGAAGTGTCATGTACAAGCTTGCCGGCAGTTTTGGAAGAAACCCATGGCTATCACAGAGAATATTATCAGCGTTTTACAATGAACCTTGATAGTTTGTAACAACCTGAAATTGAAACTTAGGAACTAGCTTGCCGCCCAATTCGGCGTCTATCCTATGAGCCCATCATCTTCCAACCTAACTGCATCTTTTGTACTTCGTATTCATGAAAACATTCAAGTCAAAAGGAAGCTGGACAACAGAAGGGCTCACAAACTTCAGTCGGGATGGATGGCAGCATGTCATTGAAGTAGCTGAACGTCAAAACGATGAGCCTCTCCTGCTGCGGATCAGAGGGAAGGAACTATTTGCCTGTGAAGCAAATTATCACAAGTCGTGCCAAACTGGTTACTTACAGATTCCTGAGAAATGGAGGTTCTGCCATCCTTCTGCGCTTTTTGATCGCTCCTTCAGCTTTTACATGTTCTCATCAGAATCTTTGGCTTTGCTCAGATGTTGTAGTGGGCCATATGTATTAAGCAAGTTTGTAATCTATGTAACTTACACATAACATGTTACATTTCCGAGTGATTGGTCCGTATGACACAACGGGAGACCATACAGAATGTCCATCATTCATCACTGTGTGTAGCAATCGTTAATGCATGTTCTAATATATGTTGTAATATATGTTGCAATATGTGTTGTAATATATTCATTTATCATCTCGACCCGTGAAGATCGGGGGTGGAATAGATCTTTTGCTTGTCGTAAGAGGCGACTAACGGGATCGGGCGATCAGGCTCGCTCACTTGGTTCATGCATGTCATCGTATGCCAATTGCGTGGATCGATGTTCATGATATCAATCACTGAATTGTCTGGTCCTGATTCGACGATTATTGCTGAACGTAATCATCCACCATGTATAAATGAGGAAGGGCCATACCCAGAAAGCCCAACCTTCATGTGAATGATTATGCTTGTAGGTAATTTCAATGCATCATTTACACAATCTCTACCTGAAAGTCCACAATGGATATCGTGCGAATGTTGTAAACATGTGTTACTTTATTTATTAATAATTTCTTTCTTTGAAGTTTACACTGTTTCTTTCATGCTGATTGGCGGAAGGGGTAATCACGTGATCTGATATTTTGAGTTCACACACCTGTGAACGGACAAAAAAAATCACCAGCACAGTTTAACGAGCGCTTTTAAATCGTTCACACTTCAATGAACCCATCCAAACTGACGTTCAATTTTTAAGAACCAGATGGACCAAATAAATGTTCAAGTTGTTTTTTTCATCAACATGAGAAAAGTCTGCAATTTGTTTCAACATTTTAAAGTGTCAGAGTACTTTATCTGCAAGCAAAAATATAGCCAAAAACAATTTTGTTTCATACACAAATTGATAATTATGAAACAAGTAACTGATTTTCAGCAATTTTAATATCTTAAACTCATTAATGAATATTAAAAAAATAAAATGACAAATAAGCTTGTGATATCCCTTGTGGCCTCCATCGCCAGGCGGGAGTACTACTGTGCGACGTCAGGAAACGAATACTTATTCATCTCATTTACTTGTCTGTTCCGAACCTGTGTCATTTGTTATTTTCCTGCCTTGGCGTGTTATATCTAAATAAGGGAACTCCGTCGGTCTGTCGTGTTTCCAGATTGAATTGAAGACACGGTACATGTGTAAGATATATTCATGAAGGCATGCCGACACGTTTGCCCATTTTAATGATGAGCTGACCGCCAGTACAGTAGCTCTGATTTACTGATATTGACCCACTAGTGTGTCCCCTGTATCACTGTTTGCCATTC
Organism: Haliotis rufescens; assembly: GCF_023055435.1. Taxonomy (NCBI): domain Eukaryota; kingdom Metazoa; phylum Mollusca; class Gastropoda; order Lepetellida; family Haliotidae; genus Haliotis; species Haliotis rufescens. The sequence continues at coordinate 6,630,219 of NW_025963935.1, forward strand.
CTCCTTTGGCCAGACCCCGTTCTTCTGCGCGTTACTACCGCTTCCCCTCCAGTCCCACTGCTTCACTGAAGTGTTCCAGTTCTTGCCATATGCGGCAGTGATGTAGGGTAGAGTAGGACAGGGGACGCGCAGTCGGCAACCCATGAAGTCAGTCCAGCAAGTGTCAAACTTTGGAAAAGTGTATCTGGAATAATATTCATGCTTATATCCTTCTACCCGAGTTTTATTATTAGAAGTAAAACGTATTTAAATACTATCAACATTAATTACCAGCAGAAACCACTAGCAACCAAAGCAGGGCCGCTCAATAGGCATGAGGCCCCAGTAGCATGCAGTGATGAGCATCATGTGTGAGTTAGTGAGGTACAAATGTCAACATGACATCAGCCTCATCTCAGCCATAAGTGTTGCCTGCAAACTGTAATCTTTCAGAGAGAGTGAGTATCGTTTTACGCTGCTGTTAGCAATATTCCAGCAATATCACGGCGGGGGACACCAGAAATGGGCTTCACACATTGTACCCATGTCGGGAATCGAACATAGTTCTTCGACGTGACAAGCGAACGCTTTAACCACAAGGCTACCCGAACGCCCCTGTAATCTTTAAGAAGCTACCAATGAAGGCCAGTGAACCACAGAGCAAAGCATCATGTACACATACATATAATTGGAAGTGATTCCATGGCATTTGATTGGTTAACCAAGCATTGTTTGTGCTTTATGTATTCATAAACCTGAGAAATAGGCCACGCCCACAAGAAGACTAATGTTTTATGAGTGGCTGATAATAGCGTGGGTGGGGCTTGTACTGCATATTCTATTAATATTATTATTTTGCGTTCGTGTATGAATACAAACCCAGATGTGCACACGCAGATTAACACAGAACAATACACAAGCAAAACATACTGAAGTCAGTTCTTAAATAGTTAGGCTAGAAGCTAATACTACTGCGAAGGTAACACGTTTTGAAAAAGCACAAATGGGATTATGTAGGATGGGGTAGGAGATTTGTATTTTTAACACTCACTTATACTTCTTGCCATCGTGGGCGTCGGTTCCTCCTTGCCATAGATAGGTCTTCTCCTCATACACGAAGGACACATCGATCTTGATGCCATGAGCTTTAATAGCCATTTCGAAACTATCAGACATCTACAATGCAGTGAGAAAAGAATCTACTACTTGCACGGATATTTCAAATGTTAACATTCCTTACTAATTGAATAATATTTCACTTATATTACGTAAATCTGTACCTGACTTTACATTTTTTTCATGCACCACACTATTTCAAATGTATGTATTGTATATGGGTCAGTGGCCTTGGTACAAATAAAAGACTTCTTCTTCTACACACATTTAATGTAGGACAGCTAGACTTTGGATGACAGCTGGCTTAGACAGAATAGGTTTATTCACAGTTCAGAGATTTCGTAGTTTCAACAACTTTTCTGGCGATTTGTCCTGCGTTTACATTGAACACATGTATAAATAACAAATAC